>NC_090442.1:364167871-364470901 GCF_031143425.1 Pleurodeles waltl | reverse complement strand
GATTGTGGTCTGAGCAACCACTCCCTTTCCTCTTTCTACTTGTGACTCTGGCCACTTATCTCCCTTTGTCAGTTTTCTCTTCAGAGTCGAACTTGAACCTTCTCCTTGTTCTGCAGTGTTTTCTCTTGACGGACCTTCAATCAGTTCAGGAGGAGTCAGATGAAAGTGACTTTGATCCACCTCAACTCCTCTCCCCTCTGGGTCTGGCAATTGCTTTGTTTGTCTCTCAAGATCATCTTCTTCTGCGAAAGCCCTCCTCTGACTAGGCTCTCCTGCTGCCTCAATTGAGATAGGTTCTTCGTCACCGTCTTGGAGGTCTCCTCCTTTGTCTCTCACAGGAATGATTGAACCATCCTCAATGGGCTCAGATCTGGTCTCAGTTCCCCTTTCTTCTCTTTCCAGCTCTGAGGCTCTTCTTCTCCATGATCTAGTGGACATGGCACTTTCTTCGTGTGACTTGCATGAATCCAATTCGGAATTACAGCACACTTCGCATCTGTGGTAGTTGTCAGAACTACCTGATAAGGTCCCTTCCAACGAGGCTCCAAACACGTTTTCCTCACGTGTTTCCGGACCACAACCCAGTCTCCAGCTCTCAAATTGTGCCCTGCGTCATGGATCGGTGGCAGTGTGGTGGCCTCTACCTTCTGAGAAAAAAAGTGAACCACATCAGCCAGACCTTTGCAGTAATCCAACACCATATCATCTGTAATGTTGGCAAGTGCATTTGCAGGCACCGCTGGCAGCCTCATTTCACTGACGATGAGGATCTCATGCGACGACAATCCTTTCTTCCTGTCTGGTGTATTCCTCATTGACATCAACTCTAAAGGTAACGCGTCAGGCCATTTCAAATTCGTGGACGAACACATCTTTGCAACTCTTGACTTCAAGGTACCATTCATCTGCTCCACTAGTCCTGATGCTTCAGGCGGTAACTACAGCGCAACGTCTGCTCAATGTTCAATGCTGCAGACAGTAATTTAATTACTTCTTTGCTGGAGTTGCTTCCCCTATCTGATTCTAAAGAGATCAGAAATCGGAAACGTGGTATCAGTTCCCTAAGTAGTAGTTTCGCTACTGTGAGACTATCATTTCTTCGTGTACAGTAAACTTCAATGACTAAAGATGCAAACAATCACCAACACATATCTCTAACCCCCACACACAGGCATCTCAATAATATCCATCTGCATTTTTGCTGAATGGACCTCCTGCTCTTCCAATGTGGTTCAAATTAAGCACTGTCCTTTTCCTGCATTTAGCTGTTGGGAAATGACACAAAAATGGCAAACTGCTTCAGCAACTTGTCTAAACTTTGGGTTGAACCAATCGTTTTTACACAAACGAATCATTACATCCCTCCCAATATGTATTTGAACATGATAGTACCTTGCCATTTGAGACAACAGGCTATTTGGCAAAACCAATTGACCTTCTTCTGAAACCCACAATTCATCTTGTCTTTGCACACATTTCATTTTGCTCCATGAATGTTTTTCCACCCTGTCAACATTATTCTGCAACATGTTAAATTCTTCCAAAGTGTCAATTATTTCCAATGCATAGCTTGTACAAGTTTTATCTTTTTCAGATAACAGTTCCTACTTGTCTTTGAATGATATGCAGTTCAATGCGCAAAACCTTGTGACTTGATCCGCATATCCATTTCCCAATGACACAAAGTCCTGCAACTTCAGATGTGCACCTCATTTCAACACAGCAATCTTTTCAGGCATTTGAATGGCATGTAACAATTCTTTAATTTTCTCACCATTTCTCACTGGTGAACCAGAAGAGGTCATGAAACCTCTCTGTGACCACAACTGGGCAAAACCATGGTCTATTCCAAATCCATACTGGCTATCCGTATAGATTGTAACTTTCAACTGAGCAGAAACATGGCACGCTCTAGTAAGAGCAACTAGTTCCGCTACTTGGGCAGAATACAGTCCTCAAAGCCAAGAAGCTTCCAAAGTACCAGTAATTGTGCACACAGCATATCCTGCTCTCAGTGTCCCTGTATTGTCTCTCAGACAAGAACCATCAACAAAGATAATTTGGTCATTTTCTTCTAATCGGGTATCTCTAATGTCAGGTCTCAGTGTTTTGTACAAGTCAGTTACCTCAAGAGAGCCATGCTCAACATCTTCTATCTTTTCAATTCCAACATTTTCATTTGAAAGTAAGGTTATCAGGTTCAGCACTGTACATCTTTTCAATGACCCATTTGGTGACCCTAGAATACTCATCTGATACTCATCTGATATCTGGTCAACCTCGCACCAGTCAAATATTGGGTTTTCATCCTTGTAAGTAGAATCTCAATGGAGTGAGGGACCATTACTAGTCAGGGGATGTCCCATCACAATGCCTTCACACTGTGTAAGGCTCTGCGCGCAAACAACCTGGTAAGGCTGCTGCAACTGGGTCCAAAGTAGCTGAAAAATATGCTACTGGGTGGTTTCACCTCCATGGACCTGGGTCAAGACAGACAAAGAACATGCATCACGCTCATGACAAAACAATGTGAAAGGTTTCGTGTAATCAGGCATACCCAACGCTGGAGGCCTGCACAGACTCTCTCTCAATTCAGTGAATGCTTTCATTTCAGCGTGGTCTAACACTATGGGATCAGTGACTTCCTTATGAGTTGGTTTCTGCAATGGTCTTGAAATAACTGAAAAATCTGGAACCCATTGGCGACAATAGCCTACCATTCCTAAAAACATCCTGACATCTCTCTGTGTGGTCGGGGGATTTATCTGCAATATGGTGGTAATCCTTTCTCTGGATATCTTTCTTGAACCCTTCTCAATCTGGTGACCCAAATACTTCACTACTTGTTGACAGTATTGCAATTTAAGCGGAGACACTTTGTGACCACTCTTTCCCAGATGGTTCAACAGGGCAATTGTATCATGCTTGCACTCGTCCCTTGTTTTGGATGCAATCAGAAGTCATCAATGTACTGCACCAAGATCAGTTAGAAAGGCAATTCCAGCGACTCCAAATTATTTTTCAAGATCTGATTGAATATGGAAGGTGATTCTGAAAACCCTTGAGGAATTCTGCACCAGCAATAAACTTGATCCAGGAATTTGAAGCAAAAGAGAAATTGGCTATCCTCATGAAGAGGCACAGAAAAGAAGGCATGTAAGAAATCAATGACAGTGAACCACTCAGCATCACATGGAATCTGAAACATTATCATGGCTGGATTTGGCACCACAGGACAACATTTGACCACAATCTCATTTATTTTTCTCAAATCCTGAACAATTCGAACTTTCCCACAGGGCTTTTGCAAACCCATTATCGGTAAATTACACAGACTGCTCAATACTTCTTTCAGAACCTCTTGCTTTACAAAGTCTCCAATTATCTGAGCTACCTTCATAAGGATATCTTGCGACATGTGGTACTGCGGAAGTTGAGGAAACACTGCATTCAACTTCATAGTAACTTTATCTGGCTCAACTCCCTTTATCAAACCTAATTGTATTCCTGTCAAATCCCACATTTTCTCCTTAACCGTTCCCTGCAAATCAGGATGAAGCTCTTTCACTCTGAACATCGGGAAGAATTCAAGCAGAGGTTACTCCTCATTTGTTGTTTCACACTCAGTCTCTGGGGCTTGGTCATCTTCGTCATCACTATTCGTCTGGATCTCAATCCCCTTATTTGAACAAGTTATCGAACACTTAGTTTTATACAGCAAGTCTCTTCCCAGCAGGGATACCGGACTTGAATCGTAGACTATAAATTTATGCAGTCCCTGAAAGTTGCCAAGCTCAACTTGAACTGGATCTCTAATCGGGTTTGTCAAATACTGGTTCGCTACCCCCCAAAACCTGACCTGTTCTACCTGAAAGGGACAAATTTGGAACTTCTGCACTTCTCACTGTAGAGTGTGTAGCTCCTGTGTCAACCAAGAATGAAAATCTGTGACTCATAACCTTTCCCTTCACATAGGGACCTCTTTGATCTACTTCTAAGGAAGGTGTAAGCACACATGGCTCCTCATCTGAACTGTCACTTGTCCAATCATCATTTATTCCATTCTCACTGTGTAACGGGAATTGGTGCACTGTGTTACTACTTTGGGTATGCCTCTGACCTGTGACCTGTTGAGAAAGCATCATCTGTTGCTGTTCCATTGGGAATTCAGGTATTTTAATTTGCTGTCTAGGTACCATGGGAACCTGCTGTTGCATTGGCTGCAACTGTGACATTGGTACACGTGCCATTTGCACCTGCTGCATGGGCTGAAAATTTTGCACTTGATTCACATTATTCTGAAAATTTGGATTAGGACCCCTCACTCTCAGCTCTCTCATATTCTGGAAGGAACTGATGTCATTACTCTGCTGAATGACAGCTTCCTGTACCATCATTGGACACTCCTGTTTCCAATGTCCAACGGCTCTGCAAACGTGACATGGCAATAACTTCTTCATTCCCTGCACATCATTCTGAACCACTGCAGTACCTAAGTCTGGACCACGTGTCACATTTCCTCCATGACCTCTACCTCGTATCTGGGTCTGAAACATCATGTTTCCCTGCTGCTGCTGCGGTAACTGCTGCGGAAAATTCCCTTGCACCCCTGTTTGAGCTGCTTTAATCTGCATCACCATCACCTTCTCTTTCAGCTTTTTCTGCTTCAACTCAATCTCATCACTACAGTATTTCACATACTACAACACCTCATCAATTGGCTTTGTTTGCCAGCAAATCAAATTACTCCTAATCATCTGGCTAATTTCAGGTCTCAACCCTTCCACAAATCTGAACACAAAATGGAGATGGCTTCTCAATTTCAAAAACTCAATCACCTTATAGTAATATTTCATTACCTCAGGAGATGGTGCACCTGTATTCTTGTCTCTCTCCGGTTCAGTTGCTGTCCAATCTACACTCCTCATACACTCGATCCACAGATCAGCCGGAACCACTATCTCTAGTAATGTGTTCAAGTCCTCCCATAGGCACTTTGCAAGTTTCACAAACCTGTCTGTCTGCTGATACCACTCTACTGGCTTCTCTCTCAATTTTGGATAATCATTTGTAAATGACAGAATGTCACTTCTGCTCCACTGGACATGAACAAACCCTCCCCCTGAAATCTCTCTCATTGGTAAAATGTTCACTGGATCTTTATCCTGATGCACATTTGCAGTCAGCTCCAAAGAATCCATTTTTCTCTTGTCTCTTTTCTTTACCCATCTGTCTTCCCATTTGTCTAATGCTCCCCAGGTCTGAGCACTTTGAAACAATTCCTTAAGGGGTGCCTTCATTCTGACAAATCTCATGTGTGCAAAATCTTTAGCCTCAAAATCTAATCTGCAACTCCTTTTCAAATGTTTCATTTTCTCTATTTCTATGCCGTACTTCTCTTCCAAGTCTGCTAGTTTCTGATGTACATTGCTCACTTCTCCCGTAATCTTCGGACACAAATATCTCAACTTTGCCTCTGTGTAGGATTCTAATCTATTCACCCCCATAGTTCCCTCAATGAGTTCACCTGCTTCCATGCTTAGTCTAGTATAATTCAAATGCTCCTCTCCTTAGGAGCACTCTGTTGGGTGTTCAGCTTGTCTAACTATCAGTCAACTACTGAGCTGTCAATCCTTGCAACGAAATGTTACTTGCTTGGACTGGTGGCACCTGCTGTGCAACTACATTTAGGGTCTGCGGGGTCAACAATTTCAAACTCTGGCTAACGTTTGGTCCTGCCATAGTATCTGGAAGTTTTACAAATGGACTAAGGTCTAGCAATGATCTTGATCCATCAAAAGTCTGTCCCACAGGAGAGACCACCTGAACATTTTCATTATGTCCTCCCCTCATTATATTCTGGAACATTGCTCCCTGTTCACCTACAGTAGGTTTCTTCTGTGCAAATAATGGTACTGCTGGACCAGCAGTAATAGGTAGTGATATAGCATCTGGGGCTGTTCTGGCACTTACACTCTGTGGGAGAGTAATTCCCATATTGTGATTCATCATCAGAGTCATATCTGTCTGTGTCCCTGTTACTAGGGTGAATCTTGGCATTACCTGCTGCTGCACTTGGGACAGTAAATTTGGAGTTGGGCCAGTCTGAACCAATATCGGTCGCGAGTAAATCTGTTCCATAGGCACCATTAAGCTCAAAGTTGTTTCCATAATGGGCACATCAGGAGAAATTCTCTGAACCTGTGGCGGATGCATCTGGTTTCATAATTCAGGAGTGGTAGGCACATTAAGACCACTCTGCATCGCATTCTGTGTCAGGCTAGCATTAACCTGCATTGGACTCATTGTCCCAATAACCTGTGTTGGGGCTGTCGGATCAGCACTGGAACTCAGACTATCTCATGTGCTGTATATGGTGGTGGACGATCTCTCAATAACTATGTAATAAACTCATCATCATCTGATTCCTCCTCCACTGTTGAAGACTTTCTAGCCTCCTTACACTCGGACGGACTTGTGTTAGTCTTCCTAGTAACTTTCCTTCCTTCCTTCTCATTGTCCTGCGTAATTGCCGGAAACAACAAAATTCCTTGCAAAGTCTCCATCCTTCAAACTCTCTGAACACTGTCCCATCTAGCCTCTGCAAGAGTATTTTCTGCCTTTCTCATCCTCCTCTCGAATTTCTGTTGCTGTCTGGCTAATGACTCAAACTGTGCTGGTCTCGGAAGGGGCTTCGATTCATATAGGACCATCCTTGTATGCTCCAAAACCCTCAAATTGAACGTCCCATTTGTAGGAAACGATAAGTTCCCATCCTTCTTTGTCAATTTGCACCATTGCTTTAACCAAATACAGGGAGCAAACCCTTTCTCTTCCATTACAATGTAAGCTGGTTTACCTTCTGGGTGTGTCCCCTCTCCTACACTCATTGTAATGTACGTATCTCCCCTTAGGGCACTTTTTAAAGCTTTGAAAAAATTCACCTTTTCAACGTTATTGTTATTCAAAATCAAACCAGGAAGTGACTTTTAATCCCAAGATTCCTTTCACCTACGTTCTCAACCAATTGCCTCTCACAGAAGGCTGCCAATCCTTGCATGACCCTTCTCACTATCCGACCTATCCCAGCGCAACTCCAATGACGTCATACTCACACGTACTGCGGCTGACAAAGTCTTGCGGTTTGTCCTTCCAAACTCTGATTCACACAAACTAATGCAAAAATTGCAAGCACTAATCAAAAAACAAAACAAATCTGCTTTTTTGCTACAGGAAAAGTAGCACAATCGCTTCAGAAACCTTACCGATCTTTCACTGATTGCTACTCCTTTTTTCTCAGTCTCCCAGATTCGCAAGCATAATTTGACCTGCAAATTGTACTCTCAACTGATCAATGGGTCTGCCCTGGTGCACATAGGACTCGCCAAATCTCAGTCGAACTTTTATTTCATTCACTTTACTCACACTCTGTCTTGTTGACCACGCCCGATCAACATACTAAATCAGACAACAACATAAAACCAAGTGTTCATACACTTTTCAATATGCTCCGGAGTCTTAGACCATGCAGGGTCCGTACATCAACAACTACATGGACAATTTTTTAGCACAAAGCGCCACACACATGTGAAGTTCAACGACTTCCCTACTCTCACAATGCGGAGTACGCACACTCCTTCTACAACTTCATTTGGAGTATGCAAACTCCCTAAAACCCTCAAAAACCTCACAATTCACCTACGATTTGCATAAGCTGTGCGAGCGCAACCGACTTTATTCACACTGTCACTAGAATGTCGAGAACATCCTCAAACAACCATTAGCAGGATCCAGGATTCTCAGAATGTCATTTCCGAACTTAAGAAACATTTTCTCTCCAATTATCATCATTGAAAAATAAAATCAAAATCTCAATAATAATGAATTCTCAAAGGACCAACTCATCAAGCTGCTACCATCTCTGGGAACACCTGTTACTCTGTACCGGACATCTATGATAAGCTCTTAAGGAGACTAACCATCGGCCTCTCTTACCGTCTCTGTTTACACCTGCCACTTTGTACCGGACGTCTATGATAAGCTCTTAAGGAGACTAACCATCCTCTGCTACCATCTCTGTTAGCGCGTCTGACCTTAATAAGTAAACTTACAAGGGGACGCAAATAGGTCGATTAACCTTTTGACTCGCAATTAAGATGTTCTTACCATAGCTCCAGTACGTAATCAATAACCAATACACAATATCAATAATCAACAATAATCAATAGCAGTAATAATCAATGGAGTCAGTAATTGTCATGCACTATGACCTTTCAGTCAAGTCATGAATAGCCACATCTCTTAGTAAAAGTTACAATATTTATTTCCGTATATTAACAATGCTAAGGTCATGTAAAGCAGCAGAAGAAATGTAACCTAATCAAAGCTTGAACTATAACACATTCTAAGGTTACAGTGCAAATTAATAACAAAGTCAACTGCATCAAAGTAATCACATACATCAGGTTTAGCAGAGAAATTAATCAAACATTAATCCCTGTTAGTACAATTTCGTTAGTGGGGATCCTTAATTTACACCAGATTAGGCATGTTGGGCTTCATGCAAAACAATTTAGTAATGCAAATTGGAAAAAACTATGGCTCTATCAAACAGTGCAGTTGGTAGAAAAAGCAAATATGCATAATAATCAACAGTTTATTACATTATACCTATCCTCAGTGTGGATCAACAAGCAGAGTCAGTCTTCGTACTCAGGACATCAGTCAACCAGCAAGGCATCAGGATACAGCATCAAAGTTCAGAAAAAGCAAAGTCTCTAAGCAGTAAAGATTAGCACGTCCCTTGTCAAGATGCACAAGAAATTAATAACCTTTTGGTCAGGAAGAAAATGGGCAATGGCGGTGTCTTCTCTCAATGTAGTCCCGCTAAGTCAAAACTACTAAAACTACTTCCCAAATCCCTATTGGTCAGTTAATCGCATGTTCACACATTGTCCAATAAAACTGAAACTCCAAATCTATGAATTCTACTATTACTCCATTCACATGTCGTTGATTGGTTTGTCCTGCAATGTCCTCATCATCTGGCTTGTCAGGTAACAATATTGTTGCAGCTTCCACTGCAGTCAGTATCTCTATTGTTCTCCTCCTGAGAAAGTCAGTCTCACACACATTACACACAAAGGCCCTGATTTATACTTTTTTTAGCGCCTCATTTGTGTCATTTTTTGACGCAAAAGCGGGACAAACTTACAAAATACCATTATATTATGTAAGTTTGCGCCGCTTTTGCGTAACAAAATTACGCAATGCGGCGCTAAAAAAGTATAAATATGGGCCTAAATGTTACATTAGCAGGAACAGCATCTTCTAGCAGTCGGTTCTCATGAGAAACGTCCGTTATGAGCACTTTTAAAAATAAAATAGAAATCACAGTATAACTCTCTAGGACAGCCATTTTATTAAATGTTAAGAAATACAGCTTTGACATGAGGCGTGGCAAACTAGGCCAAGACATTCGCTAAGTTAAGTCCTACAATTAATAAAGCTAAAGCAAAATAAATAACCCTTAATATAACGTACTACTACATTAATCTAACAAATGCTCAATATTCCATACTATTAAATCATTGATTAGTAAATTTCTTAACATTGGTGGCCATTCTTTGTAATCATATTTTCAAATGTGTGCATTATTTTTCTACGTTATTTTTTATTTTCTACACAAATCATTTATTCAGAATACATACACTCATTAATAATGTTTATTATTAAAATACCTCTTCTTAGTTTTTAAGAATTATTTCAGGTTACCACGCACGATCTTCAATTGTTTTCTAATTCTTTCAGGTCGCTCTACCTTAAAAGTGGTTACATGTTGTACCCAGATGAGCTTGGAAAAATTCCTGAGCAAATTCAGTCACGGTTCCTATGCATTTACCTCCTCTATTGTACAGTTCCATGACCTAGTTATGTTTCCTCAAAGCTGACTGACATCTTAAACAGTCGCACAACACTTTGCACTTTCGTTTTCCAAGATAGCAGAACTGAGTTCTCTCTTCCTCTTTCACAACTCCTTCTAAAGTAAACCCATACCTCACCACAGAAAATAAAACTTCTATCTCTTCTAAGTACATGTACTTTCTCTGGCTGGGAAGATGCGCATTCCCAAATGTGAAATATACCTTGTCTTTGAAAAATATATTTTTCATGGGCTCCTTTGGTAGACAGATATCTCAAGAGAAGGTTTTAGCACAAGTGACTTATGCTCATTTTATATGTTTTCGTGTAAGTGTGGGCACAGTTTACAGCTCAGGCTGAACCACTAGGCTGTTTGAACTAATTATTGCAAGACATAGTTATAGCTGACTAATCATGTGTTTAGCCTGGAAAATTGTATACACTGAAAATATTTTGCCAGAAAGGATGCATTATGTAGGTTAAAAGTGATAGCCTAACTTTAAAATAAAGATTTCAGTCTACCTTGTACATTTGACTGGATCCTGCAATTATTAAAATGGAGTGAGATGTTTTGGTCACTGCTTTAAGAAAGCAAATGTTCTGTGACAGAACGGTATACACAAGTATTCCAAAGCCAGAGTACTAAAATAATGTCTTTACTTATGAGGAAAAAAAACATTAAAATGTTGGCATTCTATTGAAAAGCCTCTCTTTCTGCTAACTTTCTGTTCAACAAGACCTCCTCACCACAGTGACCTAAATACAAGATGATCAGAGAAAGGGCAAGGAAGGTCGAGACTAAAATGACGTAGAAAGTAAACATGTGCTTACTCTGTTTATCCCAGATCCAACAGAAGATCTACAGCCGGCAAAGCAAGCAGACATGTATGTCATGCCGTTGACTCCACAAACAGGATCCCACTGGTTTGGTGAACATTTGCATTCAGAGTTGCAGGTTAAAAATAAGGAGCTCTCTTGAAATGCTGGTAGTTTGCTTCTAAAATAAATCACAGATTCACATGTTAGAGTCATTGTACTGTTACAGAAGGGAGCAAAAGTAAGATAGAATTTGAAATGGATAACAGCAGTAGATAGGTGTATTTCTTATTCAATGACCTTCAAAACAGTAATATGACTAGGGATGAGGTCTACCACAGCTGGCTTTACTGAAGCAATGACAAAAGATATGTAGGTGGTATCACTCGTGCAAAGATAAAAATATCACGTACAGGCCTTGATTCTGACCAATGAAAGGCATCATCAAATTGCTCTGAAATGCATTTAACTTTGTATAAACTTCCATTGCATGCGAAAAATTGAAAGGCCCATTGATAAATGGTCTAGTTGGTTTACTACACATCTCTTCATGGATCTACTACCAAAAACCTTTAAGGTGGGCTATAAATGCTTTTTTGTAAGGGTCTGCCAATGGGGGACATATAAGCATCTCACATTTAACGAAAAAAAATATATGTAACGAGCTGCAGTATTTTTACACAGGAGTTGGGTAATCAAGATACGTTTAACTCCTGTTTGGACAGAGAAAACATGGTGAAGCAAGTGCACTGGAGCCTTGGAGCTCCAAACTGTTAGACATAACAGCCTTTGGTGTGATCTTCCCCCAAACTGTTTGCCTTAGTGCCTCCAGTTTGCTGAAATTTGTTTTTCTTGGCCTTAGTACTCTGTGCTTTTTACCACTGCTAACCACTCCAAAAGTGCTTACTTCTGTTTCGGCACCCTAGCGCCGGTGCAGGCACCCTTGTCCCACCCTTGCCCCAGATAAATTGAATGCAGGATTGCTTTTATCCAGGACGGGGCACCTTCCTGAAAAAAACCGATCCTGGGAGGTTTAGAACTCTTTCTATGTGTGCTGCAGAATGCAGCACACATAGAAAGAGGAAATACAAATGAGAAATAAAGATAGTTCTCTTCGTCGCGCCTCCCCTGGGGAGACATAAGGTTTTAACACATCCCAGTTCAATATGGCCTTGTAAATATAGGGATGCTCAAAATCCATGGGTGTTCTAAGGGGACACACACTGCAAAGCCCATGGAACACCTCCCTAATGCAAAGTAAGGCAACAAAGCGATTTGTGCTGCCTTGCTTTTTTCCATATTTATAACACCATTCAAAACCATGTGAGTGGCTTTGCATGGCATCATAAATATTGTTGAATGGTTTGCGCCGCCGCTGCATCGCTAAAAGTGACGCAACAGCGGCACAAGCATCTCATAAATATGTCTCCCAATTTCCCTATACAATTGATTGTCCAAGAACCACACACCTCTTTTTCTAATTCATCAAGAGAGAGCATCCTTGGCTGTTAACCACACCTCATTCTGCTAATGTTTTGTTCAAAACCACATGTTCACAAATTCTGAAAGTGCATCCACAGATGTACAAGCTGAATAAACTAAAAGTACATTTTTCTAATGTTATCAAATGTGCACCAGTAAGTCTGTATTTCTCTTAGTCAGGTGAAAAAGTCCCATTTTGAATTTGGCCCCTGTTGGCAGAAATCCTGCTTTTGGAACCATTTGCAGGCTTTATTTAGGGCAGGAATATTTAATGTGATTTTGAAGGTGGGAATTATGGTACACATACTCTAACTGATTATTAGTTAGAGATGTATAGAGTGAATTAAGATAGAAAACTGGTCAGAATATTAATGGTACTGAAGAAAGGCATCTAAAGATTCAGCAGATAGCATAGAAGAAGAATGTTGCAATTGCCAGAAAAAAGATCATTTTATTGTCAATAAAAATCATAATTTTTTTATTATGGCTCTGGTATTGCGCTATATTCTCGAGCAAATTGCCCAAAGTTTTAAATGCTGAATAAAGCCAGCTTATAGAAGTTCTATCAACATCACAAAAGATCTGCACAGTGCACTCAGTGTGTTGAAGGAGAGAGTTGACATAAAAAATGCTAAAGGCATTTGTAAATGTGGACTTTCCCGAAGTGGGCTTCAGAATGCTGAAGGTAAATCATAGGGAGAACTGAGATATGGAACAAATATATTGACGAGAAAAATATGACATTGATGTTTCTTTTATTGAAATTTTAAAGGTATTGCAAGAAATGGCATAAACATTGAATAGTTATATTTAGAAATGCAAAGGCAAGCACTGGCAAAGCCAATACGTCTCACTTTGCAAGTGTTTGTTATTGCCTCTTACATTGTCAATGCATATTAACATACACAGCATAAGCAAAGGAAATTTCTGCCGCTGACCATATTGAAATTATATTGTGATTGTAACAGTACTTCTATGGCTTCTGTAGGCACTGTACTAACATGGTTAAATGCAATGCAACTGGAGAACCTTCAGCAGCAGCGGCTGCACCCTCTAAATGCACGTACATTGATCGAATGTTGGAGAAGGATATAATTAGCAATGAAATTTTCATTATTGAATGGGAACTGTCTTTGGGGCTTGGTCCTGGTCCTGCTCCTGCCACTGATCCAGTAAACAGCCTCTCTGCATTGGCAACTCTTCTTACAAATTTCTTTGGTGTGCCTGATCCCTGACAACCACAACTGATTCAAACAGAACTATCCCCAATTGTGGATCAGCTCAAGGCTATTGAAAGCCAACTTGAGTTTTTCCTACTTTGTCAGTGTGGGTGTCTTCAGGAAAGCTTTGCCTAGCTTTAATGCAGGACAGTCTCTGGATTTAGGAGACATTTCTGATGTTGCCACTGTTGCTGCCTTATCATCCAATGTAGGCTCCCTGGAGGGTGCCCCCCCCCAGACCCTCACCCTCTCTACAGGCCCACTTTCTGGAGGCTGTGAGGAGTACACAGATGAAGATATCTAGAAACAAGTTTCTACAGCCTACATCTCAACTCTCTCTTGTCTGGAAATTCCAGGGAGGCGAAGCTCAGCAGCTGGGATGGGAAAAAGCACTGAATTTGGGTAGGAGTCTCATTCAGGCTGTCACCAATAACCAGCAGACTGTCCCTACATGGCAGTACTTATAGGGGGCCCCCAAACTGATGTATGGTCAATCTGTGAGAGTTGAACAACTTATCAACATAGTGTTGAACTGATTATTTAGGAACAATGGGTTCCCATTTTATGCTGCTTTGGGGATCATTATGCTACATAAGATGGACTGGATAGCTGCACCCCCAAAACACTGTAAAGTGGATAGTGTCATCATCAGTTTTAGGCACAGATTGTTGATCTGTTCTTTTGACCGAGCTCGTAATGAAAGCAAGATTCTGATGATCGCGTTGGGTTATTTCTATAAATGTTAGTTTTGGCCACGCCAACTCTCTGTACATTCCAGTACCCTCAGGATCTATTGGATTGTAAGGTAGCCGTTGTAACCATAACCTGCTTAGCGTGGGCACCATACTGAAAAGGGTTTGTACCATTTTTAAATTGACTTTCTGAATTCCCCTTTCTCACATTTTTAAAACATTTAGGTGGTCATTCCAAGATTGGCGGGCGGCATAACGGTAACCGCCAATTGGCCGCTCTGCGGTCAAAAGACCGCGGAGGCCATTCAGACTTTCCCGCTGGGCCGGCGGGTGCCCGCCAAGGGAGCGCCCGCCGGCCCAGCGGGAAAGGCCCTGCAACACAGAAGCCGGCTCCGAATGGAGCCGGCGGTGTTGCAGGGGTGCGACGGGTGCAGTTGCACCCGTCGCGATTTTCACTGTCTGCTTTGCAGACAGTGAAAATCATGCTGGGGCCCTGTTAGGGGGACCCTGCACTGCCCATGCCAGTGGCATGGGCAGTGCAGGGGCCCCCAGGGGCCCCACGACACCCGTTCCCGGCATCCTGTTCCTGGCGGTAAAAACCGCCAGAAACAGGCTGGTGGGAAGGGGGTCGGAATCCCCATGGCGGCGCTGCATGCAGTGCCGCCATGGAGGATTATCCCAGCCGGGGCTAATCCGGCGGGAAACCGCCGGACCCGGTTTTCCGACCGCGCAGTGCTTCCGTTGCCCGCGGCCCTGGCGGTCAAAGACCGCCAGGGTCGGAATGAGGGCCTTAGTCTCATTTACCAGTACTTTCCCCCGCAGGAGAGCCTGTGGAAGGATTGAGGGGTTGCAGGACCCCAGTTAGTTTTTAATCTACCCCACCTGTTTTTGGCCAAGACTGTATGTAAAGCGTCGAACCAAAGACATGCCCCCAGTCAAGCCCCCTTTGCAAAGCGGGCTCTTTAGAGCAGCACACAGTGCATCCTCACAGCGGACGCAAACGCAGTGGGCGAGCCTAAGGCCAGCCCACCTGTGCCAATCCATGCTAGGACCATGCCTAGCCCAAGCCCCCTGGTAGCTTTAACTCTCACTACTCCCAGAGACGGTGTTATGCTAGAAAAGATCTGTTAGCCTGCACCACCACAGGTGAAGGTGCTGGATGTATTAGGCTAAATCCATGTTTTCACTGACACTTTCATTGCAGCTCCATGATAGTGAGCCATGAGGTAGAACTAAGCCAAACAATAAGACTGGTGATAAGATAGATTATAAAAACAGAGGTAGCGAACGTAAAGTCACCTGAGCTCTCATTACCGCTAGGTCTTTAGTGAAAAATAAAATTGAATTTGCAGATTTTTTAGAAAAACATCGATTGGATATTGTTTTTGTACTTGAAACATACGTCAGGCTCAGAACTGGTCTCAACTATGCCCTCTGGTTATTCCTTTTATAGTTTAGACAGGACTCAGAAGAGAGGAGTGGGGTTAGCTGTTGTAAATATCAATAAATAACTTTATTTCAGCTGGAAGCCATAAAAGTGTCCAATAAACAACAAACAATAACCATAGAGTACAATTATAAATCAGTAAAGGATACAGATTCCACATAGTACATTAAAAGAAAGCAAATGAATCTACTGAGTTAAAATGTTAAAACTCAATTATTAAAACGATGCAGGGCAACTATCTAGATTTTAAAATCCTCGAGGCCTGGCTAGGCTTGGTTCCATATAGTGATCTATTTCTTCCTACGATAATTTAAGCTAAAATGAGTTGTTGGTACACAAAGTTGTAGACTAGCATCAAAATTCCTTTTTCTTTAGCAGGCGAGCCTTCATAGTTTCATGCCCATAATGATCAATTATGGCCTAAAATGATTATGGCTAATCCAATCGGTCAGCAATGTTTTCTCTAATTCTTCTGGCCCATACATTTTGTAGGTACCTAGCAACGGCAAAGACCACCTTGTCACTTTTGTCACTTGCAAGAATTAGCAAGGATGTGTTATGTTTCCTTATCCTCATTGATCTACATAAAGTGGTTATCCACTTCTTCCTGGGCACCAGATATCTAGGACAAATAAACATAAAATGGGCCAATGTCTCTGGTTGCTCAGGACAGAAGTGGCAGAAACTCGATTTATGAACCTCCTTGCACCATCTTACAGTAAATGTATTAAGAGGCAATATCCCTAACCTGAATTTAATAAAGAGAGTTTTGACATGGGGGGGTTGATGTTATCCATATAAGCCTCAAACTTGGGGCTACATTTGTGGTCCAGAAACAGTAGCGTCCTACTACCATGGTCCTTTTTGGACCAAAGTTGGGTCAGAATGAACTCCCAGTAACACCGCCTTATTTGTGCCTTTGCTTCCTTTGTTAGGTTAAGGGGGTCTCGCCATACCTCGTCCATTTTGATAAGTTGACACGTGTCTCTGATGTATTTGATCCAGGGAATTTTTAATACGCCAATGCTGCTAAGAACTCGGCAACTGCTGCTTGGTAAGGGGACAGATATTCGGATGTCCAAAGTCGGACCCAGTACATGAGGGGTCTTAAGGCTGCCTCGTTGTGGATCTCATTTAGGGCTAAATCAAATCTAAGGGGTATGAGTGGAGTACTTGTCGGTAAATGCAGGAAGTGGCGCATAAAGCAGTTTTCCACCATCGTCAAGCGACTAGAGTTGCAGTGCCCCCATAATTCAGCACCATAAATTGAAGCATCAACATCCACTGCTTTGTATACTGTGATAGCAGGTGCAATTGCTCCTTCTGTAGAATTAGCAATTTTTCTCGTTATCACAGTTGTCCTCTGTCGAAGAATGAACACGCTCTTCTCAATCTGTGCCGATCACCGTTGGTCATCCGATATCCTGATCCCCAGATAGTCAAACTGACTGACTCTTTCTATCGGTTGGCCTACCAGAGTCATTTGCCTCCTAAAAGACTTGTGAGGATTAAAAGCCATAAATTTAGTTTTAGAGGAATTTATCTCTAGGCCCCTCTTAATACAAAATTTAGAAAAGGCATCAAGTTCATTTTGAAAGCCCATTGGGGTTCGTGAGATCAATAAGGTGTCTTCTGCAAACATTAAAATAGGAACGAAGTTCCTGCTAACTTTGAGGCGCCATGATTACAATGCATCAGCTGGTCGACCGCACCACTAATATAAATGTTGAACAACATGGGGGCCAGAACACACCCCTGTCTGACCTGACCCCCCTGTCAATAGGTATGGTTTCTGTCAAATCTCCACCTTGGGACCAGCGTATCTGGGCAGGAGTGCCCTCGTGGAGACACCTAATCAATTTCAGCATCTCACTGTGAAGTTTATAGGTTTCAAGAACGTTCCACAATAGATCCCTCTGGACCATGTCAAACGCAGCTTTTAGGTCAATGAAGGTCACGTACAATTGGCCCTTATTTAATGTCAAATGTTTCCAACAGAGGATATTAAACCTAAATGCCTCATCGATTGTGCTCACGCCCTT
This sequence comes from Pleurodeles waltl, assembly GCF_031143425.1. Classification (NCBI taxonomy): domain Eukaryota; kingdom Metazoa; phylum Chordata; class Amphibia; order Caudata; family Salamandridae; genus Pleurodeles; species Pleurodeles waltl. The sequence goes on along the minus strand of NC_090442.1, from coordinate 364,453,281 downwards.
CCTAAAACCTGCCTGGAGGTCAGAAAGGATATGTCCACTATCCACACTTGTAATCTAGTCAAGATTTGCTTACAAAAAACGTTTTGGCTAATATCGATTAAACTTATTGGCCTTTAGTTGGAAGGAAATTCCCTTGAGCCCTTTTTAAAAACGGGGATTATAATCGTTCCTTGCCATGTGGAAGGGAACCCCGCCTCTCAAAATCTCAATACTAAGTATGTTTAAATATAGGGACCAGGTTCTAGGTCGGGACAGATACAAATCGCCGGGGATGCCATCCAGCCCTGGGGCCTTCCCTTTGCGTAACGTCTGGAGTGCCAGAGTTGTTTCTTTTAAAGAGAAAGGAGCCTTTATCTGCCACTAATTTCAAGAACAATTTTGTGACCTTTACTTGTAAAGCATCTACCAAGGCCTTCCAGTGTTTAGATTCCCACTCTTTTTTTGCGTTTTTCAGTTCTATTTTATATACGGACCTGGAGGCTCTTATCGCACAGCGACTCCCTGCCTTCAGAGCTTCCAAAAGCCGTAGCTTAGCCAGTCGACAAGAGCTAGAAAACCACCTCAAGGATATAACCCTGGTTTCAGCCCACCTCCTTGATACCTGGGAACTTAGCTGGTTGACCATAATATTGTGCAAATTAATTAAGTCAACCGGTACCAAGTCAATATGCTTCAAAGGGAAAAGCGCTGATATCACCACTTTGTATAGTGATGCCTGAAAGTTTACGTCATCTGCCACCATTTCCCACCTTACATTTTTGTAATCATTTGTCGCAACTAGGGTACTACCCTTCACCCACTCTGAAAGAAGATTACATTTGAATGGGGAGATTGAAAAGGATATACAAAGAGCTTGGTGATCACTATCATCACGTGGAGAAACTACCATGTCAATGAGGGAATTCCAAAGGAAATCATCTACTAGTACACAGTCTAGGCGACTCTTGTATAGGCCTTTCCTATATGTAGGCAACGCAGGAGTGTCTGATTTCGTATTCCCATTGACTATTCTAAGTCCCATTGTTTTTATCAAGTCTTCCACTAGTTCTAATGCTCCCCCTGGTGGCTTTATTGCAGCCTGAACCAGACCTGATCTGTCCCATGGGTGGACAAATTGGATTCATTTATACTGATAATCATCCTCACAATTCAGCTGCATATTGAAATCTCCTGCAACAAGCAAGCCCTGCCCCCTGGGTAGATGGTTCAAGAAATCCGTAAGCATTTTTATCTGAACGATCTGAGACTTTTGTGGGCCAGGTATAATATATATGTTTACAAATACTATACGAACTGGCCCCCTTGGGCTGCTAAATACGACCTCCACAGCTAGTTTATCCCTAGTGGGGGAGGGCAACTCCTTTGCCTTGGAAAATAAATCATGCTTGTGCCAGATTATTAAACCCCCGGATGCTCTACCAGATGGAGATGGAAGTGCAGCCTTCTGGAAGGACCAATATCCTGCTCTATAACTTATGGAGGGGGCCCATGTCTCCTGTAGAAAAATGATGTGATGTTGATCCATAAAGCTACACCACTCTGGATTGGTTGTTTTAGATGACACACCCGCCACATTCCAGGATAAGGAATTAATTAAGGGTTTGTTGCTATCACCAGTGTTGAGCAATCTCACTATTTGCTTGTCTTTAAGGGGTATAGTTCAACTCTGTCTCTCTGCTACATTTACGTTGCAACATACTCCTGACTCTGCTCCCGCAGTGCCCAACCGTAGAGTACTTAGGTCGCATAGTTCCAAAGGCTTTGTGCCAGAGGTATCATCCTTTCTTACCTCCACTAATGGGGCTTTGCGTCAATCCACAATTGAGATTGAACTACTCCTACGTCCCCATCTTGTAGTGCATGTATTGGGAAAAGGTCTAGTATTAGGACTACCTCTAAAGAACAAATTAGCCAGTGGAAGGGGGATCGACTGGACAAGAGTTACTTGAGACTAGGTGCCTGGTCTCGATCTTAGCTCAAGAGCTAAAAGGCCCTTTATTAAACTCTGACTGTTCAACTGCAACTCTATGAGGTCTGTTTCTGAGGTATCGCTTATAAATCTCTGGGCGGTTATTATGTCATCTCATATAACAGACCTGCATTTTTTTACACCCCTTATCCAGTGAATTACTTTGTTCTTCAGTGAATCCTCTAGTTCCCTTGTTCCATGTCTCACCTTAGGGATGTTCATCATATAAAGTACGCTTTCACCCTCTCACTCAGACAATAAAATGTTTAGTGAATTCACTCATCTTACAGTTGAGCAGGTAAAACTGCAAATCAAATCTACAAAACGGGGCTCCCCCCTCAATTCCTGCTGTCTGGCAGTTGTACAATTAGTGCCTGAGATTATTTCAACTCATCTTACCAGAATTTTTAATGAAATGTTTAGGTCAGACTACTTCCCTGTACAGTGGAAAATAGCTTTGATACTCCCACTAATAAAAAAAATCAAATGTCACTCCTTTAGACCCAAACAGCTATCATCCAATTTCTAGGCTTCCCTTTCCAGCTAAGCTTGTGGAGAAGCCTATGAACCACCAACTGGCATTCTTTATAAAGAATAATCATCTTCTAGATTCTACTCAGGTCGGATTCAAGAGTGACCACAGTACAGAAGCAGCCCTGATTGTGACTGCAAAGGAGTTAAGGGCAACTGTAGATAAAGGACATAGAGCAGCCCTTATCTTACATGATCTATAAGCAGCATTCGATACAGCCAATCATGATTTACTGATTGGCCATCTCCATAATGTTGGGATCAATGAGGCGGCACTGGCCATACTAAGATCTTTCCTCTCCGGGCAAGAACAATATGTGGCTCTAAAGGAGTTTGTATCTAATCCCTTTTTCTTGCCTTTTGGGATCCCCCAGGGGTCCTCTCCGAGTCCAACATTTTTTTAGAATTCATGTTAGTTCTTTTGCCTGTCTGAGTAGATAATTTGGGTTTCTGTTGGTGTCATATGCCGACAACACACACATTGTTGTCTCGCTCTCTAGCAATGATAACAACAATGGAAATAGATTTCATAACTGCATGTGGGTGGTAAGTGACTGGATGAACAGCAATTGCCTAAAGTTTCATTTTGGGAAGACAGAGATCCTTCTGTTTGACAATGAACCTTCTTCGTGGTCCCCTTCTTGGTGACTCCAAGAAGTAGGAACTCTTATGACACCTTTCAGGAAGGTAAGGAGTCTGGGAGTTATAGTTCACAACAAGCTCACCTATGGTGGTCAAGTCAATACTGTAATTTCTTTTTTTATATTCTAAAGACAATAAAAAAAATCTTCCCATACATTCTACATGAACTACAGATGGCAGTAGTGCCTCCCCTAGTTCTATCTAAAATAGATTACTGTAATGGTCGCTATTGAAATTTGCAATATTGATTTATGAATGAGCTTCAAACTGTGCAAAACATATCAGCACACATGCTTTTAGGGATTCCCAAGTTTCAATCTTCATCCCAAGCCTTATGAAAGTTACTCTGGCTGCCAATCAAGCAGTGTGTCACCTTTAAGGCCCTGTGTATTGCCTACAAAGCGCTACAAAGCGCTTCATGATACAGGGTGGGCTATCAGAAAGGTAGCTTTAAATGGTACTTTCGTAGCAGGATGCTACATTGTACTTCAGCTAGAAATGGTATAGTTCCTTTGTGTAAAAGGATATCCCGTCTACCTTATTAAAAGAGCAGAGAAAAGAGCTTGCTACAGTCAGAGGGATCAGCTCTTACAACAAACCAAAAAGGAGGTCTTAAAGAGGGCAGAAACATGTTGGTCCCCATTTTCTATAAGACATTTTTAATCATTATATTCAAATTTGTCCTTCTTGTTCTTTTAATCTTACCAACAAACACCTCTATTAAAGTATTATATCTAATAGGTGATTTGTAAGGTGATTTTAACATCTATTTTCACTTTTCAACTGGATCCCTTGACTTATCCAAGAAGATAAAATTTCAGCAGTCCCTCAGAGTTCATTTAACAACGAGATTGAGTCCGCCCAGGTAGTATCATCTCACCTGGGTGGGGCTAGGTGGTCAAATGATGAAGCAGTACACTATAATGTGTGTGAGACTACCTAGTCCGTAAAGGGAACTCCCTCATACATTTAACTGCCACTTTAGTTTCCTATGTCCATGAAAGAGATCGCCTTACCAACGTCCTACTCTTAGCCTAAACAGTCCATAAGAGACCTGTCCTTGATATCCCCCACACTTGTTGTGTTATAGTTCCTGTGTTCAAAGTCTACTTTTAAACATCAAATCCATGACTAGAAAAGCTTTCAAAACTGGGTTAATTGTTAATCAGTAAGGACTTGCTCCTGACCTCTTGAACAGTTGTAGCGCCAATCCGCCTTTGGGTATTCGCACACTTTATAAGTACTTATCATATCAGATCATATGATATCATATGATATCATATGATATAATTAACCTGAAACCTGATCAGCTTGTTGCCACGGGCGAGCATACCAACACTATGCACTCATCTTGGGGCTTCCGTTTAGCTAATCACTATGCAGTTCTTTCAAGTTGTTCCTAAATTGACTGACTGGCAGACATTGTTAAGACCAGTAAAGTCCAGTGGAAGGCAAGTATCTGGGAAGAGTTATTCAACGACGTGAAAGGAAAAGACACTAGGTGCTTTTGGCAAATACTCACCCAGGATGGTCACAGAAACTATACACACCAGGAATGCCACATCACAGCAAAGGATTGGGAGGAGCACTTTTCAATTCTTTATCCTGTAATAACCCCCTGTGAGCATAAATCAGATGTTGTGTTACCATCCAACATTAAATTGCAGAAAGGAGAAATAGTTTCCTTTTCTCTTGAAAAAAGTATAGCTGCACTACAGGCCCAAAAAAAGAGAAAGCTCCTGGGTTGGATAGACTCCCTGCAGATCTATTTTGTTCTGAACCCTGGATCTGGGGCCTGTACATTAATTGTATCTCCAATGCCTTAGCTGCAGACATGCCAATTCCACGGTCTTGGAAAGACACAGTAATTATTCTAATTTTTTAAAAAGAAGATAAACTTGTCCTGGGAAGCTACTGGCCAGTGAACCTGATAGACAATGAACAAAAGGTCTATAGTATGCAAATTTCAATAAGGGTATGAGACTGGATATCCTCAGAAAAAAGTTGTAACCCAGCTACAGGCAGGGTTCAGACCCAACATCAATACAATTGGCCAAGTCCCATGCTTTTTATCCATTAAATGGAAAACTGTGGATGTTGATCAAAGGGCGTTGTATGTGGCATTTGTGAACTTCCGTGCCACATTCAACCTTGTCCTGAGAACCAAACTTTGGAAGGTCTTAGGTAAGCTTGAGGTTCCAGCCTGCCTATTGTCCTTTTTATAGGCCCTGTATGTTGAAAACTTTGCATGAGTTAGGTGGGGGCTGAGTCGGGAGCTGACAGAGGAGGCATCAATTAAGGATGCGTGCTGACCCCTACTCTTTTCTTGCTATATATAAATGGATGCATCTGCTACCTTTTAGATTGTGAAAATGACTCACCCAAAATGTCTGGCCAAAACATACCGCTGCTTTTCACAGATGATAATCTGTTGCTCTCCAAGACTGCCAGGGATCTATCAATCCTTTTGACAAAATGTAATACATTTTGTAAAGACCATGGCCTAGAGAGTAACAGCAATCAATCAATTAGTATTTGTAGAGCTCAGCACTGTCACTCCTAGGAGTTTCTTCCTGAAATCTGCCAGGGAGGGTGTTGTGTGAAGATGGAGACATAGGGCGATACAGGTCTTGGTGACGATGTAGGAGAATGAGTGACCCCCACTGCAGGTGTAACAGATGCAAGGGGTGTGTGCACAGGCTAGTGAGGTGGAGCACCAGGCGTTTTGAGGGTAGATGGAAGTTCAGTCGATCATTGATGCAGGCCGGTCCTTGATCATGCAGAGCTTTGTAGGCAGATCTTGATCAACCATCTTTTCTGGATGGGGGGGGCAGTGGAGGCTTCTGAGGTGGTGGGTAATATAGGTCTATTTGGGGAGGTCCAGGATGAGTCTGACTACAGCATTCTGTATGGTCTGGAGTCTTTTGAGGAGCTGGGTGAGGAAGCTGGCATAGAGAGCATTGCTGTAGTCAAGGCAGCTGGTGACAAGGACCTGAGTGACAGTCTTTGTGGAGTTGACTGAGATCCATCTGAAGATTCTGTGGAGCAGGGTAAGGAAGCAGGAGGAGGTGACTGCATTTAATTGTCATTTCATGGTCAGTTCACTGTCATTGATGATGCCTAGGTTGCGTGCATGGTCCGTGAGTGTGGGTGTTTGTCCAAGGTCTGCTGGCCACCAGCTCTGGTGCCATTAGGCGGTGTTATTCCATAAGATCAGAACTTCTGTCTTGTCGGAGTTGAGTTTAAGGCAGTTGTCTCTCATCCAGTTGGCTACATTTGTCACTGAGTTGCAGAAGTTGATTCTGGTGGTTGAGTGGTCCTCGTTGAGTGAGAGGATGAGTTGAGTGTCATCTGCGTCAGAAACTATGTTGAGGTAATGGGATCTGAAGTTGTCTGTGAGGGGTTTCATGTAGGTGTTGAACAAGGTAGGGCTGAGGGATGATCCGTGGGCTATGCTGTATAGCCGTATTTGATGTCCTTGGGTTCGGAGATTAAGGGAGGCAGCCAGATGCTCTGTGTGTGTCTTGTGAGGATAGAGGTGATCCACTTGAGGGCATTTTGCTGAATGCTGATGTTGTAGAGTCTGTTGATGAAGGTGTTGTGGGAAACGGTGTTGAAGCAGCAGAGGCCAAGCAGTATCAGGGCCACTGTTTCCCCGCAATCAAGGAGGGTTCTCATATAATCTGTGGCAGGAATCAGGGCGGTTTCAGTTCTGTGGTTGGCAATGAATCCTAATTAGGAGGCATCAAGTACGTGATTTGGTTCCAGGTATTCGATAAGCTGGTTGTTGATGGCCTTCTTGAGTACTGTCGCAGGGTTGGGGAGCAGTAAGGTTGTTTTTTTAATTGTTGGGAAGAGCTGAGGATTTCTTTAGGATGGGTCTGACCTCTGCATGTTTCCAGCTGTCCAGGAAGGCTGTTATGGTAATGGAAATGTTGATGGTGCTGGTGAGCTGTGTGCTGATAGGGTCAGTCCAGAGGTTGAAAAGCTGGTGGGGACAGGGGTCAGTTGGTGCCCCAGAGTGAATGGATGACATGATGGCCGTGGGTGTTAGAACTCAACTCACACACGCACGCATCTTGCTACTCCCTGACAAAATAAATCAGCATGTATAAAAAAAGATGAAACATGTCATGAATGTGTTTAAAGCACAGCACTTAATTGTAACTTATGAGAAAAATGACCTTCCGTCTCAAAACTGAATATTACATTGCATGTTTGTTTATATTGATAAAAGCAAGTGTTGTCCCATTTGTGAACTGTGTGCCAAGCGGTTTATGGAGACATCAAATTACTTCATATGAATCATCAGAAGTGTTTGAAGACTCATCACCAGCATGTGTCTGATGACTCATCACCAGCACAGCACTCATGATTGATGACTCATCACCAGCATGTGTCTGATGACTCATCAATATCACACCAGTGTTTCCTGTGCTTGGCTTCGAGTCTTCCTTTACTCGCAGGTATTCCCGGTTCAGCTGGAGTTCCGTGATTCTTTCACGAGTCGTCTTTTCAGTGCAAGGCTTCATTGGAGCTTCCCACTCTGGAGCGGAGTACTTTCGCAGCAGCTGGAGAATTTACGAGCAGTATTCCATCTTCCTCAAATAAACATTCCAGGAGAAGTCAGTTCATGAGTAATTCCCCTCTTGTCTCCCTGTTTTCAGTCTTCTTGAGGTTAGTCACCTTTTGGTGCACTCATGATTGATGACTCATCACCAGCATGTGTCTGATGACTCATCAATATCACACCAGTGTTTCCTGTGCTTGGCTTCGAATCTTCCTTTACTCGCAGGTATTCCCGGTTCAGCTGGAGTTCCGTGATTCTTTCACGAGTCGTCTTTTCAGTGCAAGGCTTCATTGGAGCTTCCCACTCTGGAGCGGAGTACTTTCGCAGCGGCTGGAGAATTTATGAGCAGTATTCCATCTTCCTCAAATAAACATTCCAGGAGAAGTCAGTTCATGAGTAATTCCTCTCTCGTCTCCCTGTTTTCAGTCTTCTTGAGGTTAGTCACCTTTTGGTGCATTATGAAAGACATTCATCGATGCTGAGAAACCCGTGATACAAGACTATTTTCCAAAGACAGCTTGAGAAGTATTTTAAAAGGCAGCATTGAAGTGTTGTGAAATCCTTAAAGCATCGCTTGATATCTATGCAAACTTAAACGTTTATTCTGATTGTTTTGGAGTGAGTCTATGGTGTGAAAATGAATAACAAAAGATAAATTCATAAGTTTGGTTTTATAACGATTTTGTTGTGAGTTACAAAAGCATGCTTAATAGTTGAGCAATCGAGCGCTAATAGTTATTGTGACTTTGCTGAAAGACTCGGTGATTGCCCAATTAAATGATAATAATTATTGTTATTTTGCTGAAAGACATTTGTATTTCTTTTGTTTTTGATTTGTTTTTGGTCTTAAAATTCCTGCACCAAGCCCTGAGGCAACTTTCTTAGAACAACAGTGAAGCTCCTTCGTGAACCAGTATTTTGTTTCTCTTCCCTTCCCAAATCCCTGATCCCTATCCCTTTCCCAGAGGCTATTCGCTCATTCCCTGTTCATTTCAGATATGAGATGATAGTGTTTAGGTGTGAGGGTTTTATTCTCTTCACTCCCGTGGAACATGGAATTCAGGTGAGTGGACATGGTCTTGTCAGTGGGGATCTGAGAGGTAATCGGGGACCAAGTGGTGATCATTTGGCTGGAGTGAGCTGGTTGGTCAAAGTTGCTGAGGTTGATAACCATGGGTTGGGGGTCAAAGTTGTTGTAGATGGTGGCAATCTTGTTATCCAACAGTGTGCCGCAGAGTTTTTGAAAGAGGTGGATGCTGTTCTCCATGGCTGCTGTGTTGGAGAATTCCTTGACAATTTTAAAGAGTTCTTTCGTGAGTTTGGCTGCTATGTCAATGCTGGCTGTGATAGCTGTTCTCTTGGCTTCTTTGATGCAACGGTGGTAGTTGCTGAGGGCTGATTTGTAAATAGTTCTGCTGGAGGGGTTCCTTGTAATGCGCCATTGTTTCTTGAGTCTATTACAGTTATGTTTAGTGATTCTGAGCACTGGGGTATACTAGCTGGTCTATTTTGAGGCTTTGTTGGTTTTTATTAGTTTCATCGGGCGACTCTGTTGGTGTATTTGCTAATCCATGCAGAGAAGTTCTGAAAGACTGGTTGAGGGCTGACAAAGCTTCAGTTTGGGTGATGTTGTTGGCCAGGGTCTACTGTGTCTCTGTTACCGTGCCCCAGCTGTGGTAGGGGGGTCTGTGATACTTGGGGGAGGTGTGCTGAGCACCGGCAATGGTGAAGTGAACAATGGCGTGGTCGGTCCAGGTGGCGCTGCTGAATTTGATTATTTTGCTGGAGGTGAAAATAGGGTCCAGTGTGCGTTCAGTGACCAGTTGGGTTAGGCTGATGTAGATCAGGTTTTCCAGGAGGGAGATGGAGTTGGCACGGTTGGGATCATCAATGTAAAAATTGTGGTCGCCGAGTAGGATGTAGAGGTGGGAGTCCATGGCTAGGGAAGCAATGAGGTTGTCACAGAAAGCCAGTGGGGGTCCCGTGGGTCTGTACACAAGGGTACCTCTTAGTGTGGTCTTGGCATTAGTCTGCAGCTGGAAGTTAAGGTGATACATGAGAGGCATTGGGTCGTCATTGGTGGTGATGCAGAGAATGGTTTCCTTAAAGATGATGAGATGCCCCCAGCTTGTTTGTTGTTACGGTCACATCTTGTAGCTGTCTGGTGTTGCGGTAGCAATGTTGGGGTTTGAAGCAGGGTTGAGCCATGTTTCGGTGGTGAAGGCAACGTCAGGTGAGAGGGTGGTGATGGTGTCCCAGATTTTCGTGGCATGCTTGCAGAGGGACCTGGCATTGAGCAGGATGCATTGGAGTAGTTCCAGGTTGTTTGTAGTCCTCTGGGCAGAAGTAGCGAGGGATCCAGTGTGGCCTAGCACACCTGTGTTGCATGAGAGGTGGCGGCAGGTGAAGGGTCCCTTGGTTGACTGCAGGGAAGACGTGTGGCAGTGGTTGTTCTGGTGAATGAAATTTATGATACTTAGGGCCAGATGTAGGTAGGTTTCCTTTTGCGAGGTGCAAATTGCAAGTCCCAGCAACTCGCAATTTGCACCTCGCAAAATAAAATGCAGAAAGGTGTCTCAGACACCTTCTGCGACTCGCTATAGGGTCGCAAAGACCCACCTCATAAATATTTATGAGGTGGGTCGCAGTTTGTGACCCCATAGCGAGTCTGGGCACTCACTGGGATGGTGGCCTGCTGGAGACAGCAGACCACCATGTCCGTGACTGCTTTTCAATAAAGCCGTTTTTTTTTTTTTTTCTCTTTGCAGCCGTTTTCCTTAAAGGAAAACGAGCTTCAAATAGAAAAAATACTGAAACCTTTTAGTTTTGTTTTTTTTCAGAGTAGGCAGTGGTCCATAGGACCACTGCCTGCTCTGAAAAAATATTATTGTGAGCATTCACAAAGGGGAAGGGGTCCCATGGGGACCCCTTCCCGTTTGCGAATGAGTTACCATCCACTTCAAGTGGATGGTAACTGCGAGTTGCAGTCACAATCAACTCTACATCGCAGTGCGACTCCTATTTACGAGTCTGAAACACATTTTGCGAGTCGGTACCGACTCGCAATATGTGTTTCTGCATCGCGTGAGGGCATTAGCGCCTCACAAATGGCGTTTTTCGCCGTTTGCGAGGTGATAATGCCTTCCTACATCTGGCCCTTAGTTCCCAAAAGAAGATCAACAGGAAGTTCATCATAGAAGGAGAGGCATTAGGGAGAGTTATTGAATTTGATAATTTAAGAGTGAAGTCATGATTCCCAAAATGGATGCCCCAGATTGTGAAAAGCACAATAGCATTGAGATAAAGAGCAAAAATAATCGCAAGATGTGCAAAAAGAATAACCTCTTTTTCTATTACACATGCTGTAGAAATATATAAAATTCAAGCTTGCGGGGCCTCACTGTATGGGGCAGATTTGTGTGGCGACTGCAAATTGGAGACACTTGAAAAGGCAGAAAACATTTTCATACAATCGCTTCTGAAGCTTCCTATGAGCGCCCCAACAGTCCCATTGAGATTCAACCTCAACCTTAGGTCAGTATCGAATGTGGTAGCCTTGAAACCCATCCTATACTAGCTCATGCTATTGATCACTGACGGCTTTAAGGGGATGTTTTAGTGGGCTAATTGTTGGGAGAGCAATCACCCTAATCCCCTGGCTCTCCCACATAAAAACTTGTTGTCAAAACTAGGCCTGAAAGATTATTGGTTACATCCATTAGGTACACCCCGCCTGTGAAATCTTAAAAAAGTGTTATTGGGACTATATTTTTGGAAACTAAATTATCTACTGCAATCACAGGTAGTCTTACAGATCATTAACTAGCTTTCAAATGTGCACTAGAATTTGAATCCTTTATGAACGATGTTAGGCATCCATCTGCACAAGCACTTTATATAAAATTTAGATTAGGTATTTTACCAATAGCCTCCTGCAAGACTGATACTAGTGAATGCATTGTATTTTCAATTGCAAGTAACTTGCTCTCAATATGGTTCTTAAGGATGTAGACCGTCGGGTCCAAGGTCACTAAGGCCCATATTTATACCTTTTTAGCGCTGCATTTGCGTCGCTTTTTGACGCAAAAGTGGTGCAAACTTACAAAAACAATTGTATTTTGCAAGTTTGTGCCACTTTTGCGTCACTAAATGAAGCAAATGCAGCGCTAAAAAAGTATAAATATGGGCATAAGGCCCTCATTATGACATTGGCGGCAAAGGCCGTCTACCGCCAATGCGACGGCCACCAACATACGGTCGCTGTGGCTACCAGCCGCCCACCCACATTATGACCCTTGACGGAATTCCGCCGGAAGGCTGGCGGAATAACGTTGATGGTCATGGTGGTGGATGGCAGTAAGGTGGCGCTGCTGTCAGCAGCAGCGCCACAACAGCAAAACACCACCTACTGTATCATGAGCCATGATACGGCCTGGCAGTGTTTTTCTGGTGGACGCTCCTGCTGGAAGACCCCCTGCAAGCAGGTAAGTCAGGATCTCTGACAGGAGAGGGGGTGGGGGGTGGTGTGTGCATGTGTGAGGGTGTTGTGTGTGTGTGGGGGTGTGTGTTTGTTTTGGTATGTGCGCATGCGGGTGTGAGTCGCGTTGAATGCATGCTTGAATGACTGAATGTGAGTGTACATGTATGTTGTGTGTTGTGAATGCATGTGTGCGACAATGTATGTTGGTGTGTTTTGCGGTGTGTAGGTGTGTATGAGTACATGCATGGGTGGATGTGGGTATGTGTGTGCATGATTGAGGATGTGTGCACGTGTGGGTGTGTAAATGTGGGGGGCAGGAGAGGGAAGGGGAGGGTGGGGGAGGACTCTGGTGAGGGAGAGGGGGGGCAGGTGAGACCCCTATCAGTACCAGGGAAGGAATTCCCTGGCACTGATAGTACCAACCGCCATGGTTTTCTTGGCGGTAAGATTGTCACGAAAACCATGGCGGTAGGCGGTGTCATAATCCCGAGGGTGGAATTGTGACGGCTGCCGGGCTGGAGACCTAAGTCTCCAGCCCAGCGGCCGTTAACACCCTTGGCGGATGGAGTGGTGCAATGGCGGTTTGGCTTGAGCCAAACTGCCAATGTCATAATTTGGGAAAAGGTACCACCAGCCTGTTGGCAGCACCTTTCCCCAAATTACCGCCGACCGCCAGGGTCGTAAGGAGGGCCTAAGTGCATAGCTCCTGTAATTAGATTACACTGCTCTGAACTGGTAAGGATTTGGCTTTTTGACATTTTTGTAATGAGAACATGTTTATCTTCTTAGTGTAAAATGTATGTGTGTAAATGTTTTTTAATCATGAGCAAAACAATTTCATTTTAGAGTAAGATGTGCAGATGTTCATATTACTTTATTATACAGCACTTTTACTGCTTTTTAGCTACTCATGGTAGATTTTCTCCTCCAATGTTTTTATACATTTTGCATTGTAACGACTTGTTGTCTTCTTTTTAATAAGAATGTGAGGATTTCTTTCTTATTTCTACATTTTTTTTCTTGTGCAACATTTATGGCTTGCTTTGAGCTGTAATTTTTCCTCGGTTTTCAACAAGGGATACACCCTAGTAAATGACTGGGAGGACTATAATGCCTTAGTGGTAACATGTGCTTCCCAGTTTTAAAAATAATTTCACCTGCCAGGTAGCTTGCGAGGCCATCTTCTTCTAACCATAGCTGAAGGCTATGTTTGTCCCTGTTGTCACCTGAGCCTTCTCTTGTTTCCTTTATTGCTAACAACCTAGGGGTCATTTTGGGAATCTTTGTCTACGTATTAAAGAAGCCAGCGAAGGTTGTTCCTGCTCAGCCTAGATGGTTCAATAAGGAATCCTAACTGAAATCTTAGGAAGGTTTTGGCAGCCAAGCCAAGGATTCAGGCAGAGGATCTAAATGCAAGGAAAGTCTATAAAACACAATAAAAATGAGAAGAAATTACCTACTAATGACAGATTGGGAACAGATAGAGGCTGCAGCACTCCACAGGAACAAGTAAAATGTTCTAGACGTTGGTTAATAGAATTTTTCAGAGGGATGCCCTTGCCAACACCCTGCCATCCAATATTACTGACAGTGAATGCTTTTCCTATTTTCAGGCTATTTAGCTCACAAAGGAGGATGGGAGTTTAACTCAGTTGCTACTGAGTAAGTTGGAGGGTGCTGCACGTCTGTCATTTATTTTAGCCAAAGTCACCTTAGCTACTAAGTTAAGACCAGGGGGCAAGGCCCCTGGGCCCAGTGGTTTGCCTATTGATTTGATTAAGTGTAAACCTCAGGTACGGGGCCCTCTGCTTACCAACATGTTTGACATGTTTTTGAGCAACAGGTTATCAAGCTCATGGTCTCGCTCTGTGATCATTCCGATATTAAAGAAAGAACAACCTAAATGGCCCTAGGTGCTATAGACCCATTTCACTGATTGACAGCACTGTGAAGATCCTAGGCGAGGCTGAGTTTTCTTGCTTTAGATTTCCCTAAAGAAAGTAAAATCATTAACACCTGTCAGAATGGTTTCAGGTTGGGCTGGGTATAGTGGAGCAGTGCCTGTCTTTGCATTTTATTTTGGGCAAGCATAAAATCACTAGGCACTGCCCTCTGAACCTCAGCTTTATGGGCCTATCAACTGCATTAGATTGTGTTAGTCAAACCAAATTGTGGATACTCTTGTTGGATATGGGGACTGAAGTCTCTTTGGTACGTTTTTTACACACTCTTCATGTTAACCTGTCAGAGTTCATCATTGCATTATTGGTAAACTGACTGAATCTTTCGATCTATCTCAAGGTTGTATCCAGGCCCCATTATTGTTACTCTATATAGCAATAACCTTATAACCTGTTTAGCCAGTGCCTCCATTGATGTTCCAATGATGGGAAAGACCCGCATTCCAGCATTATTATATGCCTATGATGCTGCTGTTATGGCCCGTACAACAAATGCTCTTTGAAAGCTTGTAAGGTCCTATGTATCTTTTATGGAGGAACAGGAGCTAGTTATCGACTTCCACATCCCTATATTATGGCTTGAAGCCCGGGCAAAATCAACATTTAGAATTTACCCATTAGTGGCAACATTTTGACAGGGGTTAACAGTTTCCCATACCTTGGTATATATTTCAGCTTTTCAGGCTTTTGGCACACTCAAGTCCAGAACATTTGCCTGAAGATGTCTAAATCTGCAGGAGCAATCCTTAACCTTCCATAGTCCCAAGGCCGCACTACTATGCTGCCTTTACTCTTTGTTTATAAGATAAGTGTGTTCCATTGGCTTCATATGGTACTGATGTGTGGGGGTACTCTAATCCATCATCACTCCAGTTTGATGGAAATCGAGTCAGTAGGTGACTCATCTCAGTCTACCAAGCTAGTTACACTATATTATGCACAAGGAGTTACCAGTGCAGTATGTTTTGGATCTAGTGCGTCCAGCACCTTTGATGCTTTGGGTGTCTTTCTGGACCTCATAGAAAGCAGGCCTGGACAGGGAGATTATTAAGGACTATCTATCTTGTAAGAATGGGTTTAGGCTACTATGACTTGCCTATCTGAAGGATTTCTTATGTGAGACCAGCCTTTCTAATTTTTTTGACATGCCACAGTCCCTTTTTATGAGAGATAAAAAGGTTGTCAAGCTTAATTTTTTGGAGTTTAGCCAGACAGAGAGATTAAGGAGTGAATTAGAGAAGTCTTCTGTTCAGGATTATATCCACTTTAGGGGAATGAGTGCTACTATTCTGCATTCAGATCTCCCTTTAACTTGATGGTAAAGTTAGTTCGCTTTAAGTCTATGACTGTTTGGCGATTGCTAAGCTTTACGCTTGGGCTTGAAATGTTTAGTAGCAGCCCGCAGGTTTGCCCATTGATGATGCGTTTCTCCAGTCCTGACTAAATTTGATTTTTTTGTTAGTTTGTTTAAATGTATTTTGATTTATTTTCCAAACCTTTTTAAAGTTTTCAGGCATTTTACATTCAGGCAGTATAGAATTTCAATATTTTGCTTTATAGTTAGTTCCTTTTTGAAGGCAGCGGTTAGAGCATGTAAATCTATGGAAGTATAACCAGCCTTCATTTTGTGTTTTAATGTTCTGTCCATTTAATCAGATGGACCTTTAGAGGCTTTTGAAATTAGAATTGCTGGTTGTGGGTGGGCTATGTTGTCTTTTGCATGCCATCTATTGCGAGCTGTTATTTAAAACATGTATTCCGCAATTGTACATTGTGTATGTATTTTATCATGCTTCCTGGAATGCTATTTGATTGTTTTATGTATGATGTATTTTGAAAATACAGCTTTATGATTTTCCGAATAAAGGTTTTCAAAACTGAATTAGATTGCCTATAGTTTGGCAATTAAGTTGCTTGCAGATACAATGTAGGGGCCATCTCGGAAGTATACAAAATAATCATCAGCATTTTTTAAACATTATTTTCCATTGTTCCTCGATGCCTACCATTTTGAGTGTACATGCAATATGGTGGTCATCTTAGAAAAATTGAAAATATAGTTCCAAGTTTGCTGCCATTTTGCATGTAAATGCAATGTTGCATCCATTGTAGAAGTCTAACGTCTGAAAGAGGCACTCTAAGATAGATAAACATTAAGTTCTACACTTTCAATATGATCCACATGTTGCTTCTATAAGCACTGTGGTGGCCATCTTGGTTTTATTTATAGTCAAATCTCAACACAGCCACCCATCACCATTGGATTTGCCAATGCTAACTCAATTTTACAAGATCATTGCCACAGCAACAGTGGTGTAGAGAGGTGGGGGAGGATTGAGAGAGAAAGAAAGACTTTGAGGCCTAGCAGCTCTTATGTCTGTGATGTGTCAGTAGGAATGTAGGAGGAATAAATACAAAGACAGTTGTGGGTGAGTGAAGAGAACAGATCACAACTCTAGGAAAATGGAGTGGCATGTGAGGGGGAGGCCTCTGGCTTCAGAAACAGAGACTGACAAAGAGAATTTAACAGGGCATGCACTCCCAGGGATAACATGTTCTTGACTGGTATCTGCAATGGAAGGATACAGTGAACAGACTAAAAATGAGGGTGAAACCGGAATACTCCATTGGCAAGACAAGCACAACAATAGGTAGGAAAAGCATTGACTGAAGAGCAGGGAATTGAGAATGATGAGAGGGCCACCCATTCATGAGCAAACCCAAGCAGCCCCAAAACCCACTGTCAGAAGTATTGGTTACATTGCTGTCTGCTACTGGCAGCTACAGCTGTCTGAAGTAAGAGTGCATTAAGCATCTGATATTAATCTTATAAAACATGTATGTTAACACAAGAGGTCACTTATTGGTGTCAATGGATGTATTAAATCCATTGCAACTCTCGTGGTGGGGTGGGCAGTAAAAGGCATCAATCATCAGTGTGCTGCCAGTCTGCAGTAATACTGAGAGGCACACAAAGAAATGGGCATAAGGTTGATAGGAGTAATGGAGGAAGGATGTATTTAAAGAGTAGAAATTAAGATACATAACTAACATGACAAAATATTGGGGGCACCACGTAACTCTGTTCAAGGGGGCAAAGCAGGCAGAGGGAAATGAGATGCCACCAATGTTTGATTGATTTCAGGTAGTGATAATTAGTGTTCTGTAAAAGCATCCTACAGTGCAGCACAAACATAAGCCCATTTTGAATACTTACTCTATTAGGTTTGCATCTCTGATTATGCAGGTGAGGTAGCCATGTGGCCTTGAGGAGTAAGGAGCATTTGTGATGCAAAGGGAAACAGAAGTTGTTTATGAAGGACAGATCAGAGACATTTTAGGGCATGAGCAAAGTTAGCATTTGTCTTTTTCCCCACCGTATCCTGCTTCAACACCCTTCGCATGCTCCGAAAGATCTACAAATGGATACCCACCAAAACCAGAAGAACAGTCACCCATGCCCTCATAAGCAGCAAACTAGACTACAGCAATGCCCTCTACGCAGAAACCATGGCCAAACTCCAGAAGAGGCTGCAACGCATCCAGAACACCTCTGCACGCCTCATCATGGACATCCCCCACTACTGCGACATCACAGACCACCTGAAAAACCTGCACTGGCTCCCAGTCAACAAGAGAATCACCTTCAAACTCCTCACCCATGCTCACAAAGCACTGCGCAACACCGGACCAGAATACCTCAACAAACAACTTTACTTCTACACCCCGACCAGGCATCTCCGCTCCGCTGACCTCGCCCTCGCAACCGACCCACGTGTCCACAGAACTACAACCGGCGGTAGATCATTTCACACCTCATCGCCAAAACGTGGAACACTCTTCCCACCCACCTGCGACAGACCAAAGACCTCCTTACCTTCAGAAAACTTCTCAATACCTAGCTGTTCGAGCAGTAGCAGCACCTCCCACCCCCCACCTTCTCCCCCTCCCCTCCTCAGTGCCTTGAGACCCTCACAGGTGAGTACTGTACTTTACAAATCCCTCATTGATGGTTTCATACCCCACTCTCCCCCCAGTGAAAGGATCTAGACAGTCCCATAATAAAGCTATTCACCGGATTTTTATAATTCATTAAGTTATGCTTTATGAGCCAGTGTCAAGTGTGGCTTACGTGACGATACAATCTGTGTACAAGGATTCTAGGGGCATGATTCTATAAAAACGTTGTAAACTAAACAATTTGTTAATGTTCATGTATGATAGATGAAGCCTGTGGGTTAGCTTTACTGTGCACAGCCTAAACCTGTTACATCTGGGTAATCTATTTACAAATCTGCTATAGGCTTTAGCCTGTAAAAACACTACAGTTAGGACTAGGTGTGCTGTACGCAGCCTGAGAGATCAGGAACATTAGATAGTTCTGCTGTAAAAAGTCGGGCCTGTAAAATCTCTTTAAACCAAGGGGCAGCTCTATAGCCTAGGCATATAGGACCTCTGTGGAGATTGCTACCTGAGCCTGTAAGTTTTTGTAACCTCAGTGATAGATTATCTGCAAGAAGCCTTAGTCTGTATTAATATCTGTGGTACCAGATAAGCACTCTTCAAGCTAAACAATGTCTCATTAGGCTAAGTGATAGGTATGTTCTTGGAAGTTGAAGCCTTTGACACCTATGTTGGCTTCAACTATTTCTGATAATAAAACACTGCCTAGAGGTGAGAACTGAAGACCACTAAATAGAGGTGACCAATACTACCATTACTGTAACTTCCATTGTTGGGGACCAGCAAATCCATATCTGTATGCCTTCCCCATAGTATTCATGAAGTATAAAGCCTGTATAATCATACAGTAACAAACTGTGAGCAGGATCAATATAACTATGCATAGCCTGAAGACATCACTGTCACCAAGAGACCTCCACTGTTGCTACTCCAAGTTCTGTGGTACAGGTCTTCAAAATAAATAACCTTAAGAAACAGTATCTAAAAAATGTTTTGGGTAATAGGTTTATAAAAGGCATAGTTAACAAATTGCTCTTGAAAGTGCTGCAATGTCCCAAACCTTTTACATTTTTTTTTAGGTCTGACCTAAATTCAGATTTAGCTGTCATACCATTCTCATGTTTTGAAAAATAAATTATAATAAAAATAGATTCGTACAGTGGGGCTTTCAGTCAAACCTCTTTATTAACTGGCCTGCCCAAACATCACTCACATAACGCTACCTAACACCACAGCATAGGAAAATTGGTCAGCCCATTTCACCCACTGGATATCTTCACTTTGAGTAAATGCATTTTTGAGTATACATCCACCTAAAAACAGCCCCCCAAGATCAGAAATTAAAAGGCAATAGTATTTACCAGTGACTGTTAGTAATTACATATAGTAGTATATTATCACTTACTTCAACCACAATGAAGACATTTAATGAACGCTGCAATACTGATTCTTCATCATAAGCCTTCTTTGGCACAGTGTAGAAAAGTAAGCACAATTATTAAAAGAACACATGTGTATGTGCAAATTGATATGTTAAAGCCACAACCATGTATGTGTATTAATGAATTTGTAGGCAATTTTCTTTACCCATTGTTTTTTTAGTTGAGAGTGACATTTTGTATACCACTTCCACAGCACATAGCAAAGGGCAATGAATCAGCCTAGTTCTGCCACGGTTTGTTATAAGAAATGGATCTATTAGCTGTGAAGGATGTGAGTCTGCAATTGTCTTACTGGGAACAAGTGCCCTAGTGTAGTACTTGCCTCTCTCATGGTAGCGAAGCAGGGAAGGCCTACTCAGGGAATGTGATGAGAATTAGTAACCCCAGCTCACTTGCACACAACACTCAATAAACGCTTGTTCAGTCAATGCTTGTTTCTTCTAATAATGAAAAATATTTTTATTACACATGCTATTAAATACTATATATAAGATTACAAATATGTACAATCAGGTAGATAGCAATACTGTTGGTGACACCCTATTACGTTACAGCCCTAGTGTGTCCTGGACCCTATTACCACAATCAGTTGCATAACAAAACTTGAGGGGGCCCCCATGCAAAGTAATTGAAGGGCCCCCCTCCAGACTCACTCAGGGGCTCTCAGGCATGGGTACTGTGCTGATAGGACACCCTGGAGCTCAGGATCGCCACACTGTGGGGGTTGCTGGTGCCTTTGTTATGCCACGGCCCACATTACCCTCCACCTGTACTAGATGCAGCATCACATTTTAAGATGGTTTTATTATCAATAAGATGTCATTATCAATAAGTCAGGACTACTGGCTTTGTCAGGGTGTCACTACATCAGTAAAGACAGCCACATGTTACTGTTCACCAATACACCACCACAGAGATCATTTGGGACAGTATCAACATTTAATCGTATTCATTTTTAGAGCAGACAAAACATTGTTCCCTTCATTTTATCAATAATGCATCATTGTATTGTATTGTATTTCGTGTTTATAAAGCGCATTCCGGCCAAGGCACCGAAGCACTAAGCAACAGGAGTGAAGTGACTGACAGAAAGACAAGAAGAAGAAGAAAAACAGTTAGCCAAAGATACTGCGGAAAGTTTTCAGCTGCTTTCTAAAGGCTAGAAAATTATGGGGGTCATTACAACCCTGGCGGACGGTTTTAGTATTATGACCATGGCGGTAGCCGCCATGGTCATCCGCCGCTTCCCCGTTCCGCCTGCCAGGGCGGAGACGACCGCTGGGCTAGAGACCTGGGTCTCCAGCCCGGCGGCCGTGACAATACCGCCACCGGTATTGTGACCCGGCTTACCGCTGTGGATTTCCAGCGGTAGGAACCGCCATGAAATCCATGGCGGTAAGCACTATCAGTGCCAGGGAATTCCTTCCCTGGCACTGATAGGGGTCTCCCTCGCCCTCCACCCCCACCCCGACTCCCTCCGCTACACCCCCCACCACCCCTGCCACCCCCCAAAGGTGGCAGTGCCCCCCTCCCCACCCGACCCCTACATTACCTTACACATACACACCCGACACGCACGCAGGCACCACCAACACACATACACGCACACACACCGACATATATGCCAACATCCACACACACAGTCAGACATGTACACCCACATTCACACATTCACGCACACATCCATACAGACATACAGACAGACACGCACACATTTCCAAAACACGCAACACCCCCGCAAGCATACACGCACTCACACACCCCCCTACATACACAGACGCACCCCCCATGCACCTACACAACACACAACATACAACAGCCCCCCTCCCGTAACGGACGATCGACTTACCTGTTCCGTCGATCCTCCGGGAGGGGACGGGAGCCATGGGGGCAGCTTCGCCAACACCACACCTCCAACAGAACACCGCCGCACAGAATCACAGGACGTGATTAGCTCGGTGGTGTTCTGTTGGCGTGGCAGTGGAGGTGGAGCAACCTCCACTTCCCCGCCGCCCGCAAGTATGGCTGTTGGCGGCTCTCTGTCAGAAAAACGACGGAGGGCAGCCAAAAGTCATAATACGCTGAGCGGCAAACCGCCACTACTGGCGGTCTTCCGCACGGCGGTCCCTCGGCGGTCTTCTTAAAAGACCTCTGAGGTTGTAATGACCACCTATGTTCTTTCCTCATCATTACGAGGAGTGTATTCCTGTGCTTGGCAGAAGCTACTAAAAATGCTTTGTCACCCCATCTGGCCTTATGAGTCCATGGCACTTGGACCAGGTAGGAGCCTGTAGATCTAAGCTGATGGCTTGTGGTATACCAATGAAGCCCCGATGACAGGTGTTCAGAGCTGCTCATATATAAAGATTTATGTGTCGGAAATATTGTCTTAAAGATAATGCGTTTCTCAACAGGTAACCAATGTAGCTGTCTCAGACTGGCACTGGCTGAAGCTGAGTGAGGAAGGTTAAGTATATAGCGAGCAGCAGTATTCTGGATAAGTTGACGTTTGCTGAGTGAAAGCTTATCAATGTTAAGCATTAAAGCATTACAATAATCTATTTTGGAGATCACCAGGGCACGGGCACCATAATTCTGAGCTCCTCTTGTAAAGAAGGAAAAACTATTTTCACAATTTTAAGAATCCAAAAGAAGGTTTTGGGTGATGGAATTAACGTGTGGCTCAAAAGACAAGCCATTATCAAAAATAACCCCCAGATTCTTGGTGGAACTAATTGGGACAGGTAAATCTCCACACACTGATGGCCACCAGCATGAGCTCCATAGATCCCTACTGGAACCAAAAAGTAGAATCTCGGTTTTATCGCCGTTCATCTTGAGCCAATTCAGGCCCATCCATCTATTAACCTCACACATGCAGTGACAAAAGCTATCAGCAACTTTTTCCCAATTCTTATTTACAGGAATAATTAATTGGGTATCATCCGCATGAGAGGTGGCCAGGAAGCCAAAAGATCTAATCTGGCCAATGGTGCTACATACAAATTAAAAAGAGTGGGGCTAAGCGAGGAGCCTTGAGGGACCCCGTACGGTAGCTGATATGGTGGTGCTCTAAAATCTCCACAAGTTACTATAGTGGACCTGTCCTCTAAAAAAGACTTCAGAGTGCATAAAGCTGTGCCTCTGATACCTGCCTGGTGAAGGCGGTGTGTCATAATTTTAGGAGAGATGGTATCAAAAGCTGCTGACAGGTCCAATAGCACTCATCAACTAGTTACCGGATAGTGTCCGAAGTAGTATTGAGGGCAGATTCCATGCTATGAGCCTTTCTAAAGCCATGTTGAGTAGCATCTAGACTGCCCGAATCTTGGAGAAACTTGACAAGTTCTTCGTTAATATGTTTTTCAAAGATTTTAGTTTGAAAAGGTAGCAGAGCAATAGGCTGAAGATTCTTAAATTAATTTGCTTTACCATCTAATTTCTTTTTCAGAGGGATCACTGTCGCTTCCTTCCACGAGGGGGGGGAGATTCCCATAGTCAGGACCTCCTGAAATATCAGATCAAGGGCTGAGGAGACTAGATCAAGGACGAGCTGTAAAGTATGCGTTGGGGAAGGGGTCGCCAGGAGAGCGGGATTTGATAGTCATCATGAGCTCTTTGATCCTCTCCGGACGTAACGGCTGAAAATTGATCAGCATAGGGCTATCATTCTCTAAAGAGCTGTTTAAAGATTCATATAAATCCAATGCTTCTTCAGGTTGATTGAAGCTGGCTTGAATTTGCAAAACTTTTCTTTCAAAAAAGGTTGCTGCCTTGTCACAGAAGTCTTGAGAGTTGTGAACTTCTGATGGTAAGGCAGAGGTTGTAAGGGAATGTACTACTCTAAAAAGTTCTCTTGGAGTATTAGATGCTTCCTTAATTTTGCGTGAATAGTACTCAGTTTTAGCTTTGTTAATTGCATTTTTGTAAAGACTAAGGGTAGCTCTAAGCTTTGCCTTTTCCATAGTATTAGAGTCTTACCTCCACTTCCGTCCTTGTTGA
Source organism: Pleurodeles waltl (assembly GCF_031143425.1). NCBI lineage: Eukaryota > Metazoa > Chordata > Amphibia > Caudata > Salamandridae > Pleurodeles > Pleurodeles waltl. Next base: position 364,429,721 of record NC_090442.1, on the reverse strand, counting down.
TGGTCTTTTCTCTGCAAATGTTTAAGGTCCTCGGTGAACCAAGGAAGCTAGCCTTTTTCCTCCATAAGAAACTAGGAGGTTTTAACGGGGCCAGCAGATCAGTAGCTATTCTGATCACCTGATTCAACCTGTCTGTAGCAGGTAAAGGAAGTTCCTTAGTAGCTTTCCAGCTTGAGACCAGTGCAGACCTAAGTTGTAACTCCTTAATGCTGTTCCAGTGCCTAATTGGTTTCAGGGAAGGGCTGACAACTTGAGTAGCAGGTAGATTTATAAGACTAAAAGTAAAGAGGTGGTAGTCAGTCTAATCCAGCACCCTATTGTCTAACAGAGCAAGATCATTGTTACGAGCAAATATCCCATCAAGTACATGGCCTGCCCTATGGATGGCTGTCGTAACTTTTAGTTCCAATCAAAATTTGCCATAAGATTAAGGAACTCATTAACACGAGGGTCCTGACTATCATCAAAGTGAATGTTAAAATCCCCTAGTACCATACACTTAGAAGTCATAGTTTTTGGCTCAATTATGGATGGCCAATGAGGCATCAAGATAGAGTGAGAACCCGGAGGTTGATAGATCAACAGCCCCTCAAATAGCATAGTACTCTCTGGACAAATTTTAAAACAAGCACCCTCACAAATCTCTGATGCAGCATTAATGGTTTCCCAGCGACAGCTGAAAGTGAACCTGAATACCATCACCAGCCCACCTCCCCTGCCAGTGGTTCTCTCTAATTTTAAAAATGAATATCCATGAGGAGTAGCTGCAATAAAGTCAGGGCTAGAGTCTTCTCTGGCCTAGGTTTCCGTAATAAAAAGACAATCTAGATTATGCTGGTCATTCAAATCTTGCATTTCAGTCTTATGTTTGATCAAGGAGTGTGCATTATTCAGAGCATAGATCATGGAATTCATGGCGGCAAACTCTATCTCTTTGTGGCTTTCTTGGGTCACCTGAGACATGCAATGGGGGAAAGGGGTATTATGTAATGACCTAGGTGACCAATTACAGTGTTCACTCCTCCAACCTTCTAAATTTTAAGGGGAAACCCCAGCTTTGTGTTCGCACCTCCGCCTTCCTTCTAATGAAAGAAGGGCGTGTGAGGAGTAGGAAATATGGGCCAAAGAGGGCCATAAAGAGACATAGCCTCTGGCCCCTGGGCACGATCGAATGCAGATGGGTGCAGACGGGCTTGCCTTAGGCGCACCCGCTGCGCGCGTCTGCTGCACGGCTGCATCTTCACCACCATAAAAGCTGCCTCTCAGTAGCCCCGTGACCTCAGGTCAGCAGCTAAACTGCTAACCTTTAATCCTCCCAAGATGGCGATGCCCTAATGCTAGGGGGAGGGCTCTAACAGACCCACACACCCTTAGAGTGAGGTGACTAGGCGCCGAAAGCATTTAAAAAAGAATAATGTTCCCCCAGGAGCTCGCAAGCCAGAGTTTGCGTACCCAAATATCAAATCGATAAAAATATTAAGTAAATAATAGCAGAAGCCTGTATGCATCAATACAATATTGTAAGTAAAACTTCATCCTAAAAACGTACAGATTTAAAATAATACAGAAGAAAGCAGGCACTCACTCGCTGTTCCAGCTGCGAGGCTGCATCTTCACTGTCATAAAAGCTGCCGGCTCAGTAGCCCTGTGACCTCAGGTCAGCAGCTAAACTGCTAACCTGTAATCCCCCCAAGATGGTGATGCCCTAATGGAAGGGGGAGGGCTCTAACAGATCCACACACCCTTAGAGTGAGGTGACTAGGCGCCAAAAGCTTTTAAAAAAGAATAATGTTCCCCAAGAAGCTCGCAAGCCAGAGTTCGTGTACCCAAATATCAAGTCAATAAAAATATTAAGTAAATAAAAGCAGAAGCTTGTATGCATCAATACAATATGTCAGATTCTTTATTTTATTTTTATTAACTGCTACTGCAGCTCCAGCACCCACCAATATAGGTCCTTGAACTCTCAAGGCTGAGTTTCGGAACATCGAGAAGCTCTTTATGGAGTCAGGGATTCAATTCCTAATGAGACTTAGGGGTCCTTATTCAGAAAACTCTCCTGAAGGGCTGCGGCACTCCCTGACCCCCCCATACCATACCATCCCCACCTCACAACACCTTCCATATCCATTGGTGCAGCCCCTGCCCTTCCTTTCCTAAATGAGTTTTGTGTCATAAAACAGCAGTTTTTGAATTGTAATACAAAAACTGTAGTTTACTGCATCACATACCCATGCAATCTTCATTAAGTAGGTCAAACAACACAAAGAGGTAATAAATGAATAGTACAGCACAGATCTCTAATTAGGTGCAAAACAATAGGAGTTGCACTGATAGCTCATTACAATGAATTAAAATATTTTGAAAATGTCATAAGATGGACAGGTTTATCTGTCCTAACATCTGAAGGGCTAGGAGGCTCAACAGAGGTCCACCTTGCCCTTGAGGAAGTGAAACTGATCGAGCAACTGGATACTGTAAAAAACTATCTCAATAAACATGGTGAAATTTTGGCATTATTGTACAGTAATTTTAGGTGGTCTGGTGGGTTGTAAAGTGTATGATTCATATAGGGTGGACTGGTTAACCCCTAACCTAATTTTTATCCAGCACTTTCTTGGGGCACGACGAAACCATAGAATGCAAAGGATGAACCCTAGTTGGCACTTATCAGACAATACTTTGCCTGATTACTCTATATAAGATATGTGCCCCTGTGCTGTGTTTCCTTTCCTATATGGCAGCCTCAAGCTCTACCTCAACTTTTCTTTTGCTGTGTCCCAGTCCTACCCAGAGTACCAATGATCTTATTGTTGGGGGTCATTTGAGACAACTGGGATGCCCCAAGGCCCCTATGACCCCGGTCAGCTCCCTGGGTTCCTTCCAGGACCAGCAGGGGGTCTCTCATGTGCTACCGCCATGGGCGGGAGCCTCGGGCAGGAGCCCTGTGGCACACAGACCAGAGGCAATGTGCAGAAACACCCTGCCTCCCCAGGGATAAGCAATGGGGGCAGACATAACACTCGGCAGTGTGGGCAGTATGTTTTGCGGCATGCCCCAGGGCTTGGGGGTCCTGGGGTGAAAGATCAGCTCAAAGAAGTAGCTCCATGCAGGACCCCTCCCATCGGAATGAATTTCTTTGGATATGCCAACCCCTGGACGTTTGGCCCTCTCCAGGGGAATCTTTGGGCTGTAACAAAGTGCCATATGTTTTGTGCTCTGCTAGGTTCCCCAGGGGACCATGAAGTATCTCAGGCTCTGTAGGGCCAATCCCAATGGTTCTGGGCTCCTGTTGCTCATGGTAGTCAACATAGCTGCAAGAGTACTTTCTTCAGGTCTACAGGCATGTAATGATGCTTTCTGCAGAGCCCTCGGTTTTCTGACTCCCTGTGCCAGACTGGTCTTTTTCCTACTGGTGCTCTTCCCTTGCTTGTGGGGGCATCTTGTGCACGCTCTCTGCAGCCAACAAGCAGCAGATAATTTATGCTGCACTCCCCAGATCCCATAGCCTCCAGGCTGCTTGCAGGGCCCTGTGTGTCAGCAGAGTCAAGGGCCAGGAACAAACATCCTAGCTGAACAATCCAGGGTCACCAAGTAGGTCCATTCCCACAGCTGTTTTTTGTCAGAGTCCGTAAGGGGGGACCAGTACCACTGGCCCTGAAGAGAACCAGCCTCATCCTGGGGCTCAACTGTAGTCAGAATTACCAAACTCCATCCTTGCAGGGATTTCTGGTAACTTCTCCTTCCAGCAGGGCATTCTTTCACTGTGTCTCTCCCAGGTCCAATGTTATCTCGCATGTCTCTCTCTTGTGCAGGGGGTTTAAGTGGGAGTAGAACGTACTAGAAGCTAGGCACCCATGGACCATCTGTTCCTGAACCTCCTGCACAGCATTTTAGGACATTCCAATATGGTGACTTTAAGTTGTATGTGGAGAGAACTTCTATGAGTGCCTCAGCTATGCCCCTAGTTGATACAGCTGTCTGATATCTTCTCACCAAAACCCAAACATGTGCCCCTCCTGTGTGAGGCTCCAGAGGTCTGACCCTCCTCCTGTCCCAGGTGAAGTGGAGTATGTAAAGGTGACTACCAGATGCATATTTCCTCCCCACCCCTAGAAATGGATCTAATAAAACAGACATACAAAATGTCTGCAGGTCTAATCTTTTTTCTCTGTGTTGCGTGGAATTCCAGTCTGTCTTCGATAACTATGTGTAATGTGTAACACAAATTAGATTTACCATACTTAGACTCAGATGCACAAGTATAATGACAGGTGCAAATGCTATAATTAGCACCGATTATGAATCGAATGCAAGAAGCATTCATTTCTATGTTTGCATATGCAGCACCATCAGGTCCTATATCGCACCAACTGCTGATTAAAAAAGTATGCATGGACTAACAACAGGCATACAAAAGGTGCAAATACTATTTGGCAAGCCCCACTTTCAGCACACAAATAATAATCACATGCAAAAGCACAAATTATTCCAAGTAGGGACTGTGAAATTTGCAGTTTGCTTTTAGCAAAATCATACAAATTTACAGGTACATACACAAAATGCAAATCCATCATTTGGTAATATATATATTATTGTAAAATACATTCTTGTAGAACTCCTCTAATAAAAACTGACCGTCTAGATAACTACTTTTGTTCTCTGCTTTATGACCTGTCAATCCCTGGACATGTCTATGCACTAACAGTAGATTCCTGTCAATAATAGTGCACTTGAGTTTGGCGCAGGACATCTTGTTGCATAGTCTAGAGACGAAAATCCTTAGTCCCAATAACTACAGGGTATTATAAAACAAGAAGTTGTGCATAATCATGCTAGTCAAAATGAGACATACACATTCCAGGGTAAAACATCAACATTATGAACAAGGAGAAATCATAGGTCAGCTGTTGGCCTTTCAATCATAACTGAAAATGAACAGAAAGGGTGTCCGATCCTGAGAAAAGCCAAGGGGTCACATTGATTAACTTGTCCATCATTAAAACTTTTGCACAGTTTTACACATCTCTTTAAAACCACCAAATTGAGCATGGTCTAAAATGGGAAAAGTTCTAGATCACCTTTCCAAAGCAAAGCTGCAGAGTGGTGACAGAGATGTTCTAGGCGTGCCAATCTTCAAAAAGAAATAAAATGCAGCATATGACGTTTGTTGACTTGAAAACTGCTAGGCAGGCTGTATTATTACTTGAATTGTAAAATACTCCTGGGTACATCTATTCTTATACCAGAGGGTATAGGTTTAAATTTTAGGCCAATTTCTCTTATAGACCCGTTGAGCAAACGAGATTGTGAGGAGTGAGAGTATTCTCTTGATGTGAGCTGTGGCTGAGCACCTATAAAGTTTGATTAATCTAATTCCAATTAGGTTACCAGTGTGTATGAAGACTCACTAGTTTACCTTGCTTGCTTAACAGAAACAATAAGGGCTACCCCAGGACTTCCTTGGACAAACCTCTATGTGGTATTATAATCAACAGACATTTTCTCTTTTCTAGGTGTCCTCCATCTTGAATTATATAAACTCTTTATTTAGGCATAGCTGGCAAATTATCCAGGTCTATGCTTGATATGCTGATCCAGTCCAGGTTTTTTCTTTGAATTCTGGGAATTGTAGCATTGTTGATTCCATTATGAAACAGGACTACAAGTCCCACAATTCAGAGGAAAAAACCTGGACTCGAGCAGCGAAATACTCATGGTTCTTGAACTTCGCAGCTATGTTTTGATGCATGTTTCAATTATAAATGCACATTTGATAATGTAATTATTCATTGCAATGTGAAAGTATATTCATGTTTTTCAATATGGATTCAATATGAATTGTATTTTCTTCTTCAGTGATGATATTTATATAATGAACCAGATGTCATTGAAATTGACATATTTAATTCTCACTTATTGTTTTTAAACAATAGGCTAGGTTTCATAGATATAAGTAAGTGGAAGGCTGGCAGGACTTTTCTAAAACTTGTTTATGTTAAAAATGTTCAACAATATTTAAATGCAAAATATAAATTAGGAGCAGAGTGCAATGAGTTATAGAGGAACTACATAACAAGGACTTGATGCTGAAGGCCATACACAGCTGTAATTGCCTTTCTTTGCTGAAGGATACAGGGATAACACACCTAGGATTTACTCAGTGGGTTTAGCTGCCTGCAGACACAGACAAGAAGAGCAGATCCAGATTATTTGCTGAACATTAGTTCTGCTGTCCAAAAGAAGTATGCAGATGTGAACCATCTTAGCAAGAAGAATGTGGGGTTGGAGATATTGATAAAAAGAAGCTTTCCGATATCCTCATCATCTTGATGTTACAATATATTTTTTACTATTGATCCTCCGGATACATATCATTGTAATTCTTTTGCTTATTAATAATTACTATTCATATTTTATGCACTAGGATCAGTTTTCAATTTGAAATACATTTTGAACATTTAGGTGGTCATTACAACCTCGGCGGTCTTTTAAGAAGACCGCCGAGGGACCACCGTGCGGAAGACCGCCAGTAGTGGCGGTTTGCCGCTCGGCGTATTATGACCGTTGGCTGCCCTCCGTCGATTTTCCGACGGAGAGCCGCCAACAGCCATACTTGTGGGTGGCGGGGAAGTGGAGGTTGCTCCACCGCCACGGCAACAGAACACCGGCGAGCTAATCACGTCCTGTGATTCTGCGCGGCGGTGTTCTGTTGGCGGTGTGGTGTTTGCAGAGCTGCCCCCATGGCTCCCGTCCCCTCCCGGCTGATCGACGGAACAGGTAAGTCGATCGTCCGTTAGGGGAGGGGCGTGGGGGGGTGTTGTGTGTTGTGTGGGTGCATGGGGGTCTGTGTATGTAGGGGGGGGTGTGAGTGCGTGTATGCTTGCAGAGGTGTTGCGTGTTTCGGAAATGTGTGCATGTCTGTCTGTATGTATGTCTGTATGGATGTGTGTGTGAATGTGTGAATGTGGGTGTACGTGTCTGAGTGTGTGTGTGGATGTTGGCATGTATGTCGGTGTGTGTGCGTGTATGTGTGTTGGTGGTGCCTGCGTGCATGTCGGTGTGTATGTGTAAGGTAATGTAGAGGTTCGGGGTGGGGAGGGGGGCCCTGCCACCTTTGGGGGGTGGCAGGGGTGGTGGGGGGTGTAGGGGAGGGAGTTGGGGTGGGGGTGGGGGTGGGGAGACGCCTATCTGTGCCAGGGAAGGAATTCCTTGGCACTGATAGTGCTTACCGCCATGGATTTCATGGCGGTTCCTACCGCTGGAAATCCACGGCGGAAAGCCGGGTCACAATACTGGCGGCGGTATTGTCACGGCTGCCGGGCTGGAGACCCAGGTCTCCAGCCCAGCGGTCTCCACCCTGGCAGGCGGAACGGGGAAGCGGCGGATGACCATGGCGGTAATCGCCATGGTCATAATACTCAGAAAAAGACCGCCAGCCTGTTGGCGGTCTTACCGCCGCTTTAACACTGTGCGCCACGGTTGTAATGACCCCCTTAATTTTGGTTTTCTAGTGTTTCTTTCCATTAAGAAAAAGAGTTTGGGTAGTGTTATATCTTGTGACATGTCAAATGACAATCTATTCTATGTACTTTTATTTTCATTGTACTGCTCCTGACAAGCTATGGAATGTAGAATGTAACCAGAGGGAGGATTCCAGGAGTGGGAGACAGAGGACAGTTGATGAAGGCTGCGGTCAGGGGTCCTTGTTTGGTGACTTAATAAACAGCTTCAACATATTTCCAAGGAGTGCCTTTTACTTATTTGGAAAAGTTGCAACGAGGATGGGATGCGGAGATTAAGCACCCAATGGTTGGAACTGGCGAAACCTGTATGAAGATATTGGACCCCTGACTCATTTCTGAAGACGTTGGTGAAGTGAACAGTGTGCTCGCAGCATTTGTGGCAAGTATTTCACAAGAAAGAAAAGAAAAAGAAGATTGGGCTACTGACTGATGGAACCCAGTTTATTGCTGATGTGTGCGAAGGGTCAAGTTGGAGAGCGACTGTGCCGTGGTTGTTTACGCATTCCGAGTAGTGTGGAAGTTTGAAATGTGCTGCAGCAAATTCAAGTAAAACTGTAAATTACAAAGGAAAGTGATCGTTGTTGCCCTGCATGACTGCTGTGATTTCCAGTAAAAAAAAAATATAACCAAGTTTATGGTTATTGAACAGTCAGTACTTCGTAGGGAGCTCACGCTGTGAGCACGTGAAGCATAACTGAAAAACAGTTGGAGAGATGCGTGCGCGTGATTGAAACTACAAGCTTGGGAGAGACCTTGGAAATGCCCTGAACATTCTGTGACTGTAGGAATTTCTATTTTTAGCACAGATACATTAACATTGAACTTACGGTTTCGTTTTGACACTCGGAGGCACAATCGAGTCTCTTTTGTACTGGAAGCATCGTAAATAAAACATTTTAGGATTCCTCTGTGAGGCGGCGCAGCCACATGTCATGACATCATGACAAAGGAAGTCACGGGGAAAGTCTAAAACGACATCTGTTTCCAATTTGGGAACAACAAGGAAGTGTTTCATTCGGTTTTTGATATGGTCGAAATTCTTGGACAATAATTGAACAACAGCTCCACCTGGTGGAGAAATTTCAAACTCACCACACATATTTATTTTGTATTAATCTGTTTAGTAGTAGGAATTAGCCTTGTACATTGAATTATAATTGTAAAAGGTTATTTAGCAAAGAATATTTACACCCCATGCATGTCTAGCTGGTGTAGACATAAAAATACATTGGTGTAAAAATGGCAGGACAGTCTATATCTGCACCGCCAATGTTTTTGCAAGAACCAGGATGCCCAAGTATAGCATGGGAAGATTGGAAGGACATGTTTGAAGCATATTTAGAGGCCATAGAGGGGGACACGTTTGTTGCAAAAAGGAAATTGGCCATTTTGAAGCATTGTCTGGGTGTGGAAGGAAGAAGAGTTTTGAGAACGTTACCTATAAATGTTAATGAGTATAGAGATGAAAATGCTAGCTCGGACGCAGATGGGATAGAGGAGGATGAGTATGCAGATGCTTTAAAAGCTTTGGAAGATAATTTTGGAAAAAAAATAAGTGTAGTGGTTGAAAGACATACATTTTTTTCACAAGCTCAACTGCAGGGTGAAACTATTGAGCAGTATGTTGCAGTCTGAGAAGATTGTCCATTTCATGCAAGTTTAAAGATATACGTGATGAAATAATAAGGGATCAATTAATTAATAGAACCAATAATGTTAAAATTCAAGAGAAATTGTTAGATTTGAAGGATCCCACTTTAGAAAAAACCATAGAGATAGCCAGACGTATGGAAGACACTTCCCGATATGTAAAAGAATTGAGCAGCAATGCATTCAAGGAAAAAATAGAGCAAAGTGAAATTGCGGCTGTGAATGTGGTTAAAAGACCTGCACGCACTAGTAGTAAGAGAGAGTTGGGAAATGGCTTGATGAGATCACAGGACGGAGATAGAAGAAAGACATGTTATAGGTGTGGAAGTGCAAGACACACTGCAGAAGCAAGTAATTGTCCTGCTGGCAATACAAAGTGTTTTAAGTGTAAGAAGATGGGACACTTTGCCAGAGTGTGTAAGATGGATACAAGCATGTACGTGAAAAAGGGAGTAAACCTGGTGAATGAAGGTGATGCTCAAATTGAACATCGGATGGTTACGGATAATGATAATGAAATTGAAGTGATGGTAGTATGTGGCGTAGAATCACAATACAAGGTAAATCAATTAGGTGAACAATATAATCCTCCAAAATGTACTGTGAAAATGAATGACAAAGAAGTACAAGCATGGGCAGATTCATGTTCGCCTTTTACATTGGTGGATGAGTCTGTTTGGGAGAGCATAGGCAAGTATGAGTTGTGTCCTACTGATGTTGAGCCTGAAGGGTATTGTGGGACTAAATTGCCTATAAAGGGATATTTCACAGCAGATCTAGAATTTTTGGGAAGGAAAGCAAAAGGCAAAATTTATGTGGTTGAAAAAGGGAGAACGTTGCTGGGTTGGAGGGAGCAACGAGCGTTAGGAATGATATTGAACCCCAATCATCCTGACCAGGTGTTGCTGACAGAGCTCAACAAGAAAAGTAAATGGTGCTCTTTATTTCCAAATTTATTTGCTCAAAGTTTGGGTTGCTTTAAGGGATTTGAACACAAAATTGTTTTAAAAAAGGGTGTGACCCCAAAGGTACATAAAGTACGGAATGTTCCATTAGCATTACGAGAAAAATTGAAGGAGGAGTTGAAGCGTTTATGTGATGCTGGTGTGATTGAGCCTATTGAAGCCTCCGAGTGGCTGAGCCCTATAGTTATAGCGAGGAAACCCAATGGCAAGATTCGCATGTGTGTGGACTTGCGTGATCTTAATGAGTGTATATGGGTTGACCGGCATCCTCTTCCTTGCATTAATGAAATGTTGATGTCCGTGAAAAATGCTGGATATTTCACTACGTTAGATTTATCAAATGCTTATCATCAAATACAACTGCATTCGGATTCCAGGCATCTTACATCTTTTGTAACTCCAGAAGGGGCTTATAGATTTACTCGCATGCCTTTTGGCTTAGCATCAGCTTCGGCAGTGTTCCAAAGGGTCATGCAGAGGATATTGCAGGGCATGACAAATGTGCTTGTTTTCCAAGACGACATATTAGTGTGGGAAAAAAATGAAAAACTGCATGATGTAGTGCTATCGACGGTTTTGAAAAGATTAGAACAGGTTGGTCTTACTATTGGTTTGGATAAATGCAAGTTTGGGGTGAAAGAGGTTGAATACTTGGGACACACACTGACAAGTGAAGGGATTAAACCCAAGTGCAATTTGGTGGAAGCGATTGAAGAAGCACCAGTTCCTCAAGATAAAGAACAACTGCGTTCTTTTTTGGGGCTTGCGGAATATTATTCGAAGTTTGTGGATCATTTTTCTGAAAGGGTCCATGTGTTGCGAGCACTTATGAAAAAAGGAATGATATTTAATTGGACACAGGAATGCCAACGGGCGTTTGAGGATATTAAGAGCTCTATTGTAAAAGCGGTAGTGTTAAAACCTTTTGATCCTGCTGATAAGACAATAATCATAACAGATGCCAGCAATTACGGTCTAGGAGCAGTGTTAATGCAGAAGTGTGATGGTCGGGAAAGAGCAGTGGCATTTGCTTCTCGTACACTCAAAGGTGCTGAAAGCACATACTCTACCATAGAAAAGGAAGCATTGGCTTGTTGGTGGGGTATACAACACTTTAGAACATTTGTGTGGGGTATGGAGTTTGAATTGCGCGCAGATCACAAGCCTTTAATTGATTTGTTTTCTACGAGGGGAGCTAGCAGAGCTACTCCACGCATAGCTAAGTGGATATATCGACTTCAAGAGTTTGTGTTTACCATAAAGTACGTGCCAGGGACAAAGAATGTGAACGCCGACTGTTTGTCGAGACTACCATTGGTTGGGGAAGAGTATCCTGAGGACGAGGAATGGATGGTGGCAGAAATAGCTGAAGTGAGCAATGGTGCCGTCAGTGAGGAGGAATGGAAACAGGCAGTATCACACGATACCGAATTGAGTTTGCTTACAAGGGCGTTGTTATCTAAGCAGGGTTGGAAGATGTCGGAAGATTTGGGTGTTTTCAAAAATGTGTGGGATGAATTGTCTGTCTCTGATGGTATTGTGAGGAGGTGTGAAAGGTTAGTGGTACCCAAAAATTTACGTCACAGGCTAATGGAGTTACTACATGTGGGGCATGGAGGAATGTCAGCCATGAAGCGAAAAGCCCGGACTGACTTTTGGTGGCCAGGCATGGATATACAGATTGAACGTTTTGTCAGGAACTGTATTCCATGTGCATGTAGTGACAAGTCGCACACATCACAGGACACACCTTTGAATTTCATTCCATTTCCTGATCGAGCGTGGGAAAAAGTAGCCATAGACATTTGTGGTCCTTTTGAGTGTTTAGGTACTAATGACAGGTTTGCAATAGTAATGATGGATTACCATTCTAAGTGGCCAGAAGTGGCGTTCATGAGGGATATAAAGTCATCCAATGTGATTACATTTTGTGAGGAGGTTTTTAGAAGGGAAGGATGTCCAGGCATTATTTTGTCTGACAATGGTCCTCAATTTGTTTCTGAGGAATTTGAGTCATTTCTTAGCAAGTGGGGTATTAAGCATCACAAGACACCTGTCTATCATCCCAGGGGGAATGGTTTGGTGGAGCGTTTCAACAGGGTGTTAGGAGAGTGTATACAACTAGCTATGTCTGCAAACCTGTGTTGGAAAAAACAAGTGAAGGATATGTTATGGGATTACAGAATTACACCACATTCTGTAACTGGGGAAACGCCATTCAAGTTGATGAAAGGTAGAGTGCCGTGCACAGTGGCCGTGCCTGCTTGGATGGAAAGGACAAATCGACAGGGGTTGAAGGAAAAAACAATGAAAGAAAAGGTTAGGAAGTACCAAGACCACTATGTGCAAAGACATAATGAAAAGTTGATAAATGGGAGAAGGAGGTGTGAAAAGGGAATGTATGTCCGAGTGCGTGAAGGGGGTATGTTTAAAAAGGGATTTTCCAAATGGTCAGATCCTAAAGAGGTGCTCGAAACCAAAGGAAACTTGGTGAGATTGTCAGATGGAAAGTGGTGGAATATGAGGAAGGTTACTTTGTGCAGCGAGATTGAAATGAGACAATGGTTTGGGACAAAGAAAAAAACTGCAACCGAGATCACTGAAAATAGAACATCTAATCGCGTTAAGATAAAGCCAAAGAGATTTCACGATTATGAGTGTACTTAAGTATGTTTCATTGATTGGTTAGAGTGAGCATCCTTACCATGTATTATATGGTCCTGTATATATTTTGTTTTGTTAAGCATAGATGTTATTTATTTTTATTTCATTTTTTTTTCCGTTGTTATATTTAGTTTGTTTTAATGTTTAGGAAAGGGGATGTGTTATATCTTGTGACATGTCAAATGACAATCTATTCTATGTACTTTTATTTTCATTGTACTGCTCCTGACAAGCTATGGAATGTAGAATGTAACCAGAGGGAGGATTCCAGGAGTGGGAGACAGAGGACAGTTGATGAAGGCTGCGGTCAGGGGTCCTTGTTTGGTGACTTAATAAACAGCTTCAACATATTTCCAAGGAGTGCCTTTTACTTATTTGGAAAAGGTAGCACTAACTATTCCTGTAAGATCTCAAAAGATTGATCATTACCTAGAACGCATCTCACTCAAGCAATGTTTAGGTGGTTGTGTATGGTTGCAGTCCATCAGGTTTTCTGTCCTAGGTTGGTAAATTGACTAAGTCCTTTGTACCAGAGGGCCTACAAAACCCAATTTCTGGCTTTGTTTTGGAATGAGCTATTCTATGTCTGTGATGTTCCTTTCTGTCAATGGAAGGAGATGTTACAGAATCCCTTTACATGCACTTATTGCTTAAGAAGGGACTGCACTGACAGAACATAATTCTTTCAGAGAGGTTTTGACATTAGTTGGATGACCATGCACCCCCGGAGATATCAACATGCAGGAAAACAGAAATTACCACTGTGCCATATAAGTTCCAGGCAGGCAAAAGGATTAAACTATAAGTTTAGACTGAGCAACATAAGAAGTCTTTGTGACAACATTATAAATGTTAATTTGGCAATTGGGATAATAAAAGTCCATACGTCTAATAATATTACTTTCCATAATTGCCTAAATGCTGTATGAAAAATGTTTTATAACTATTTCTTAACAGAAGTTACCAAAAAAATATTCCCCCCAAAAAAATATCATGTTATTTGGGCAAAACTCTTAGCTCATTTTCACTTTTACCTTGCATTTAGCATGTAATAAACTATGCTGCTTCCTACACTATGGAAACTATTGGGCCTGATTTAGAGTTTGGCGGATGGGATATCGCGTCTGAAGTTTTATTATCTCCATCGGCTATAATGGATCATAATACGGCTGGCGGGATATCAGTCACATTTGTAACAGAGTAACCCCCTCTGCCAAACTCTAAACCAGGCCCTATGTCTTCTTTCATAATGCACATATTCAGTAGACCTATAGTGTTAATTTTTTTAACAAGGCAGCCCAATTATTCTGCTGCATGGGTATGTGTAAGACCATGTTGCAGTTTTTGCTTGAAGTATAAGTACATTTCTGTTTAGAATTGATCAATCTGAGCACACAATATTCCTAACATACAAATTGTTCAAGTAGGCCAATTTAATGTCAAAGCCTTCTTTAGCTTTGGAAAGGGCACATGAGGTAAGAGCTATCAAGTTCCAAATTGCCCCAAAAAATTCTTCTTTGGTGTGGGTGAGAGTGGGGAATATCTATTTAAACATTTGCTTTTGGGGCTGAATGTCCTTGCCTTTCTGCTCTCCTTTTGCAAGGTATAGCGATCATATGGTTGGGAACAGATAGCGCTTTTCTTATTTCTCAGGTTAGTATTCTGTGGGGTAATGTTTTACAGTGGCACCTCTGGCAGCTGTGCAGCTTCTGGAAGCATCTTTTAACTCTTGTTTAATGTTATGAACTCCAGTCTCTGCAATGATGGGCTGGTGATTATGTTCTTTCACATTTTAAATTTCATTGGTCACTATTCCATATCATGCCTTCGAAAAAAATGTGTACATCTCCAGTATGTACATGAGTTTCCCTGAATCAAAATATAGTTCATGAAAAAATACTTTAAGAACCCAAGTTGATGAATTGGCATATTGACTACTTGCCAATCTGGTGAAAAAGAAGATGCAAAGAACTTCTGCATTGGTATATAATCCTAGGTCCATAATCTAACTTTTTTCCTACAAAATGGTAAAACCTATCACAATTCTTAAAATAATCAGAGTTGGAAAGTACTGTACTATTTTAGGGAAACACTCATCATCAACAACTGACCTGAAAACAAGAGGAGGATAGGCCACAGTTTGTTGGGCAGAGAAGCTGAAAGGCTAAGTAAACATTATAAAGTATGCCAGTAGAGAGCAATCTGAAAACAAGCATTTGCAATGCAATAGGTCTCACATTTTAATGAGTTAGAGCTACTGGCATTGTAAATTCATAATTGGACTTTTCCTGCCACATAAACTGGTCAACCCTGCCTCATAATTTTACCTTTTTCTGCCACATAATTCCAGTAACCCAGCATTTAAATAAAGCACTTCCATGTAACTTCTTCCTCTATCTTAAAACATATACAATTATCATCTAAACCTTTATCGGAAATAAACTTTTGGCATTAGAGTGTAATGCTCAAAACAATATAAAAAATATAATTTGGGACAAATTGGAGGGTGAAAGGAAAGAAGGAGTCGGGAGTAAAGATGGAGAGGACAAGTGGCGTAGTAACTGTGTCATGGGCCCTGGAATAAGAGAGGAAAATGCTTGACTGGAATTTCGGTAGGGAAATACAGCAGTAAGTACAGCTGAGTGAGGTCCATAGGTCTCTGGGCCCCGGTATCACTGCACTTGTTGCCTCATTGATAGCTAGGCCTCAGGAGAGAAAGCAAATGGGGCATTTAAAGAGAAGCAAAATTAATACTACAGAGAAAAGGAAGAAAGAGAAGGGGTCGCAAAGCAATAAAAGAAAGAAGGGAAAGAAAGAATGGGAAAATGAAAACACAACTAAGAGAAGAAATAGAGCATATGTGTGAGACAAAAGAAGAAAGACCTGGAACCTGATGGCATTACATCAAGCCCACAACAATCTGTGCCAGGTAATCCTAATCAAGGGAATCATCTAAGCACAAGAAGATCCCCCAAGCTTAACCCTCTTTTTAGTATGAAAAGGGGCATCCCAGAATTCTTCCCCTGCAAGTATTCTGAAGAAGAACACTCTACTGGTCTTCCTGTGTGGCTACTTGCTGGAGGCAGAAATGTATTATTTTTGAGGTCTTGTGTGGCTGCACCCTACTGGTGAGGTCTACTGACCCCTGTATAAAGGAACCATTTTGCCCTTCTCCTTGGTGGTGTGAGGATCTTATAGATGTGGTTTAGAAGTATACCCTTTAGGAAATAGTTATGTTTATCAAATTAGCGGCTTTGTCTTAACAACAACATTGCTGTTTATCTCCCTCCTTCATCATTTCTTCTTCACTGTCTCTTGAAATGCACATAACACAAACCCAAGGCTGTTCCTTCGTGCAAGTGATGGCAGAAGAGTTGGAGAGCTGTCTAGCAACAGCATCTAGATAAGACTCTGAAATATACTGGGGGAAGGGCAATCCTTGGTCTGGCCAGCAGGTGAATTCTTCTGCTCACCAAATAAAACTGTGACTCTGAAACACACATGTGGCTTCTCACTATGAGAGAAAGCTTGTACTTGGCTGGCACTATCTCCTAAAATGTTACCATTAAATTGCTTGGTAGTGTCACGAGCCAGGAATATGGGCTGTAGCTCCATTCCAGAAATTCAGAACATACATTGAACTAATCCTGCATGGACTGTTGGCACTTGCTATTCTATGGCTGCCCGTCCAAGTGAGGACCAAAAATGAAACCCCAGACATGGCCCTACAGTCATCAACTCTGGAGTATGGGATGGGCCTCTCAGAGCACTCCATAGCCATCCAGACACCCCTCACCATAAAGACAGGGGAATTCCAATGATGGACTCGAGGTGAGCTGCCAAGGAATGGCGGTTTTGGTTGGTGAATATGATCCTGTGTCTCGATGACTGACCATTTTTTGTTAAATCTTGAACACCTCCTTTCACTGCCAGCAACTCTCAGCATAGATAACAGAAGAGGGTCTGGCAGCACTACAGTGTGCCCCAGACAAGTTGGTCTAAGCAGAAATGCTGAACTTGTCAGGGCCCTGTGCCCCATGCCCTGCCAGCACAAGACCATGATGAGATTATCCATAATTTGTAGTGAATATCTATGCTGCCAGACTAGTAGCTTGCATATACATACATGCGGAGAGGCAAAATATGAGATTTCCCATTGCAGCATAAAACAGGAGAGTAGCTTCCATTGGTGCAGCAGGTGCAGTGACACTGGGGACCAGTGGCTTGCAGGGCACAGTGGACTGTGATTATTTTTTATATTTCATAATTCAAACAGTATCACGGGAACCTATTCCCTTCCTTGCACTAGGGCTTATAACATGACTACGCTATTGGCTCGAATAGCTGCAGATCTGATTGTATTATTATTCTTTTAAATAGCTAATGTTGTCTTATGGATATACTGTTGTATTTTACGTAGCTATTTATAGGACTAAACCAAGATAGTAAACTTTATCTATTAAATGTGTAATTTTTTCCATATACGACAGAATAAAACTAATTTAGAATAAATATGAATGGAGAAAACGAAAAATGTAAAAGACAGGAGTCTTGGGACATTATTATTGGGTATGTGGATGATGCTGCAGTGTTTCTATTTACAGGCGGTCTGTCCACGCGGCCAGACTTCTGCTGCACTCCCCACACGGAAAAGAGCAAATTTGCAACTGACACAGGCACGTAGACAAAAGTGATGATGTCAACACACTGCAGGGTTTGTGTGTGCTTTTTAAACATTGCCCTATCTCACCCTTTCACAAGCATGACTTCGTCAGGTTGTAGGCAAGTAACTGTATATGTACACATTACTTACAACAGTGACAAACACAAACAAGAAAAGCACAAGATAAATCAGGTAAAAAAGAAGAAATAACACTCTTTTGAAATATTTTTTTTTTAAACGTGTGCATGACAACAACAAACTAGAAAAAAAGTCCACACTGTACTTTGGAAACTTCCACAGTGGTCACAGGAGATATAAAGAACCTTCCCATTCATACGGATATCCACCGCATATTTAAAATACTTAACAGCATACAGAAATTTGAATTTCTTAAACGTCAGTGAGAGTGCAAAGATGGGCACAAATGCTTTTTACATCAGTTTTAAAACTATCAGCGACTACGAGTTACATGTACGTAGTGCTTACTCCCTCTAAGTTAGTGCTTTGTTTTATTACCACCTTGAAGACAGAAGCTGCTGTAAATCGCACAGCTGAACATGGTGAGAGCGGTGCTTGATTTAGAATTGCAGGCGGTGGGCCTCACAGTAATTTCTCAGGCTGGGGGACAGGACTTGTTTTTCCTCATCAGAGTAAGGCACGAGGAAAGAAATTCAAAGTTACGCATAGATAGGAGGAGGGGGAAAAAAGATCTGAAAACAGGGATTTGAAAGGTCGCCCTCTGTCTTCCAATATATAGAAAAAATACTCAGTGAAACTTATGACTAACTTCATATTTGCCCAAGTGGTTAAATCATGAAACGTTCTGCTGTTTTGTTTTCAGGCGTGCTCACAAAACCGCCCTAGGCCAACCCCCTACAAAATGCTACATGGCACATATCACTTGCGGCTGGAATATCATTTATCAGAGAGCTGCTTCGTAGATAGTGTGCTTTTTCATGTGTGAGTGCTATTGGCAGTACTTTTTTTCTTTCGTGGGTACTGGTGGGACAACAAAAAGGAAGCTAGGCCATGTTTTTCATGTTTTGTCCTGTGGTTTACACTTCTGCATTTTTTTGCTTCAGAATATCAGGCAATGGTATCTGCATATTTCATTAAAGCAAGGACTGTGCTGACACTGGCAAAAGCTCTTTATGTCCCAGCTCGAGGCAACATAAAAAAATAAACCATCTTTATCTGCACACGCTTCGATTCCACATCCAGCTACACCCTCAAGTAATCTCTAAATAAGCATGGTGTTCTTGTAAAAAATTATTAATTATACGGCAATATTCATGTCATGAATACATTTTGGGGGAAAAAACATAATTTGAAAACAAGCTCTCTCTGCATGTAAGAATGTGTGCTATTTAAACATGCCAATGATGGGCATCTATCTACTGTACTACACTCTTCTGTAGCACAAAATAAACAAGCGGGCATCCGCCCTCCCACCACCAGGAACTGCATGCAGGCACACTTGGCTCCACGAAGAGAAAATGTCACAGCCTGATTTATAGCCTTGTTTGAAGTGAAGCAAATGTAAACTGAAGGTTAACTGAACACGAGCAGGCAATGAAGAAAAAAAAGCATTTGGAATGCAATGGTCTCATGTTTGCTCGAGTTACAGCTGTTAGAGTTGTAAATTAATGCCATTGGAAGAGTGCATTAGTCAGAAAGCAAAAAAAAAAACATTTGGAATGCAATGGTCTTGCTTGTGTTTGGTCAAGTTAGAGCTCTTAGCGTTGTAAATTACTGACTGGACTGTTCTTGCCACACAGACTGAAGATAACAAGAGGAAGAGAGCGAGAGCAAGCTGGCCCTGGAAAAGCCCCCTTCTGCTGTGGGTTCATGTTTACAGAGGGAGCTGGTGGAGAGGAGGGACTGAACAAGCACCCGCAGTGTAAGACAAAGAGACAAATACTAAAAAGAAAAGTCCCTTACAGAAGAGATAAACAGGACATAGCATAATTACACAGTACTTTGTTCTGCTCCCAAAGAGAAAAAGGCAGGACAAAGAGTCAGAACTGACCACTAGCAAGCAAGGATTTTTGAAGGACACTGGAACCAACAAATGAAAACACTGGAACTCACAGTATAGTATACTTAAAAGTACACAGCAGGTCGAACGCTAACGCTCGACCTAAAAAGGAGACATATATAAAAAAGGGGAACACAACAAGAACAAAGAGATACACGTAACTAGCAAGGGACGTAAATGGGTGCTGGATGCAAAAATGATAAATGATCAAAATAATAATAAGATGAAGAAAATGAGTAGTGGGAGGGAAAGGCCGATGGTAGAGTGGGAGGAATTTGTTTGCCTGTAGTTGTAAGGAGACAGCTTAGAGAAGGGGTCCCAAACAAGATGAACTGAGGGAGAACAATTGGAATGTACAGAATGGGTAATTCGAGATGTTTCTGACTGTGAATTATTTCATATAACATTGAAAAATATACTAGACTGTAGTGGTTTCTCCAGCTGTTAGCATAGTGTGGGGAAATGGGTGTTTCTTAAGAAGCGTCAGATGATGGGCATTTGCCAGCATTCAGTAACACTCTAAAAAGATATTTCAGAACATAGAGGAGAAATAGTTAGGGATGTGAAAACTGTGAAATGCGGAGCAACATGTTGTGTTTGTTCTTCAATTGCTAAGAAATCAAAAGATTTTGCAAAACGGACTTTGCATGAAGAATCTAATAAATGAATATGGTTTTCCATAAGTGTAAATTATCTTGTCATATTTCTGTACCATGAGAAACAGTTGTATTATTAGTTACAGCTCTGTTATTGAGATGAATTATTGATAACAAATACTCTGTATGGAGATGTTACTGTATATTTTCTCTAACCTTCTTAATAAAATGACATGCAGTCTCTGCTAAGACGATGTTTGTGATGGATAAGGGTTACAAAATAGCCCTTGTGGATTTTTTGTTATTTATCTTTTGGGGTTTGGAAACTTGGTCGATCAAAAAAGCTGAACTTTTAAATATGTAATCCAGGATTTATAAATAGATATCTACCCAAATGTAGTTGACACTAAAACAGTTTTATACTGCACATTTTGAATTGTAAATATAGACTATTGACATGTATTAATATAGCAAGTGCACTATCACAATTACTAGCCAAGCATTTTAAAGCTATTTTGAAGTTACAGATACTTACCCATCATATGAAGCAGTGATCCCAGCCACGTCGATGTTTTGGCACCCAAATAGAAAAATAAGCATACTTGAAAGAAAAGCCAAAAACGATGTCCCAAACGCTAGCTTTGCAGTTCCAAACATGCCAAGCTTGTATTTTTTCATGAATAATCCTCCTAAGAACATCCCAGCGGCAACGGCTGGTAAAGTTGTTGCTCCTAAAAAACAGACAAACTGTGTTACTTTCACTTTTAAAAGTGACCTAGATAAAGAAAGAGACAGGAACAGAATATGTTTGATGGTTTGAAAGGATACATGCCTGGATTGGTCTCTGTGAATCAGTTGCAGTGGCGACCTGAGCTACTAAGCCCCATATTTATACTATTTTGTGCCACATTTGCATCATTTTTTGACGCAAAAGCGAAGCAAACTTACAAAATATAATTGTATTTTGTAAGTTTGCACCTCTTTTGCATTAAAAATGCCGTAAATGTGGCACAAAAAAAAGGATAAATATGGACCTATTCTCTGAAATCCTTCTTCTATTCCTACTCATGACGGAAAAGCAACTTGCATGTTCCCTCTCATGGTTAAGGTACTCACTTTCTGTTGATAATGCTTTGTCCATACCTCAGTCTCAGAGAGCCACTGGTTTTGTCCTACAATAAATCCTGCAATTTGCTGTCTACTTTCTAAGCTGCACACCGCCTATATTAATTATGTAAAGCTGTTGTTATATAAATGGTCGCAAAATCTGGCCATCAAATGCTCGAATGGCCTTCAGGATAAACATATCAGTACTACATAATACCAAGGTACTTAGGCCCTCCTAAGTGACGTAACTGACATCCTGTCATCCATATTACAAGTGACAATGGATTAAATGGACTTCTAGTAGGCAGAATAAGATGGTTGAGTAACCCTTCCGCTGAACTCTAAAGCACGCCCTAAGTCATTTGCTAAAAAAGGCATGTAAAGTATGTTATTATTGAAAACAAAACTGGGTTGTGCTTGTGTTGAGCTGTTGTCTTTCAACAAAACAGACAAATGAAAAATGTGTGAAAAGATACTGAAATGGAGAATCAATTTTGCCTGTTAAAGAGAATATAAATACATTGTAGCCCCCATTGGACCTCTTATTGTTTTGGTATGAAAACCAAGGTTCCCTAAGTCATAGGGTTTACTGCACAAGTGGTATGAAGCAGGGATGTACTCTTGTCTTTATCTTGTTCAATATTTACATGTTGATTTGTCAGAAAGTATTGCCTTTAAGAGTCCCATCATGTATTATGTAGATGACACAGTAAAAATGGACCATATTCTCCGTGTCTTTCAGAGTGCCATGAACGCTATGATTACCAAGTGCATTGATAAGGAAAAAGAGGTAAGCAAGTGAGGATTAAATTGAGATACTTGATAAAGTTACTGACCATAGGATTTTGGCTACTAATGACAGCTCGTTAGAAGTGGTGGATGGATGCTGCTGTCTTTGAGTAATTTTCGACCAGGGATTATCTTGTAGCTTCTGTGACACAAGCAGCAAAATATGTAGCAGAATATAGAGGTTGTTTTACGGGACCTTATATACAGTGAAATGCATTTTGCACAGTAATACCGGTGGCATACAATGGTCTAACATGTTTGGCCACCAATCCAATGAGCAGATGACAGGCAAGGAACCTAACACCACAACCTCAGTTTTATCCAAGTTCAGTTTCAGGCAGTTTCTGGACATCGCATTCACCACTCTACTGAGGCCAGAGTGAAAGTTAGATTGGGTCTTGTTGAGATTATATATAACAAGGTGATTATTTATGTATCTTCTGTGTACTACATGCAAGACAGATGATAATCATTAATGAGCCCTTCATGAGAACCTTGAAAGAGTCAACAGCATGGGGCTCAATGATGACCCCCGAGGAATTCCACATAGGGTAAGGCTAGCTGATGATCTGAAACGGGGCCTAATGCTGTCTAGCTACAGTCTGTTAGAAAGGACCAAATCCAGCTGAAGACCTGAGTTCTCACTGCCACTATGTCTGGCCTGTCAACCAGTGTGGCAAGTGTGGCATGACACAAGGCAAATTGTGTAGGAAGATCCAAGAGAATAAAGGCAGCAAACCCAGAATCATTCTCAATACCATCTGCACTGTGATTAGAGCCCTGCCCTTTGTTACAATGGAGTCATTGATGATTATTGATTAGGGGCTATTTCCATATTTTACCTTCCATTTTGTCTCCATCTATGCCAGATTCCAAAAAACCTGTAGTGCTGCAGATATCAAAATCTGTTGGTTCTGTGGAGATTGTTGTCTTCTCTTTGGAGATGATCTTATCTTCATTCTGTGTTGACTGATCTCATGGCCTTGCTAGAGCTGTAATACTGATATAGCTTCTCCTCATGTAAGGTGGTATGCTTGCTGTCTAGCACATAGTTGCAGAGCAAATTACTCATTGCTCTTTGCCTGGCATCAATTCATAGATGTATTGGCTTTCCGTTCCCACTTAGTTTGTTCCCCCGACCTTGCATTCCATCACATTTCTTGTTTCCTCCTTTCCCAGATCTCCTTTTTGGGTTTACACTGCCCTTGAGCATTTTGGACTTTTTTTTTTGTTGTCTATATATTTTTCACCTAGCTGCTGCGGCTGCTCCTAAAGCTCTCCCCTCTTTGGCATCCTGGGGATCAGCGCCGGTACCCTGGTTGACGTCTTGTCTCATTACTGTCTCTACCGTCCTGGATCAGGGTAAGGTCCTTATCCCACAATGCAGCACACATGCAGAAAAAAAATAATGAGAAGAAATAAGCTTCAAACAGGTGCACCATAGTAGTGCCAATCCATGTCTACATCTCTTTGTAAATATGGGTGGGTCCAAACCCATGGGTGGATACATGGGAAGGCCCATACACCACCCATGGAACACTTACCTGACACAAAGTAATGATAGGGATTGCAATGCAGTGAATTTCATTACTTGTTTCTTAAAAGCCATGCAAACTGACATTTTTGTGGCTTTGTAAATGCTAAAAATGATTTTGTGTTGTACCTGCATAAAAAAGTGACACAGCCCAGAAGCAAAATCTTTGTAAGTCTGGGCCTCAATATGCATGTCCTTCCCTACAGTTTACTCATGGTCTGTCTCTCTTATAATGTTAATTTAATTTATGGAATAAAGATCTCTCTCAGCTTGTTCTTCATTTGCAAAGTGGGCAGCCATCACCCTGATTATTCTTCACAATATAGAAACATCAAATAATACGCAAAATGGTGTATTTCACACAAATAGGGAGAAATCTAAGGCCCAACAACTTGCTCTGGCGAGAGCCCAACAATCGCATTCAGATTTATCTTGAATAGCTATGTAAGATGACCCTATACCCAAACATAAGGCATATCTGTAATTCATTTAGGTTAATAATGAGACAGTGATGAGGGGCATACTGAAAACATGAGGATGAAGGCACAATATTTTCTTAAGCAAATTCAGTTACAAGTTTGATCTAGGGAAGCATTTCTCAAACTGTAGTTTGTGGCCACTGGTGGGTGGCAAGCCGATTTTGGTCCATCAGGAAAGTCTGAGCAATAAATAAGGATGCCTTTTGTTGGAAAATGGGTTATTGGTAGGGCAGGTAGGTACCTACACCTAGCAACAAGCCACAAACCTCCACAAAAGTACAGTTAGGTCTCAGTAAATTAATCCCAGCTCTACCCTTGGTAGCTTGGCATCGAGCGTCAAGGCTTAACTTAGGAGACAAAGTGTAAAGCATTCAAATATCACACAACAGTAATTAAATAAAACACAGGAAACAGTTTAAAAATCCAAAACCAATTTATAAAAATAGCTTATATTTTTATCTTTAAAATGACACAAAAACGATTAAAATCGGTTCAGGGGAACCGGAGATATGAATTTTTAAAGTATTATTATTTTCTAGCGCATAGAAACAAAAAGCGCCAATCGGGTCATCTGGTTGCACCAGGACCGGGACAAAGTCAAACTTTCAGGCCGACCGCGATGGAGCCCTGCTCGGCTACAGGTCGCGGGAAGCCTCGGTTAAAAAGTTACCTTCTGACTTAGTCTTTATTTTGAAGTTTTTCTTCACCGGGACGAACCTGCCAGTTGGATCCGACCTCCTGGAGCCCTTGTCCGGATACGCGAAGTCGGTTTCCTCGGTGGTGATTTCTACCTTCGGACTTAGTCGTTTTTTCGAGATGAAAATCCTTCGACCGGGGTAAACCTGGATCTTGATCCGACGTCCGTGGAGCCCTTCTCGGATACGATGGCTGGAAGGTCCCGGTCAACTTTTTACGTTCGGACTTAGTCTCTTTTTCGGATGTTTTTCTTGACCGGGACGAACCACGAAGTCAGGCCGGGTCGCGGTTGAGGCAAGCCGGCTAGAATTTCCGCGTCGAGTCGGTCACTTTATGGAGCTTTTTTCTAAAATTTCTCCAATCTTTTCCAAACTTCTGGGGCTTCACCCAGATGTTCTTTTAAGGTTCTTTTGGGGTCCACAGCTCACCCCAAGGGTCCAGAAGTTCTGTGATGGTCCTTGGGAAGTGCGGACTTCAACTCCCAGAGTGCACCTGGCGCAAACTCCTTTTTGGCCACTGGGCAGTGGTCAGCTGGTCACTTTTTCAGGAGTTGGTGCAGGGGACTCTGGTTTAGCAATTTTTCACCTGTAGCAAACAGGGAGTCCCTCCTTGAACCAGTTGAAGCCAGGCAAAGTCCTTCTTGTGGTGAAGCCCAAGTGTGCAGCTGGTGCAGTCCTTCTGAGTGCAGGGTCCAGGTGCAGGCCAGGGGTCCAGCAGGGCAGTCCTTCTTCTTCTTTAGTTCCTTTCTTGTTGAATTCTGGAGGGGATCTGAGGCGTGGGTGCAGGTCTGCCAGTTTTATCCTTGCTCCTGGGTGAAAAGCAGGGGGGCCCTGGTCCTCCAATCAGGGACAGGGTCGTCCCCCTGTGATGACCACTTCCTGGGAAGTGTGGCAAAAATCCATCCCAGAAGGCAATAGTCTCTAAAAATCCAAAATGGATGAATCTGATTTTTGGAGGAGAGATCTGGCTGAGCCCACCCACTGGTGTGGCTAAAAATCATAAACACACCCCTCTCCTGCCCTCTCCTAATCTAATCAAGGGGGCACCTAGCTGTCTGGGGTTGCAGGATGTGGGGGTGTTGCTGGGTGCTCCAGATGTCCTTCTCTGCCTTTGAAGACCAGTTTGGCAGCCCTCCCCCTTCCTGCTTCCCCATCTGCTGAGGGGAGATTCTCTCCCCCAAGCACATTCCTTTGTGTGAAGTCAGGCCACTTCACACCTCATTAAAGTAGCCTGGCAGAAGCTGCTGCAGGCTGGCCAATCAGAGCACAGCAGCAAAAACAATGCAGAGCTGAAATTGGCAACTTTTTAGGTAAAGTCTAAACTTTTTACCTGCACTAGTTATATTAAATCCAACAACTGGAAGTTGTGGGATTTATTATAACAATCAATTTGATACCAAATTCTTGGTATGTAACATTTAAGGAGACTTTAAAATTTAAAATAAAGTCTGCCCATTCTAGCCTATGAAGGCCATTTACTTCAATGAGGGAAAAACGAATTTGGCTGTTTTTACCTCACCAGGGCTTATAAATCTATTTTTATAAAGTCCCTGCTTATAGTTACATGGCACCCAGCCCTAGGGGCACATAGGGCACACCTTAGGGGTGACTTATATGTAAAAATAAGGTAATTTAAGACTTTGGAAGTACCTTTAATTCCAAAGTCGAATTTGCATATAACTTTAATTTAAAAGCAGCCAGCAAGGCAGGCTTGCTTTTAAAATGACACTGGGCACCTCAGCAATGCACCTAGGTGTGCACCACCTATGCTGTGGTCCCTAAACCTACATGCCCTACCATATACTAGGGACTTATAGGTAGGTTAACTTAGCCAATTATAATTAGCCTAATTTGCATATCCATTTTACACAGAGCACAGGCCCTGGGACTGGTTAGCAGTACCCAGGGCACCATCAGAGTCAGGAAAACACCAGCATAAAGTGGAAAATGGGGGCAAAAAGTTAGGGGGCCTCTGCAATCAGCCCCAGTTTCTCACACAACCCCCCCCCAGCCCACACGCCCAGGAGACTCAGCCCAACCCTGGGAGAGTCTTCCTGGCTTGTTAGGCGAGGAAGACAGTGCAGAAAACTGGCTGTCCCTTTGCAGGGCCTACTCTGCCTTATATCCTCCTGTCAGGGTCACTCCCTCTGGGTAGTGAAGCCATCCCAACAGTAAAAGGACCCAACCCAAACTGAAACTTCCCTCTAGGGGGGTCTTCCTCCTCTCTCTCTGCCAACTTGGGTAGTGAGGTGCCCACCTCCCCTACTCCTAACTTTGCTAGGGCAAGACCTAGTTTACCCAAAGAGGTCACCCAACACTTGAGCAACCCCACCATGACCAACAGGGTCAGGGGGCCTACTTTGCTATTGGCCTTGGGGTCTGCCTCCCAGGCCAAGTACAGTGCTGCCTGGAAGGCTAGCACCCAGCAGAGGCTACTGACAGCTGTCAGTACCCAGAACCACACCCTAAGCTCTCCACTGACAGGTGGCTGAGCTGCTTTAGGGGCATCTTTGGGGTCCTGGCACCCCTCTTGCTGTCTAGAGTGGGGGGCTACCACCTCCTGTGGCAGACACCCTCCTTCCACTCTCCCTTCTGTCAGTGCAGGGGCAACACCCTGCATCTGGACAGCTGCCTGACTACTCAGGACTTCCTTGGGGTCAGGTGAGGCCTCACCAGTGCCAACTCTGGGCTCCCCCCCTACTGGGGCAGAAGGCCTTTGGCTCCCTGGAACTCTCTTTAAGAGTGGCCTACCCTTCCTTTTCTTCTTTCCTTTTCTTGGGGACCCCTGTCTCCTAACTGTAGGGACTGACTCCCCAGGACTTTGGGTTGGGGGGGCGCCCTGGGCGACCACCCCATCTGTGACCAGACTCTCCTCTGGGAGGTCATTGCCCAGGATACAATCTAGGGGGAGGTCAGCACTGACTACCACCCTAATCCAGTCAAGGATACTCTCCCTCTCTAGGGGCACTATGGCTACAGGTTTGGAGGTGACCTCCCCTGTGGCTATCCTGACTTTCTTTGTCTTTCCTGGGACATACATGTCTGGGGTCACTAACCGGTCACTCACTACAGTGTGACTGGCACAGGTGTCTCTCAGGCCAGTGGTAGGGATCCCATTCACTTGAATGTGGTGGAAGTGCCTACTCCCACCCTCAGGGATCACCAGCTTACCATCTGGTCCTGTCTCCCAGCACAATGCTAGGAGGACTTCATCATCTGAGGAATCCTCCTCTATGGCTACACTGGACAGCCCAGTGCTAACCACTTTCTTTGGACAGGCTGCATCTCCTCTGAAGTGACCTGTCTGCTGACAGTCAAAGCAAGCCCTACTGTCCAAGAGCTTTTTTAACCCTGGGTCTCCCTGTCTCTGCATGTCAGATTGGGAGTGGGATTTACTCTCCTCCTTCTTAGGGTTCTGGGGTACAGAGGGAGTCTCTGTGGTGGGCTTACCACCTCCCTCCTTAGGTTTTTGGGGACCTGTCCCCCCCTTCTTGGAGTCTCCCCCCTGGGACTTGACAACCACCCTGGTTCTCAACCACTCATCAGCTGCCTCCCCTAGCTCTCTAGGGTTGGTCAGCTTAGAGTCCACTAGATGCTGGCGTAACCTTTCTTGGATACAATTGGTCAAGATGTGCTCTCTCATGATCAGATTGTATAACCCCTCATAAGTATTTACTTTGTTGCCAATAATCCAGCCCTCTAGTGCCTTTAGTGAGGTGTCCACAAAGTCAACCCAAGACTGGGTACTGACCTTCTGGGTGTCCCTGAACTTCATTCTATATTGCTCTGGGGTCAGACCAAACTTCTTGACTAAGCACCTCCTCATACTAGGGTATGAATCTGCCTCCTCCCCCCTTAAGGTCAGAAGCCTATCCCTCCCTGAGTTGGGGACCAACTCCCACAAAAGGGAACCCCAGTATTGAGGCCTAACCCTTCTCATTTGGAGTGCCCTCTCAAAGGCCCCTAGCCACTTATCTATGTCATCCCCCTCTACATAAGCAGGAACCACCTCCTTGGGTAATCTGGGGCAAACTCCCCCACCCATGGACACCTCAGCTTCTTTATCGCTGCTTCCATCTTTTTTTTCTTTGCTTGCCCACTTCTTTTTTTCTAGGGCAAGCTTATCTGCCTCCAAAGCTATGTAGGCTAGCTGGGCTTCCAGCTCTCTCTCCCTGATGGATGGGTTCTCTCCTCCTGAAAGGACCCCCTTCCTACCACTAGCTTTGGGTCTGCCCCTAGTGACTGTATTTACTGAGGACCGTTCCTCCTCTTCCTCACTTGGGGTCTGATGCCTTCCCTCCCCTGAGTGGTTAGAGTTAGCATCTTCCTCTTTTTCTTCCTCCTCTGGAGCTTCCTCTGTCTCTACCTCTTGGGCCTCAGCCCATGCTGTCAGGGATTTAATTAGGATTTCCTTCCTGAGATTAGTGGTTGCAGGCAACCCTCTCTCAACACACAACCCCCTAAGCTGGACTACTGTCAGTGTAGGTAGGCTAGCCAGATCAAGCTCCATGGTTCCCTAGTTTTGTGTCAACAAAAACTTTTTGCAAAAATTGGTAACAGGAATTTAGAAAAATTACAAAAATTCAATAATTGAAATTAATCCAAATTAATTTAAAAAAAAAATTAAAATTAAAAATTAAAAACAATTTTTGCACTAGGACAATTTAA
This sequence comes from Pleurodeles waltl, assembly GCF_031143425.1. Lineage (NCBI taxonomy): Eukaryota > Metazoa > Chordata > Amphibia > Caudata > Salamandridae > Pleurodeles > Pleurodeles waltl. The sequence goes on along the minus strand of NC_090442.1, from coordinate 364,400,347 downwards.
AGGATTTTTAATTTGTTTTATCTAAAACTGTAACGTGATATTGAACACAAGTACAGGATCCCGTCGCTGCTTCCAATTATGTTGGAAAATGGGTTATTGGTAGGGCAGGTAGGTACCTACACCTAGCAACAAGCCACAAACCTCCACAAAAGTACAGTTAGGTCTCAGTAAATTAATCCCAGCTCTACCCTTGGTAGCTTGGCATCGAGCGTCAAGGCTTAACTTAGGAGACAAAGTGTAAAGCATTCAAATATCACACAACAGTAATTAAATAAAACACAGGAAACAGTTTAAAAATCCAAAACCAATTTATAAAAATAGCTTATATTTTTATCTTTAAAATGACACAAAAACGATTAAAATCGGTTCAGGGGAACCGGAGATATGAATTTTTAAAGTATTATTATTTTCTAGCGCATAGAAACAAAAAGCGCCAATCGGGTCATCTGGTTGCACCAGGACCGGGACAAAGTCAAACTTTCAGGCCGACCGCGATGGAGCCCTGCTCGGCTACAGGTCGCGGGAAGCCTCGGTTAAAAAGTTACCTTCTGACTTAGTCTTTATTTTGAAGTTTTTCTTCACCGGGACGAACCTGCCAGTTGGATCCGACCTCCTGGAGCCCTTGTCCGGATACGCGAAGTCGGTTTCCTCGGTGGTGATTTCTACCTTCGGACTTAGTCGTTTTTTCGAGATGAAAATCCTTCGACCGGGGTAAACCTGGATCTTGATCCGACGTCCGTGGAGCCCTTCTCGGATACGATGGCTGGAAGGTCCCGGTCAACTTTTTACGTTCGGACTTAGTCTCTTTTTCGGATGTTTTTCTTGACCGGGACGAACCACGAAGTCAGGCCGGGTCGCGGTTGAGGCAAGCCGGCTAGAATTTCCGCGTCGAGTCGGTCACTTTATGGAGCTTTTTTCTAAAATTTCTCCAATCTTTTCCAAACTTCTGGGGCTTCACCCAGATGTTCTTTTAAGGTTCTTTTGGGGTCCACAGCTCACCCCAAGGGTCCAGAAGTTCTGTGATGGTCCTTGGGAAGTGCGGACTTCAACTCCCAGAGTGCACCTGGCGCAAACTCCTTTTTGGCCACTGGGCAGTGGTCAGCTGGTCACTTTTTCAGGAGTTGGTGCAGGGGACTCTGGTTTAGCAATTTTTCACCTGTAGCAAACAGGGAGTCCCTCCTTGAACCAGTTGAAGCCAGGCAAAGTCCTTCTTGTGGTGAAGCCCAAGTGTGCAGCTGGTGCAGTCCTTCTGAGTGCAGGGTCCAGGTGCAGGCCAGGGGTCCAGCAGGGCAGTCCTTCTTCTTCTTTAGTTCCTTTCTTGTTGAATTCTGGAGGGGATCTGAGGCGTGGGTGCAGGTCTGCCAGTTTTATCCTTGCTCCTGGGTGAAAAGCAGGGGGGCCCTGGTCCTCCAATCAGGGACAGGGTCGTCCCCCTGTGATGACCACTTCCTGGGAAGTGTGGCAAAAATCCATCCCAGAAGGCAATAGTCTCTAAAAATCCAAAATGGATGAATCTGATTTTTGGAGGAGAGATCTGGCTGAGCCCACCCACTGGTGTGGCTAAAAATCATAAACACACCCCTCTCCTGCCCTCTCCTAATCTAATCAAGGGGGCACCTAGCTGTCTGGGGTTGCAGGATGTGGGGGTGTTGCTGGGTGCTCCAGATGTCCTTCTCTGCCTTTGAAGACCAGTTTGGCAGCCCTCCCCCTTCCTGCTTCCCCATCTGCTGAGGGGAGATTCTCTCCCCCAAGCACATTCCTTTGTGTGAAGTCAGGCCACTTCACACCTCATTAAAGTAGCCTGGCAGAAGCTGCTGCAGGCTGGCCAATCAGAGCACAGCAGCAAAAACAATGCAGAGCTGAAATTGGCAACTTTTTAGGTAAAGTCTAAACTTTTTACCTGCACTAGTTATATTAAATCCAACAACTGGAAGTTGTGGGAATTATTATAACAATCAATTTGATACCAAATTCTTGGTATGTAACATTTAAGGAGACTTTAAAATTTAAAATAAAGTCTGCCCATTCTAGCCTATGAAGGCCATTTACTTCAATGAGGGAAAAACGAATTTGGCTGTTTTTACCTCACCAGGGCTTATAAATCTATTTTTATAAAGTCCCTGCTTATAGTTACATGGCACCCAGCCCTAGGGGCACATAGGGCACACCTTAGGGGTGACTTATATGTAAAAATAAGGTAATTTAAGACTTTGGAAGTACCTTTAATTCCAAAGTCGAATTTGTATATAACTTTAATTTAAAAGCAGCCAGCAAGGCAGGCTTGCTTTTAAAATGACACTGGGCACCTCAGCAATGCACCTAGGTGTGCACCACCTATGCTGTGGTCCCTAAACCTACATGCCCTACCATATACTAGGGACTTATAGGTAGGTTAACTTAGCCAATTATAATTAGCCTAATTTGCATATCCATTTTACACAGAGCACAGGCCCTGGGACTGGTTAGCAGTACCCAGGGCACCATCAGAGTCAGGAAAACACCAGCATAAAGTGGAAAATGGGGGCAAAAAGTTAGGGGGCCTCTGCAATCAGCCCCAGTTTCTCACACCTTTAAATTATGTGTTTATCATATTACATTTGTGGTGCTTCAGATATAGAGGTCAAATGTTAGGCTATCTCGTCTGACAAATTGCTGCCTATTCTTTAAACATGGGACTGCTGTTTACATTTCTTTCTCTGACTGCAAATTAGAAGAGCTTTTAAAGTGAATCACATGGCAATCGTGCTGGGGGCAGGGAGTGTGAAGGAGTGTGAAAGGAAAGGATGCAGAATGTTGATATCTTGCAAAACACACAAATAGGGAGAAATCTAAGGCCTGACAACTTGCTCTGGGGAGAGCCCAACAGTCACATTCAGATTTATCTTCAATAGCTATAAAAGATGACTCCATACCCAAATTTAAGGGATATCTGTAATTCATTTAGGTTAATAATGAGACAGTGATGATGGGCATACTGAAAACATGAGAATGAAAGCACAATATTTTCATAAGCAACCTCAGTTACAAATTTGATCTAGGACAGCATTTACCAAACTGTAGTTTGTGGCCCACTGGTGGGTTGCAAGCAGATGCGTGGTCCATCAGGAAAGTCTGTGCAATAAATAAGAATGCCTTTAAATTATGTGTTTATTGTGTTAAATTTGTGGCGCTTCAGATATAGAGGTCAAATATCAGGCTATCTCTTCTGACAAATTGCTGCTTATTCTTTAAACGTGGGACTGCGATTTACATTTCTTTCTCTGACTGCAAATGAGAAGAGTTTTTAAAGTGAATCACATAGCAATCTTGCTGGGGGCAGAGAGTTTGAAGAGGTGTGAAAGGAAAGGCTGCAGATATATTGCAAAACATAGCAAAGTGTAAACACCAAAAGAGGAAACCAAAAGTAAGTTATTTTTTTTGTAATTCAGAAGTGTGCTGGAAACCGTGATTTTAACGGGATCATAGCAAAACACAACACTTTACATGTGTAAATATTCACAGAAACACACTTTTCACACATGTGAGCACTATGGGCCTGATTTAGATATTGGCGGAGGAAGTTATTTTCTCACACTGGTGATGAATATCCCATCCAACAAAATGTTGATACCATTGCATATAATGGGATTTAGATTTCAGCGGACTGGATATCCATCACCAGTGTGACAGAGTAACCCCTCTGCCAAGCTCTAAATCTAGCCCTATATGTCACATAGTTTTATCAGTAAAATTGTGTGTCTGTGCATATTTACTAGCCATTTTAATGGAAAATGTGCAGTCTATAAATGACATTGTGCTTCCACTCAAAGCTTTAGTTACAGTCACAAATTGCCCCTATTCATGTCCAATAAAGAAAGGTAGGTTGCAAAATGTGTTGTTCTAAAAAGGGGGTTGTGGTTTAAAAATTTGAGAACCACTGAACTCGAGAATATCAATATGAAGAAAGTGCTGAATCATTTCTAAAACTGAATTTGGAGCATAGGTACATAGGACCTCATTTACAAGGCTTTTGTGCCACCGCTGCATCATTTGTTTTTACACAATGGTGGGGCAAGGAGTGCTCTACACTGCTCTACATTTGCAAATTGACACATTGGGCCCAATGCTGAAGTTTGTAAAGCCTTGTGTCATAGTATACCTGCACCAGGTATAATGTATGTAAGATAGGTGTTTCCACTGGAAAAGCCATGCAGAACTGATGCAGTGAAATTTACAACATTTCACTGCTTCAATCTGTGACATCACTGCATCACAATTTTACTGCCTGCTCTAGCAGGCGTATTACTGGTGCAGGGTTTTTCTCAATGGGGACCTCCTGGCACTTCTGGAGTAGGATAATTTTTTTGACACTAGTCCAGCAATGCATGAGTTTAGTGCCAGATATGCATCGGAATTTCTGGTGCATCTGTTAAAACATGCACCATGGAGCTCTGTATTGTAAATACAGTGCATCCCTGGTGTTGTTAGGGGGTTGTGTGCAGTGCAAGAAATCTGATGCATCGGAGCTGATATAGCACTTTTGCTTTCAGTTATGTTTGCACAAGAAAAGAAATCAATACATACGCATGGATGAGTCAGAAGCTCAAGGCCTAGATCCAATGGAGTCAGACGAGCTACAGTAAGTGATTTTAACGTGAAGTGTGCTTAGCAAAGATCAAAGTCTTGGGTTTCCTCTTTGTGCTTTCATTAACTTATCAATGGCAGCTATTCAGCTTTGAAAATTAACAAAGGAAATAATTTGCATCTTGGCTAGACAAAAGGAGCAGACACCATGTGTTAGAAATTGGGTTACTGGTTGACTTGGATGTGAGCCCTGGTCAGGCAGCAACCATAATCCTAGTCAGGGCAATGCAAAAGCAAACCCTAATTTAACCTCTGCTCAACTCCCTTGTAGTTTAGCACAGAGCAGTCAGGCTTAAATTGGAGTCAATGTCTAAAGTATTTGTGAACAACATCAAACAGTAAAACAGTGAAAACACCACACAAAAGATCCATCACCAGGTTAGCAAAATAGAGCTTAATTTAATAAATAAAACAAGTCATAAATGACAGCTATCCTATCAGTAGAACCAGAGTTATACATTTTTAAAGAGTAAACTATAAAAAAGCGACTAACAGCAAAAAGCGTCAACCGCAGATATCTGGTCGCGCTGGACCAGGTCAATGTCAACAGTTTAGGCTGACCATGATAGAGCGTGGGCCGAATTCAGTCTCAGATTAGTCCAGCTGAACTTTTACCTTCTCAACTTTTGTGCCAAGAGTCCTGGTGTGAGTGGTGTGGCTCGGGTGTGAACGGGCCTATTTGCTGTCGCAAACAGCCCAAAAGCTTCATCTCAAGAGCCCATGAGCCACACCGAAGGTCGTCCATGACCTAAGAGCGACCACATGGGGTTCAGGGATTCACTACAGCTGGGCCCACAAGCTGGTTGGGGAGCCTGGTATGTTCTGGAGCCTCAGATCAGGAGGCCAGGAGAATAGCCCTTTGAGTCAATCTGGGGTCAATCTGGGGTCCTGAATTCAATATGAAGTTTTAGGTCCAGTTCTTTTTCATCAGGCAAGAGGACAGCAGGTCAGTACAGCAGGGCATTAGTTCTGTTAGAGCAGCAGTCCAGCAGAGTAATAGTCCTTGTAGCAGCATAGCAATCCTTCATCCTGGCAGAGTATTCACAGGTCCAGACGTATACTGAAGTGGTGGTGTCTGAGGTCCTTCTTATATACACAATTGTGCCTTTGAGGTGGGGAGAAGCTTCTAGAGGCATGCCTTTAAAGTGTACATATGCCCTGTCTGTCCTACGCTAGCTCCAGTCTAACTACAGGGGGTATGCAGCCCTTTGTGTGGAGACAGGACCCTACCTATTCAAGTGTAAGTGGGGCTCTGCCCAGCACTTCCCTCCCATTCTGCCAGTGATGGCCCATCCATTGTGTGTAGCTGTAGGAGGGATACACAAAGCCCAACTGTCAGCTACACCCAGTCGTGACCAGCGTCAGGCTGCAGGGATCAAATGGCTAAGGCAAGAAAATGTCAACTTTCTAAAAGTGGCATTTTCAGGATTGCAATTTAAAATTCAATTTCTCCATAAGTTAGGATTTTAAATTGTGATTCCAAAGATACCAAAGGTGAACTGCTTATTTCTTTCCAAGTAAAAATTACATTTACATAATGTAATAAGGCAACTCCAATGTTATCCTGTGGGAGCAATAGTCCTTGCAGTAGTGAAAAACAAATGCAGGAGTTTTTTACTACAAGGACATGTAAAACTTGAAAGTACTTGTCATACGATGTAAATACATTGCACCCTGTCCAGGGCCTAACCTAGGGTGGTATATATGTTTTAAAGGACGATTTGGGCCTGGCAAAAGATTTATTTTGCTAGGACGAAATGGCAGTTTAAACTGCACATGCAGGCTCTGCAATGGCAAGCCTAATAAATGTTTAAAGTGTTACTCAGGTGTTTGGCACAACCACTGCTGCAGGCCTGCTAGTAGCATTTAATTTAAAGGCCTAGGCACATGTAGTGCCACTTTACTAGGGACTTACAAGTGAATTGAATATGCCAATTAGATATAAGGTAATCAAACCATGCTTTAGGGAGAGAGCACAAGCACTTTAGCACTGGTTTAGTCTTAAGGCCAACAAAAATTAATTCAGTAAAAGTAACAGAAGTAAAGGCAAAACAATTGGGGATGATGCAGAAAGGGCCGAGCTCAACACTATTCAACACCATAATATGCAAATGTGCTCTCTGTGATCAGAAGACATATTAGACCTTTGCATCCATTTCTGATACAAGATACTACCTGAGTTTGCTCAAACATTGAAAATGTAAACAAATAGGAGGCAATAAAGTCTTGTGTCTAAATTGCACATATGGAACTAGGTAAACTGGACTAAAAACACAACTTTCCAATCCTGACTAAACAGTGTGATCATGGGCAAATCATGTGATCATGGGCAAATTATATGATTATGCGCAAATCACTTTATCTCTGTAACCCTTGTTTCTTTAATTGACAACCTTAGGATCACAACTGATTCAAGTTATAGAATGTAGATAGCATACAAAAAACATACTCCTGCTTGAGCCAATGGACTGTAATATTAACCCACACATGATAATAATGCACACCCCACAAAGAATCACCTTTACGCATCATCACTTATGGCAGCATTGATTTCAATCATATTTAAATGCCTTTTTATTAGTTGTTCACGTTCATCACTAAATAACATATACAACAATCAATATTCCCTCTGTAGCTAGGCATTGCAGTGTGTAATGTAGGGGACAACGGGACAAACTTTTCATGTGTGAAAAACAGAAATGCACACAATAAATGTTCCTTGCCTATGGCTTCAAAATCTCTTGAGATGGCATTGAAATGACCTGAGGTCCATCTTCCTTTCAAGAGTCATTTATTGTCCTTCTTCTCAGAGTAATCTAAGGTTTAGCAAAATGAATGGTTTTCACCCAAGAGGACGCTTTGAGTAATATGTTGTTCCATTATTATTATTTGAATAGCAAGCAGTAACAAGTAAATCTCTTTAGTTTCAGACAGCATCTTTGCTTAAAGGTTTACCAAAGGTACTCTGATCCATACACACTATAACATTTTTGTGAGATATTTTTAAAGAGAATGCTTTTATCCAGCTTTGGTCTAAACTACTGCTGTGCCCTCTGTGAAGTTGTACATTTGCACAGTCCTCAACGCTCTATTAGTGCAAGTCAGAGAAGAGTGACCACGCTGTTAGTAGTGTAAAGCATAGTGTTAGTTATTTGATTTAGACTCCAGCATTCAATCTGTAACTCTCATTTTGAGTTTTGTCAAAGGGGAAATCCCAGGCAAAATTTGACATTCACTAAAAACTCAAGACAACATTTGTATTGGAACATGGTTCTAAATTAAAAGGCCTTACATTGCTTTATATTTTTGAATGTTAAAATAGGGTGTAAAAAATCCTTGAAGCAATTTAACTGAGAACATTTTACTAGCAGCAAATGTTTGAACTTTTGAGGGATGTAAATCCGAATACATCCATACCTGATCTTAGAACCACAACAGACAATAAGATTGCAGAAGGCATGCTCAGCATAACTGTTGTGCTCAGTACAATCATAGAAATCTAGTGTTGCATAGGTTCCCTTTATCATTATTCCTAACCCACCAATAGCGTACAGGAACAGTCGCTTTACAACTGTGTTCATTTCTATTTAAAGTTAACTTTTTATGTCTTGATGAGATGAGATGAAATGCAAGTCACCTACTGTGTGAGAGTACCCTTCCAGTACAAATCCTAGGCTAGACATCACACACACCCTTGCACTAGTGCAAAGGTGTGTGCACGATGCTGGCAGCCTGATTAGGCACAAGCACTGGTGAGAGAGGAGGACAGTGCTATATTCCTATAGACATGGCCCTTTCCTGCTCTCTACATCTCATGCAACACAAAACATCAACTTTGGTTGCTGTGCTGTGTTGCGATCCAATTTAGTAAATGTATCCCTTAGTTTTTGTTCTCTGAAGAACTGCAACTTCCTCCAGATTTAGGTGTGATAGGTTCTGAATGTCCATTAGAAAGTACCACTTATGAGATTGTGCACTATGTTTTAACTGTCTCTTACCCATTCGGTTTTGTGGTTATTATCATTGGATTCTTCATATGTAATTGTATTCCAGTTAGGCAGTTGCTAGAAACGACACACTACTCACGTTTTACACCACCCAATTCAAGCCATCCATTACCTAGGTAGATTACGGTCTTCAGGGGGAGAAGGTGCACTGGTATTAAACAAGGGATGAGGTAATGACTATCAGATTTAATGTAGGACCTCTCAGCTGAATTCAACATCACTGATCCCCTAACCATGCAGCACTCAGTATGAGATGGGAATTTCCATATTAGTGCAAGCATCGTTCTCCTCATTCCTTGCGGAGCACTCACAATTTTTAAACACTCTTCTTATAGATACAAAAGCTTTACTTTTGTCTGTTGAGTCCTACAGTGCTCAGTCCTGTCATCTATGCTTTTAAGCACTTACATGTGACCACTTGCCCAACTTATTGGATTATTGGGATGCAAGGATATTTCTTATGCAGATGCTCCACAACTAATGATTCACATTACCGTTGAAAATCTTCCAGTAGCCAAGGCTTGCTGTCTAACCATGAATGGATGACCACTGACTTTTGGAAACTCAGCCCCAGTAAAACTGAAATGATACTTGGTAAGCAAACTCAAAGCAGTGGCAATTCTTTCTTGTCCACAGAACTGGTTCTACTGCCCTTGCTCTCTTCTCATGTTATATTTCTAGGAGTCTATGAGAAAGCTGACATGTCTTTCAAGACGCAGATTAACCTTGCTACTTCCTCTTGCTTTTGCTCACCTAAAGCGCTCGTAAAAATCATTCCATGTGTTTCTCAAAGCCTTCACTGCAATAGATCTTGGTGTGTGGTCTCACAAATGGACCACCATAACTTCTTGTGCCTAGGCCTTTCCGATCATGCTCTGAAGAAATTACAGACCAAAATTTTGCAGTCCAGAAGATTTACAACCTTAGAAAATTCTATCACGTTTCACAAGCCTGCAGACAGAGTCAGTGATTGTTCTTTGCCTAAAGAGTTTAAAGTAAGAAGTTAAAAGCACTATTCATTATGGACAGAGCCTTTTAAAGCATAGAGTATTCCTGCCTTGATGATTAATCCTCTGTCTAGCAGCGCATGTGCAATTTCCTCTCTAATTTCATTTTATTATTATACTTTATGTGCATCAATAAGGATTGAATTGGCGGTCAGCTTTATTCTTTATTATAGCCCTAAAAGCGGAAAATTCCTTTCTCTACATTGAGGGCCACCCAAAGTTTCTGCTGTTTAGACAATCCCTTAGAACTTTCTGTTTCACTGATTGTTGTTCATGTAGTTTGATTTTAATATTACCACCCACTCACCACAGTACAAACATTCCTTGGTTCAATGCTGCGTTTGTACAAAAAATAAATGCGGGTACCTATCTTTAATTAAGTTAATCTCTGGTGAAGATATCAAACCATTTCTGAATGCTGTCATCTCATTCTTCATCCAAGGTGCTTCCAGGCTTCCTCAATAGGGGACGGATATGACCAACGTCAATGAAGTTCTTCCTGGGTCTTTAGGACTTTTCAATCTACTGCCCAATTACAGTGGAAGGAATGGCCTACTGGCCACTATCCAAGAGGCACACCTATACCATTTTAAGAGCCTCCTCCAAGCAGCAGCCTAATGAAAGCACCCATGACTTATAGGAGGATCATTCTCACATTCTGCAAACTTCACTGGCTCCCTCTGACTGCCATCTTTATCTTCAATACATATTAGGTCCTTTACAAAGTGGTAAACAGCAGCACCACAAGGAACCAGCAAGCATGATAAACAGCTCCATGTACTCTGTCAATGTATTTGGAAGAAAAACTCAAAACCAGATCTTACAAATGTGAAAGCATTTTTACTAATTAAAAGACTGACATAATTAATATATGTGAGATGCCATGTAAACCTCAATATAATGCTGTTTAAAATGTGACTTTGTGCATAGAGATTGCATGAAGACATGTATTTAGTTTCAAACACTGACTGGTACATTTCTCTAATTCCTTTCTTTCCTACCTTCTTTGTTTTGCTCTGACCTGTGTCATGGTCATAAGTGTATATCTTTTTATGATGCAAATGCATTCCTGCAATATAAACAAGATTGGGACTGTGTTGGAGATTCAGCTTGCTTTCCTTTTTTACCTACATAAAAGTTTATAATGTATTAATTAAGAAGATAGTTTGATCTTATAAAGTCCAGCTCGTCCTGCACCGGCCCAAGGGGGGAGTGCTAGCGCTCCCCCCGTGGGCGTCCCTCCCACACAACCTAGTCGGGAATGGAAAGGGAATCGCTTCCCCTCCACCCCCAACATCACCCACCCCCCGGTGAAATCGCACGCTGACCTCATCAGAGGTCACCTTGGATCGCACTGGAAGCATGCTTTCAGCGTGATCCCGGAAGAGAAATGCTCTTGCATTTCTCTTCTGACCGGGAGGGGGTGAGAGAGACAAGAAAGGAAAGACCTTTCCTTTCTTGTCTCTCACAGCATTTGCGATTGGGCAGCAGAAATGCCCACTAGACACCAGGGAATTTAGTTTTTTTAGGGATTTTCAATAAAGAGAGTGGCCCCTTGGGCAAGGGTCGCTCCCTATGGGGCCAAATTATTTCTATGCTATTTCTGCCCCCCTTGGGGGCAGAAAACCCCTAGACACCAGGGATATATATATTTTTTTTTAATATGTGGAGAGCGACTGCTTAGGCAAGGGTCGCTCCCCGGGGGGGCCAAATTATTTTTAGGGGATTTCTACCCCCCTTGGGCCTAATATAATTAGGCCAATCTGCCCCAAAACCCCTAGACACCGGGATAAAAAAAAATGTGTCTATTTGTTTTTTTTTTATATGTGGGGAGTGACCCTTTAGGCTAGGGTCGCTCCCCAGGTGTCAAATTATTTTTAGGCCATTTCTGCCCCAGGGGAAGCAAAAACCACTAGACACCATGAACTAGTTCTTTTATACTTATGCATAAGGGGAGCGTCCCCTCAGGCAAGGGCCCCTCCCCGGGTGGGGTCAAAATATTTATGGGCCATTTCTGCCCCCGGGAGGGCAGAAAATCCCTAGACACCAGGGATAATAATTTTTTTAACTTTTTTACTTATTTTTTTTTATATGTGGGAGGCAAATTATTTTTAGCCTATTTCTGCCCCCAAGGGGACAGAAGCCACTAGACACCAGGGATTTTTTTTTAATATACTTTCGCATAATGGGAGCGGCTCCTAGGGATATATATAGATTATTATTTACTTTATGTTTTTATGTATGGGGAGTGACCCCTTAGGCAAGGGTTGCTCCACTGGGGGGTAAATTGTATTTAGGCCATTTCTGCCCCCCTTGGGGGCAGATCAACCTATTTTTGTTAGGCCAATCTGCCCCCAAGGGGGAAAGAAACCACCAGACACCAGGGATAGGTGTGTGTGTATGTGTGTGTTTTGTTTGGGGGGGGCAGCCCGTTGAACAAGGGTTGCTCCACATGGGGGCACACTACTGTTGGCCATATCTGCCCCCTGGGGGCAAATTGGCCTGTTTTTGGAAGGCACATTTGCCCCCAAGTGGGCAAAAAGCTCACCAGGGACCAGGAAGATTTTTTTTCAAAATAAGAGGGTGGGGGTATGGCCAAACCCCGACCCCAAAAAAATGGGGCCAAAGTTGTTCTGCCCACCAGTGGGCAGATGTGGCAATTACTCTCAATCCACCCGGGGGGCAGAAAGTCTACTCGATGCCATGGAAATAAAAAAGAAAAAATAGTGAGGTGGTGGTTACCAACCAGCATGGGCCTGGTTATTCCCCCACCCCAACTGAAGAAAGTAATAGTCTTTCAGCTCTCCCCCACACTAAAACATCTTATCCCATAGCAAGCAAGAGGACATTTAATTATTCTGGGTTTTGTTTTTACATTTGGGCCATGAGAGTTTGATAAATCTCAAAATCATCCCACTAGGAATTGTGAGAGCTGAACTTTTTTGGCTTTGGGACGCTGCCATGTAGAAGAATCCACAAGACCTAGACACATCTGAAAACTAAACATCTGGTTGACTCTAGGGTGGTGTGCTTCACATGCACCCCGCACCATTTTTTTACCCACAATGCCCTGCAAACCTCCAAATTTGCTGGAAATCACACATTTTTCCCACATTTTTGTGATGGAACCTTCCGGAATCTGCAGGAATCCACAAAATTCCTACCACCAAACATTGTCTCATCTATACCGATAACAACTCTGCTGCACTTGTCAGCCTAAAAATGTTTTTTTTTCACACTGCCCTTATGGACCGCTTTGGTTCCCCCTCAATTTCGACATGTTTTTGGCTCTTCCCTGTCACAGGTACTTGACCCACCTACACAAGTGAGGTATCATTTTTACTGGGAGACTGCGGGGAACATGGGTGGTAGGAAATTTGTCCTGTTGTGGTGATCCCACACAGAAATTTGGGAAAAAGGTGATTTGTTTGCTAAATTTGAGGTTTGCTGAGGATTCTGGGTAAGAAAACATTGGGGGATCCATGCAAGTCACACCTCCCTGGACCCCCTCAGGTGTCTAGTTTTCAGAAATGTCTGGGTTTGGTAGGTTTCCCTAGTGGGCAGCTGAGCTAAGGACCAAAAATGCAGGTGCACCGCAAAAACAGGTAGTTTTGTATTTCATAATTTTGATGTGTCCAGATAGTGTTTTGGGCCATTTCCTTTCACGAGCAGTAGGCCTAACCACAAAAGTGAGGTACCATTTTTATTGCGAGACTTGGGGGAACGCTGGGTAGAAGGAAATTGGTGGCTCCTCTCAGATTCCAAAACTTTCTGTCACCGAAATGAGAGGAAAAAGTGTTTTTTTGGCAACATTCTGAGGTTTGCAAAGGATTCTGGAGAACAGAACCTGGAGAGAGTCCGAACAAGTCATCCCATCTTGGATTCCCCTAGGTGTCTAGTTTTAAAAAATGCGCAGTTTTGCTAGGTTTCCCGAGGTGCCGGCTGAGCTAGAGGCCAAAATCCACAGCTAGCACTGTGCAAAAAACAGCTCTGTTTTCTTTGGGAAAATGTGATGTGTTCACATTGTATTTTGGGGCATTTCCTGTCACGGGCGCTAGGCCTACCCACACAAGTGAGGTACCATTTTTATCAGGAGACTTGGGGAAACGCTGGGTGGAAGGACATTTGTGGGTCCTTTCATATTCCAGAACTTTCTGTCACCGAATTGAGAGGAAAAGCTGTTTTTCTTTGGCCAAATTTTGAGGTTTGCAAAGGATTCTGGGTAACAGAACCTGGTGAAAGCCCAATAAGTCACCCGTCTTGGATTCCCTTAGGTGTCTAGTTTTAAAAAATGTGCAGGTTTGTTAGGTTTCCCTAGGTGCCGGTTGAGCTAGAGGCCAAAATCTACAGCTAGGCACTTTGCAAAAAACATGTGAGATTTCAATGTAAAAATGTGATGTGTTCATGTTGTGTTTCCTGTCGCGAGCATTAGGCCTACCCATGCAAGTGAGGTACCATTTTTATCGGGAGACTTAGGGGAACACAGGATAGCAAAACAACTGTTATTGCCCCTTGTCTTTCTCTACTTTTTGTCCTTCCAAATGTAAGACAGTGTGTAAATAAGACGTCTATTTGAGAAATGCCCTGCAATTCACATGCTAGTATGGGCAGATATGTGCAAATACCCACTGCTTCTCAACACCTTATCTTGTGCCCATTTTGTAAATACAAAGGTTTTCTTGATACCTGTTTTTCACTCTTTATATTTCAGTAAATTAATTGCTGTAACCCTGGTATAGAATAAAAACCCACTGCAAGGTGCAGCTCATTTATTGGCTCTGGGTACCCAGGGTTCTTGATGAACCTACAAACCCTATATATCCCCACAACCAGAAGAGTCCAGCCGATGTAACGGTATATAGCTTTAAAAAATCTGACATCGCAGGAAAATGTTACAGAGTAAAACGTGGAGAAAAATTGTCGTTTTTTTCACCTCAATTTCCATATATTTCATCTCAGCTGTTATTTTCTGTAGGAAACCCTTGTAGGATCTACACAAATTACCCATTGCTAAATTCAGAATTCGGTCTACTTTTCAGAAATGTTTAGCTCTCTGGGATCCAGCATAGGTTTCACAACCATTTCTGTCACTAACTGGAAGGAGGCTGAAAGCACAAAAAATCGTAAAAATGGGGTGGGGTACGTCCCAGTAAAATGCCAAACTTGTGTTGAAAAATTGGATTCTGATTCAAGTCTGCCTGTTCCTGAAAGCTGGGAAGATGGTGCTTTGTTGATGCCATTTTCAGGGGAAAAAACACAAGCCTTCTTCTGAAGCCCTTTTTCCCAATTTTTTTTTAAAAAACAAATGTTTCGCTGTATTTTGGCTAATTTTTTGGTCTCCTTCAGGGGAACCCACAAACTGTGGGTAGCTCTAGAATTCCTAGGATGTTGGGAAAGAAGTACACAAATTTGGCGTGGGTAGCTTATGTGGACAAAAAGTTATCAGGGCCTAAGCGTGAACTGCCCTAAATAGCCAAGAAAAGGCCTTGCAACGGAAGGGGAAAGGGCCTAGCAGCGAAGGGGTTAAATGTATCTTGTGTTCAGGATGTTCTTTGTTTAAGTTTGCTAAATGTCCTGTTCCAGTGAAACATTGTTTGCCATTGGTTCAACCAGAAGTTATCATCATGAAGCATTACATAAAGTTGCATTTCTGCTGATAGTAGTTGATGTATAAAAGTGTGTTCCCAGACTGGAGAGAGACCAGAGAGATTAGACTCTTCTCCTTAGAAAGCCTTTCCGAGACCGCTCGCAGACTGTCCTGAGAGCACTTCAACTCAGATACATTCTGACTAATACTCGTTGCAGATATTTCTCGGATTCAATCTGGGAAGACTCTGATTTATACTTTAAACTTAAACTGTTACTCTACTTCGTTTCTTGAATTTCTCCTTATGGGAAGTTCTATTACAGCTTATGCATTCACCTCTCAAACTTTGAACTCTTTAAGGGTTCTGCTGATATTATATTTAACTATATCTAACTTCGCTTCATGCTTTGTTCTGTAATTTGTTTATTTTGAAAATGTTATGAAATGCTAATAAAGAATATAACTACTACTACTAAAAGAGAAACAAAAACAAAGAATTTTAACTATATCTTATTGAACCGAATGATAAATAAAATGTTGATGACCTACTGACTAAATTACGGTCCTTCTCCTTTTTGCCTCGCTTCCAAGATCCCACCTCTTGGGTCCAGTGGGATGCAGGAACGTCATAGCTCCAGATACATTAATCCTGTAATGCGTAGAGTCCCCAGTAGTCCCTGTTCCAACACAGAGATTGGAGCAATGTAGAAATAGCTTTCTTAGCATAAGAATCTGGAATACCATACCAAACCGGGCCTGTAGAGTACTTTTGTCTTCCTCAAGCAATATGCCATCCTTTTAAAACAAGATTTCCCCTAAAGAATTTCCCCGCCTGCCTTTTCCTAATGCTCCCCTCTCGTGTCTTCCTCTTTTGCTAACATTGTTACTCTCTCATTTGCTGACTTTCATAATGAGTTGTGTTGCTTTGTAGCTAACTTTGCATTATATACAACTGATACACAGACAAGCAACAGTACCCACGGATACTACATCTACCTTGTTCAGACTCACGTAGAACATTGGGATTCCAGGCATTTATGCAGACCTTAATTTAAGTTGCCCTGAAATGGTCTTGAACACTTTTGATTGCATGTGCAGTTCTTCTCCATGTAATTCCCCATCTTTTTCATAATTCCAGCATATCTTTAGCTGACACCTCAACACAGTTTCATTAAAATGCAATAAATAGCGTGCAATTGCTGAGACAAACAATAGGCACTTATGCTTACCAGTTATGAAGTTTGCCCTGGATATGGACTGTCCATACTGCTGTTCCATGTACTTTGGCTTGTAAGTAATGTACCCAATAAAGCTACTGAACTGCAAAAGCAGAAGGCACATAAAGAGAATGTACATACGGTTGTTCATTAATCTTTTTATAGATCCCAGAAAACCTGAAAAAAGGATGTGGAAAAGAGTTATTTAGACATTTTTTAAACATTCATTGCTGAAGCTTTCATCTTCCAGCACAGCATGAAGTAAGCTATTTTATTTTATCACAAAAGAATAGACTCTGTTTAAAAGGAGAAATGTTCCGAAGTGCTTTGCATTGCCAACTTCGGATTGTAATGCACAAGAAATTAAAGTATGTCTGGAGTGTGACCAATTGCAAATGTATTAATCATGAACACATTTAACTCCGAGGTCATTGTGTCCCCCTTGCATAAAGAGAATATTTACTTAAACAGCATTTACATATATGCAGAAAACACCATTGGCAGCAGTTTACAATTGGTTGTTGCCAGTTCCAAATTAGGATTCGGATACCATAGAAAGAATTGTGCCCTCAAGGCATCAGTGGGAGTGGTGAACACTGAAAGATCACAATTACCATTCTAACTCCAGTCCTACAATATTTGAGGAAAAAGCAACTTTCCCCTACATAATCATAATCCAACTCCAGTCCTGGAATATTTTTGGGAGAAGTGATACATTCCCCAAGTATCTTTAGGAATGGTTGAAACGTAGTAATTTTGAATGCCAGAAAGTGCTAGCCAAAAATGTATAGATGCATCAGCTCTTGGCATATAATGCTTGCAGTGTTTGTATTTCTTATAAACAAAATGGTTTAATAAATATAAAATGATGTAAGAAAACATTGTTTACATTTTACCATAATCTGGGGGCATCCCACATGAATAACATCTGAACACAAATGGTCATTGTGTTAAATACCATGCTGAGTAACTTGCGGTTTTAGCTAACTTCCTTGGTTTTTCTTTTATTGAAGTTTATAACTTACCCTCACCTTCTTGCTTGGAAAGTTTTACCCTTCATAACAAATTCATTTTCACGGCATAATAAAATAATTGCTACTGTACTTGAGCCTAGTTTAACCTAAATTAACATGTGCAGAACTTTCATCTTCACAAGACACGACATCCCCCCTCTGTTAAACAAGAAATTAAATTTTTTTACAAAATATACAGATTATAATTCTTCAACGAGTTTTCATGGTGTTTTAATACCTCATCTGGATCAAGTCTTGGGGAACTGGAAATCAATAATCAGAGTGTCTATGATATGCTTTGGTGATGTAGCAGGAATGATGATCTGGGATTTGCCACAGGTTTTCGCTGATCCAGTCTCTGCATTGACATTAACATCTAACGAGCGTTGAGTCACCTGTTGGAAGTGCAATGAATCTCATGTGATAGATTTTCCTGAATGTTGGTGTTGGAAGGTGGATTTGTAGTAGGGGTAAGTATGCACTTACCTAGCAATAATGCCTACTCAATATAAGTTCCAGTCAAGGTATCAACACATTAGCCCCTGCCTCAGGCAGGCTTACCTCAGGAGACTGGTATGTAAAGCATTCTAATAAGTAAGACACAACACACAATAAAAATCCCTCACCAATAGCAAATATTTTTATCGTTCAAGTGACATCAAAATGACAAAAATCCAATATAGGGAACTGGAGATATACATTTTTAAAGATGAAACACTTTCTAGTGCTTAAAAACATATAGCGCCAACTTGGGACATCTGGTATCACTTGATGGGGACAAAGTCAAAGTTTGAGCCAAACCGCATTGGAGCCCTGCTCAGATACACTGAGCAGGAGGCCTCAGTCAAGATTTTACCTTCGGACTTAGAAATGTTTCTGGAGGATTTTCTTGATGTTGTGCGCTATCCTCCAACAGGCTGATTTGGATGCAACGCCATCAGATTGCATCTCCCCAGAGCCCTAGTCATATACTGAAAGTATGGAGCCCTGGAGCTTTCAGTGGGATGAACCTGAAATTCAGGCCGGGTCGCAGTTGAAGGTAGTAGGCTTGAATCTCAACATCGGGTCGGTCCACTTATGGAGCTTTTTGCAAAGTTGCTCCAAACTTCTGTAATTTCCTCCTGAAGTTCCCCTTGAGGGGTCAAAGTGTCCAAAACGCACAAAAGGGTCTAGCAGCTGTGAGATGATCCTTCAAAGTTTGGAACTACAGTTTCCACAGTGCACCTGGCTTGGGACCTCTTGAGGGAGATGGCACAGGTAAGCTCTGTTAAACTGTTACTTTCAGGGAGTCCATTCCTTAATCATTTTGGAAGAAGGGCAAAGTAATCAGGGCTGTTGTTCCAAGTGTGCAGCAGGAGCAGTCCTTGAGAGTGCACTCCTTTGTGGTGCAGACCAGGGTTCCATCAGGGCAGTCCTTCTTCTCCTTGTAGTTTCAGGCAGCAGATCTGAGTTGCTGTGCAGCGCTCACATATTTGTCCAATGATCTGGGATGACAAGCAGGGGACCACCCCTGTCCCAGGAGATACAGGGTTACCCAAAAGCATTTCAGCTTCCTCCAAAGTGTGGCATATTCTTGTCCCACAAAGCACTGTAATTTAAAAATTCAAAATGGGGGATTCTTCTGCAGGAGAGCAAGACCTGGCTAAACCAACCTACTGGTGTGGCTCATTTCCATTAAATCTCCCCCTCCAGACCTTCTGCAAACTCTATTCCTGGGCCTGCCACCTGGCCCATCGAAGCAGTTTAGCTAAGCCTGTTAAGGCTGACCAATCAGCAGAGGATGCTAGGAGGCTGAAATGTGGTTCACAGAAAAGAAAGTCCTATAACTTCTCGTCTGTATTAGTCATGATAAATTCAACAGTGGCAAATTGTTGGATTTATCATTCCCAATCTTTTGAATCCTTGAATGACGTTTGTAGCGTCTTCCAAGAAATATTCAAATTTAAAACAAATATTCCAATGTTAGCTTATGAAGCTAAGTATCTACAATGTTGTAAAATGAAATTGGCAGTTCTTCAATCGCCAGTGCATTTAAATCATCTCATATGATATCCCTGCTTTCAGGTACATGGCACCCCACCCCTGGGGCTCCTAGGGGAAACTTGGAGGTGTCTGATATGTAAAACAAAGGTAGATTACAACTTTGGAAGTACCTTTAATTCCAAAGTTGAATTTGCATATATTTTACTTTTACAGAAAGTCTGCAAAGCAGGGTTGCCTTTAAAAATGACAGCAGGCAACACTACAGTGCACTTCCAGTGCAAGAAATCTACTGGGCCTCTAAACCTCCCTGCCCTATTATGTACTAGGGCCTTATAGTTAGATTGAATCCCCTCGGCCTTTTTATATACTAGGGACTTACAGGGGTCTGTCATTTGCAATTTAAAAAAGGATGACTTTCTCACAGTTGGGCTGTTATCATGTGCCCTTCATTGGTTACAGCTTGAAGTGACTTGGCATCAAAAGGGGCATCAGATTTGTGACATTGTAGCTGATGAACAAGCACTCGATCTCCTGGCTTGAAAACAATGTTCTTTGCATGTCACCTTTTGTCAGCTTAGGCCTTCATCTTCGGCTCACGACTTGTCGGTTGTACATGTTTTGCCATTAGATTTGGATCTGATGTTGGTCCACTGAGGTAACTTGGTCGTTATGGCTTTTGCGAACATCAGTGCTGCAGGGCTTTCACCTGTGGTCGAGTGATGTTTTGAATGTTAAGCTTGTAGAGTAGAATTCAAAACAGTCTTAAGGTTGTGCTTCTGTAATGCATCACACAGAGCAGCCTTCAATAATATACTCATAAAACATTCAACAAGGATGTTAGCCTGTGGCCAAAGTGGTGTGCTTTTATGATGCTTCACTTTAAGCAGATTGAGAAAGTATTTGAATTATCTGCTATTAAACAGTGGGCCACAGTCAGTTTTCTAAGCCATGGTAATGTTCCATGTCTCAAAGATGTCTTAAAGATGCTATCTAATCTCTCAATGACTCTGGCCCTCATTCTGACCCTGGCGGATTGAATCCGCCAGGGCCGAGGGCAGCGAATGCACCGCCAACAGGCTGGCGGTGCATTCATGGGCATTCTGACCGCGGCGGTAACGCCGCGGTCAGAAACGGGAAACCAGCGGTCTCCCGCCGGTTTCCCGCTGCCCATGGGAATCCTCCATGGCGGCGCAGCAAGCTGCGCCGCCATGGGGATTCCGACCCCCTTCCCGCCAGCCTGGTTCTGGCGGTTTCCACCGCCAGAACCTGGCTGGCGGGAACGGGTGTCGTGGGGCCCCTGGGGGCCCCTGCAGTGCCCATGCCAATGGCATGGGCACTGCAGGGGCCCCCTAACAGGGCCCCACATTGCTTTTCAGTGTCTGCTTAGCAGACACTGAAAAGCGCGACGGGTGCCACAGCACCCGTCGCACACCTTCCACTCCGCCGGCTCCATTCGGAGCCGGCATCCTCGTGGAAGGCGCTTTCCCGCTGGGCCGGCGGGCGATCTTCTGCAGATCGCCCGCCGGCCCAGCGGGAAAGTTGAAATGCCCCCCGCGGTCTTATGACCGCGGGGCGGTGTTTGGGCGGTTTCCGCCCGGCGGGCGGCGTCCGCCGCCCGTCCGGGTCGGAATGAGGCCCTCTGTCCTGAGTGATAGGCGAAAGATCTTCAACTAACGGGAATCAAAAGTATTCGTTCACAGTCACCATCAAGTGATGTCCATTGTCAAGTGGACCTAAAAAGTCAACAGCAAGGTGTCATACACCTATCAGAAAAGATGTGGCCAAAGAACTTGAGCTTTATCATATTGAATTCACATTTCTCAGCATTTAGTGTTAAACCACCATCAACAAGTCAACAACAAACTTGATGCACTGCTTTCTTATTTTCTTTCTGTGTAGCTCCGAAAATAAAAATGTCATTGCTAAAGTTGAAAGCATTTACCACAGGTTGTATGATACATCTAATGACATCTTGTAAAATCCCTGAAGCGGATGAAGCACCAAAAGTTAGCAACACAAATGGATGACGGACAGAGTGCGGAAAGTTTTCAAACACTCACTCCCAGAGCCGCGTTTAATCCATCATTCTTTTGCAGTTCATGCTGGACTGTTTCCATGGGGAACAGGATCAAGACCGATTTGCTCATGGCTGAGTCTAAATTGGAATGGTGAGCAAAAAAAACTGATGGATTAAACCCAGATCTGTGACTACGGGTGAATGTTTGATTTGTTCCACATTCCGTCCTTCCTCTGTTGTTTTTACATTAACTTGGGTGCTTTCTCATGTCAACTTTTCTTTGACTGGTATTTCTCTTCACATGCAGCCAGTCCAACATGTGTGCATTTCTCTGAGGTAAATATTGACACTGCATAATTATCTTCTTCACTTTCACTTGATACTGATGAACTTTTTCATGAAGATTTATATGACGATCAATTCCATTTTGTCGATGATGGGTCCATCTTGTCTTACAGTAGTTCATATAGCCTCTTAGCAATGTGTGGTTGTTGAATGGGTGGGATGGTTGCTGTGCATATTGTTGCTGAGTTACTTTTTGAAGGGGGCCTTGTTCTTAGCTGGGGTTCCAGTGCCATATTGTGGCCTGAGGGTCCATTTGGGTGCCTGCTGTTGATCTTCAGGGGATGACATGGTAGGCCCTTGGGTTTCCTGTGAAAGTAGTTCCTGGGATGTTTCTGCAGATGGGGTAATCTGATGCTGGTTGTCCGGTGCTATTGTGGGAGTCTTTTGTCCTGTGTGGGTGTCAGACTGGTTTTGGGCCAGCTGCAGCAGTGCTCCTGATATGGTGGCCATTGTGGCGTTGTGCTCTTCCCACTGATCCATGGCCTGTTGCCGGTGTTCCTGCTGCATCCTCTGACTGTGCTCCGGAGTGGACACAATCTGTGCCATCCTGTCATGGGTATGCTGGTAGGCCCCCAATTACTCTGATATCACGTCCTGGGCTGCTGCATCCATCCTGTGGCCTCCCCCCTGGCCCACTGCCACCCTTGCACTTGCCCTAGCCCCCTGTGCCTGTGTCTCCTACTGGGGCCCTCGCCTTCCTGCATGTTGGGAGTGGAAGACTTTGGCCTCTGTACCTGCGTTCCACCAGTCTGTGGCCTGGATACACTGGTGTGGGGACGCTTGCCCTGGGCTGCTGGTCTTGACTGGGTGGTAGGGGTGACAGTGGTTTCCTGGGTGGGGCTGCTGCATGGTAAGAGTCCAGGACTGTGTGATGAGCCTGCCTGCTCATCAGTTTCCAGGGATCCTTCACCAGTGTCCTGTGAGATGCCTCTGTCTCCCTGGGGAGCAGTGGCACTCCTTGTCCTGTCTGTTAGGGTTGCATGAGTGATGGTGCCTGTTGGGGGACAAAGACATGTCTGTTACAGCTGCATGAACGTTTGAGGTGAACAGGACTGGGCTGTTTTGTGCTGGTGTTGCTTTCAGTGGCCTTCCAGGGTGCCTTTGTGAGGTTGACATTGCATTTAGCACCAGTGTGGGGTTGTATTGTGGTGGCGGGGTGTCGTTCCATTGTGGGTACGTGCAGGGGTAGGTGACTGTGCACAGTAGGAGGGATGTGGGCCTGTTAGTGGGTTTGTGGTCATGCAGGGGGGGTGGATGTAGTGGCTGATGCCTGGGTGGGATATTGGTCCTGGTGGGTGTGGGTGGGGTGGGGTGGATCATGCATTACAGGTATGGTTTATATGGGATATCTGTTGATGACGTACCCGAGTCCATTCCTCCAGTGAGTCCAGTGAGTCCCTCAGGGTGCAGAATGGCCAGTACCTTTTCCTCCCAGTCTGTGTATTCTGGTGGTGCTGGTGGCGGTCCTCCCCAGTCTTCTGCACTGTGATGTGGTGCCTTGATGCCATGCCCCTGACCTTCCCCCGCAGGTCGTTCCATCTCTTCCAGATGTCGTCCCTGGTGCGTGGATGGTGTCCCACTGCATTGACACTGTTCACAATGGTCTGCCACAGCTCCATCTTCCTTGCGATGGGTGTGTGCTGCAACTCGATCCTGAATATTTGTGGCTCCACCTTCAAGATCTTGTCCACCATGGTCCTTAACTCCCTTTTGGTGAAGCGTGGATGTCTGGGGGGTGATATGGTGAGAGTGGTGAATGGTGTTGGGGCTGGGAACAAGGTGAGGGTGCTCTTCTGTGGGTCGGTGTGCGTCGCCTGTATGCTGGCATTGGCTGTCTGCCTCTGGTACTCTCCGTCTTCTTGGCCTGGATTCATTGTAAAGGATTGTGTGGTGTGTCGGGGTGTTTTATGGGGTTCTGGATGTGTGTCAGGTGTGTGGGTCATACGCCTATCCAATGTGTGCACTTCTTGCTGTTGAGTCCACTTGCCGCCCCTGGCGGGCGCTGCCGTCAATGGTCGTCCCGCCTCCACTGTCCGCCAAGGTGATTTGTGCATCATTATTTGGAGGGCGGGATGTGGGTGTGCTTGGCGATGGCAGGGTGGGGAGGTCCGGGGTTCCTGCCAACAGGGTCATGGCGGGGAGTGGTGGTCTGTTGATTTTTGGCGGGGTTGGAATTTTCGTTCATTATATGGCGAGTTTACATTCACCGCCAACGGCGGGATTCTGTTCACCGCTGCCACAGCGGTCGGCGGTGTTTCCCACTGTGTTCATAATGATCGCCAAAATCACATTCAATGTTGCATGGCAAAGGCTATACAGAGTGAGTATACACTCTGTGGCTTTCCTGTGGGCGGCTGGTGTCATAACACCTTTTCAGAGAACAGGATGTTTTGGCATTGTCTGGTGAGCTTGTGTCTGTGTTCATATCACCATGTCAATTGTGCTGAGCAGAGTAGTAACAGCACTAATGCTACAGAGATTTTAAGGCAGAATGATGCCTCATTTGTGAGAATGATTCAGATGACTTACTCTTTCATGCCCTGATAAGGAGAGGTTAGGCTCCCTGATCATGGCAGCAAATTTATCAATCCAATGTAGGCAGCCCAGTATTTTATTGTGAAGGGCTCCACCGCTTTGCCTGGGCTTGGAGAAGGGGCCTGAGCCCACCTAGCATACACCATATCCTTTAGAGGCACATTTGGTGTGACTGGATCAGTTTAACAAAGATTGGGAAATTACCTTCTTATGGTGGTTCCCACTAGGATACATGGATAGACACCCCAAACCTATTTGATGAAGTTCTGGATATTTGCAGTCAACATAATGCACCTAACAAACTACAGGCAGAGGTTTGTGAACTAGTTCTCATAGGTCAAGTTTAAACTTGAGACCTATGTGTCAGGCGACCAACATTTTAACAGATCTGATGCTTATGCTTGATTTAGAATATATTGGGAGAGTTGTACAAGAGGCAAAACATATTTATTGGTACCACTCTAAGTACATGATACCCATTCCCTCATAGATTACTGGATGATATTTAAGGTGACCTCCATTCTTGTCCACTCACATGAAATATCTACCTTGCATGCTATTAGATCACTGTCCTGTTACGATGCTTGTGATGAAACCACTGGATAAGATTTCTTGTGGAGGCCTTACAAGATACTGTCTTCAGGGCAGAGGAACATACATAAATACTATTAAGGACCACTATGAGCTAAATGTAGGATCTGTCCATGAACGTGCCACCCTTCCGAAGGTTGTTTAAAGTCTTATTTACAGATGTGTGTATTTCAAACAATCAGGTATACTAAGGTTGATAAGCATGCAAATGAAACTATAGGAGTATTTGTTAATGCATCTTGTTGATACGTTGAGACCAGCGAGATGGACGTGCTAGCTGCTATAAATTCATTAATATTGGAATAATGGGTTATTGCAGGCAGAGAGATGACCTTTCTGGACAAGAATGCTCAAGCAAAGGAAATAATGTGTGGGTAATTGTCCTGTCAGAACATTAGCATAGCTGATTTCTGACCCTCCTGGTCAAAATATATAGTTTTGTCATTGGTGAACGAGGTAGGAGAAATGGCTGTGGTTAGAACGCACATTTTTGTGATTTATGGTAAATATTATCAGCTTCTTTATATATCCAGTTTAATTCTGACAGCATCCTAAATATACTACTGTGAATGTATCCTAAAGGGAAAAAATGCTTGATTTAAATCTGTTTAAATTAGCATTGCCAGGCTTCAGTTGACATGACTTGAGGCCTGAATTAGATTTCGGTGGACAGATGCTTCATCACAATGGTGAAGGAGATCCCATCCTCTGAAATATAAATTCCATAGAAAAGAATGTGATTTATATTTTGGCAGATGGGATATCTGTCACCATTTGACAGAGTAACCCATCCACCAAAATAATATTCAGGTCATAGGTCTAGTCGTCCTGCACTGACATTAATTTTAATGTGGTAGAAAGAAAGGTGGTTTTAACTTACATGGAGTTCACTGCAACTGGATTTTTCACTTTTGTTTCCTTTCATTTCAGAAAATAAGCTAACTAGAATTCATTTCATGGTACTGTTCACTTGTAGCCCTGAAATCTGTTAATTTGTGTTCCTCTGGAAGGTAGCAATGGGCAGAATATTTCTGTATTTACAAGAAATTCAAGGTTTTACCCAAGTCTTTTTTAAGACTACTTCCTCAGTTTTTGTTTTCATTAGTTGCTCTAGTGCCATGTTATTTCTGTGATTTCGTTTGTATGCCTTATTATTATTGTGATGCATGAATGTAGGTGTTCCTAATTTGATGTATCATGATTTTTTTAAAAGCTATTGGTTTATGTGTATTTAACTTTATCATTATGTCAGATCCCACCATGTTGAGTGTGGTTTTCAGTGCCTGCCTGAAAGCTATAAAAGGTTCTCTTAGTGTGATGTGTGCCAGACTTTTCTTGCTTTCTGAACTGTGCAGACATTAATCTATCAATTGATTTATACTGAACAGTCTTTATGTCATTCCACTTGTTCATTTATACATAGACTTCTTGCTCCCTTTCTCAAAGGCAGACCCCACATTGAGACTTTCTGCTAGTACATTTTCTAAATTATACTTTGCTCTGGCTATATACTTGTTTTGGAGATGGACAATATGTTGATAATATTGCATTTGCATTATTTGATGTATTATTGACACTGATTTGAATTTGACCAACTACAATGTGCCTTCTCTAATGAGTCTTAAATTTGAATAAACCTTTATGGTTTTGACTTTGAATTTTGTCCCCCGAAGGTTTCTTTTATTTGTGCAAGGGCCATAGTCTTATGAGAATCACGTGACCACTGTCACGCAATTCAAATCTTTGGATTTATTCAATAATAGCATTGACAATACTCTCTGGAAAATTTCACATTAATCTACTTTGATGATGGTCATAGTCAGAGCTGGTGGATCCCCTTCAGATACAGGGATCCAGAGAGCTATTAAGGACCTGGGAGGCATTTTACCTCTTTCTATGTGTGCTGCAGAATGGAAGAGGAAAGAATTAGGAGAAATAAAGATATTTCTCCTCGGTGCTCCTGCCCTGGGGTGGTGTACAATTTTGACGCATTCACAGGTTTACAGATCCTTGTAAATCTGAGAATGCATCAAAACCCATTGGTGTTGCGTGGTAACACCCACTGCACAACGCCCATGGTATGCCTTCCTGATGCAGTGTAAGGCAATGCAGCGACTTGTGCTGCATTGCCTTACACCATATCTACAAGGCCATGAAAAACAACGCAAAGTGGCTTTACCAAAGTGGCCTGGTAGATATGGGCTTGCAGTATGCATCACCTGTGCATCACAAAAAGTGATGAAGTGGCAGCACACAAGGTCTGTAAATATGCCCCAGATTTACAAATAAATTATGCAATGCAGCTCAAACTTCAGGATCAATTAGTGTGAGGCATGAAAAGCTGTCGTAAAGGCAAGGGTTCACAAAGAAGTACTAAAGGGAGTCTAAAATGGTACAGATACAAAAGAGTGCACATTCATGTACTATAATAATACGAACATCCAACTTCTGATTAATTTGAAGTGGTGCAATGGCTTGAAAGGAATCTAAATGAGTAAGGCAATAAGGTGTCATTGAAAGTGAAAGGTAGCACCATGGCTGTACTCACTGGCTTTACCACTTTTAAATAATTTCTGGATACTAGCCATGATCCAAAAAGCTACAATAGATACACTAGTTAAGATGGGGATCACTGTTATGGGTCAGTTATTCAGAGAAGGAAGAGTCCTAACTCTCAAGCAATTTTGGGAGAATGGGAACATCACCTTCCTGTACCTGTTTAAAGACATTCAGATGTGCCATGTTTCAGAAAATATAAACTGATAACTTCCTCTATAATCCATCTATCTCTATTGATGTTCCCCAAAGAGTTTATGTTCTTTTCTATAGAGTTATAGCAAATTCCCTTAAGATGAAGGACTCCCTTCCTAATGGCCAATAGAGATTGCCCTATATAGTGACAGTGTAGAGACGCCACAATATTGCCATCTCACCCAAGAAATGTATCTGTCTTACTCCATAAACATATAGAGAATAATTCTTTGATGATTTGTACATTCTATGTATATGCAGCTGATGGCTACTCTACATACGCTCCAACTGATGCTATATGTTTCTGCTATGTGCAGATTCCATTGATGGTGCCATTATAATTAGGCCTGGGCATAATTTCAATTACGCTGGTGTAATCGGAGTAATTCTGGAAATTCTCTGTTACTCTTTGATGTGGAATTACCGATAATAATGTGATTATGTTTGCTTGCATAATTAGGAGTAATTTGGGGAAAAACAACTGTACCACAAGAGAACATTTAGTAACCATGAGCAGACACTCATGTTCACTATTTGTGTTCTGCCGCATATAGTACTATTTCAATCAATCAATCAATCAGTACATTTGTAGAGTGCACTACTCACCAGCGAGGGTCTCAAGGCGCTTGAAGGGGGGAGCTGCTACTGCTCGAACAGCCAGGTCTTGAGGTGTCTCCTGAAGGTCAGCAGTACCTTGGTCTGCCATAAGTGGGTAATGAGGGTGTTCCAGGTCTTGGCAGCGAGGTAGGAGAATGATCTGCCACCGATGTTTGTTCTGTGGATGTGTGGGACAGTGGCGAGGGCGGCAGATCGGAGCTGTCGGTTAGGGTGTAGAAAGTGAGTCGTTCATTGAGGTATGCTGGTCCGGCATTGTGGAGTGCTTTGTGAGCGTGAGTGAGGAGCTTGAAGGTGATCCTCCTGTTGATGGGGAGCCAGTGTAGGTCTCTCAGGTGGGCTGTGACGTGGCTGTGGTGGGTGATGTTGAGTACGAGGCGTTCGGTGTGGCTCCCAACGTAGTCAGCCACCAGGAGTCACCCCAGGCAGAGGGGATGGGGCCGAGTATGAGGACCTCTGTCTTGTACGAGTTCAGTTTTAGGCAACTGTTCTCCATCCAGCTGGTGACGGCCTTCATTCCTTCATGGAGGTTGGTTTTGGTGGAAGCTGGGTCCTTTGTGAGGGAGAGGATCAGCTGGGTGTCGTTGGGGTATAAGCCGATGTTGAGGTAGTGAGATCGGACGATGCTGGCAAGAGGTGGCATGTAGATGTTAAAGAGGGTCGGGCTGAGGGAAGATCCTTGGTGTACGCCGCAGGTGGTCTTGGTGGCTTCAGATCGGAGAGGAGGGAGGTGGACTCTCTCGATTCTGCCGGTGAGGAAGGAGGTGATCCAGTCCAGGGCTTTGTCGCGTATCCCTGCGTCGTGGAGGTGTGTGCGTAGGGTGTGGTGGCAGACGGTGTCAAAGGCAGCCAAGAGGTCCAGGAGGATCAGGGCTGCGGTTTCGCTTTTGTCCAGCAGGGTCCTTATGTCGTCGGTGGCGGCGATGAGGGCGGTCTTGGTGCTGTGGTTGCTGCAAAAAACGGATCGGGATGGGTCCAGAGTGTTGTTTTCCTCAAGGAGGTGGGTCAGTTGCCTGTTGACGATCTTCTGGATGACCTTTGCTGGGAATGGGAGCGGGGAGATGGGCCGGTAGTGTTTGAGGTCCTTCGGGTCCGCCTTGGGTTTCTTGAGTAAGGTGTTGATCTCGGCGTGCTTCCAGCTTTCTGGGAAGGTGGGGGTCTCGAAGGAGCTGTTGATGATCATCCGGAGTTGGGGGGCGATGTTGGAGCTTGCTTTGCTGGAGATTTGGTGCGGGCAGGGGTCAGATGGTGAGCCGGAGTGAATGGTGTTCATGACTTTGGTGGTGTTGTCATCGCTGACGTGGGTCCAGGAGAGCAGGAGTTTGGAGGGGATGGGGGGCGGTGGGTCTGAGGTGTTGGTGACTGCCGGTGGGGTCATGGAGTTAAAGCTGTCATGAATGTCTGCGATCTTGCGGTGAAAGAAGGTGGAAAAGGAGTCGCAGAGGTCTTGCGAAGGTGGGATGTCGTTGGTGCTGGAGCTGGGGTTGGAGAGTTTCTTCACACTGTTGAAGAGCTCTTTGCTGTTGTGTGCATTGTCGTTGATGCGTTCCTCGAAGGAGGATCTCTTGGTGTTCCGGATGAGCAGGTGGTGCCTTCGAATGGCGTTCTTGAGTGCTGAGTGAGTGGCCTGAGTCTGTTCTAGGTGCAACTTCTTCTCAAGTTTTCGGCAGGTCCGTTTGGAGGTCCGGAGGTCAGTGGTGAACCAGGTGGCCTTACTGACGGTGTGGTTGTTGGGGGGTTTCTTGATCGGGCGAGAGAGTTGGCGCAGTCTTTGATCCAATGCCTGAGGTTGCGGGCAGCTGTGTCGGTGATGTCGGCTGGTGGGGCTCGGGTGAGGGCGAAGATCAGCTGGTCGTTGGTGACCTTGTTCCAGTTGTGGCAGGGAATCGCTTGTTGGTGGTGGTGCGTGGTGGGTTTCTCGAAGGTGAAGTGGATGCAGGGGTGGTCGGTCAGGTGGAGTTCGGTGGTGTGGCTGAAGGTGACTTGGCTGCTGCCGGAGAAGATGGGGTCGAATGTGTGTCCGGCGGAGTGGGTGGGTGACGTGATAAGCTGTTTGAGTCTGAGGTTGTCGAGCAGGGTGGTGGAGTTGCTGTCATTGGTGTTGTTGAGGTGGAAGTTCAGGTCTACGAGGACAATGTAGTCTGTAGACACAAAGGCTTGAGTGGTGACGACGTCGGCGATGGAATCACTGAACTGTGGTCGGGATTCAGGGGGTTTGTAGATGAGTGTGCCTCTGAGGGTGGTATTGGGGTCAATGTGGATTTGGAAGTGCATGTGTTCGGCAGTGCTCAGGGTGTCTTCGGTGTTGGTTGAGATTCTGGTGGTGTTCCTGGGGACGATAGTGATCCCTTCTCCCAGTCTGTTGATGCAGTCTCTGCGGGTGATCTTGTAGCCGTCCGGGATGGCTATGGCGATGTCAGGTGCTGAGGCTGGGTTCATTCGGGTCTCCATCCGGAAGGCGATGTCCAGGGAGGATGAGTCGAGAAGGTCCCAGAGTTCGATGGCATGCTTGTGGACTGAATGGGCGTTGAGAAGGATGCATCTGAGGTGGTTGCGTCTGGCTCTGGCGGGCGGGACGGCGGCTCGGGGGCTGGTGAATCTGCAGTTCTGGCAGGAGAATGGTCCGTGGATGAGCTTAGGTGAGGCCTGGAAGCAGGTGGTTGATCAGCCTGCATTGAGGGCATGGGGAGTGTTGGCATCATAATAACGTCGGGCGGCGTGGCGGTCATGGGGGTCTGGTGCTGGGCGCGGTCCAGACGCAGCTGGGCTTGCCCCTGGCATGCCTCCGGCGCGGCCGCCATTAAGAAGGGGAGGTGGGAGGGAGGAGCAGCTGGGAGGCGGGAGTGAAGCGTGAACGGGCAGCGGTAGGAATAATGGGCACTGAGAGAGCATGAAGGGCAGAAACCAGAGGAAAAAGGCAAAAACAGAGAGAGAAAAAAGCAGTAAAGAGGCAAAAAAGGACCAACAGACACAAGGGCAGACACACAATACTTAGTGACCACCACTAGCCACCAGGCGGGAGCCTGCGGGTGGAGGAGGGCCTCAAACTCGCAGCAGTAGTGGGGGCGGGGAACAAGGACATGGGCGCAGTCAGGTGGAGCTGTACTGCAAAATATAATCCCTGCATCCATTTAGACGCAAGGGTTCATTTTGTGCCCAGAAAATAGTGCTAGATGACAGGATTAAGTTAGGGGAATAATTCGATCCCAACAGCACATTTAGGGGGTCATTATGACCCCGGCCGGCTGGAACCTCCAGAACACTGCTGCGCGGTCAAAAGACCGCCGCGGGTATTCTGGGTTTCCCGCTGGGCGGGCGAGCGACCGCCAGAAGGCCGCCCGCCCGCCCAGCGGGAAACACCCTTCCATGAGGATGCGGCTCCGAATGGAGCCGGCGGAGTGGAAGGGGTGCAACGGGTGCAGTTGCACCCGTCGCGATTTTCAGTGTCTGCATGGCAGACACTGAAAATCTTGGTGGGGCCCTGTTACGGGGGGCCCTTCAGTGCCCATGCCATTGGCATGGGCACTGCAGGGGCCCCCAGGGGCCCCACGACACCCCTTACCGCCATCGGAATCCCCATGGCGGCGCAGCAAGCTGCGCCGCCGTGGAGGATTCCCCAGGGCAGCGGGAAACCGGCGGTACACCGCCGGTTTCCCGTGTCTGACCGCGGCTGTACCGCCGTGGTCAGAATGCCCAGGGATGCACCGCCAGCCTGTTGGCGGTGCATCCGCGGTCCCCGGCCCTGGCGGATTTTACCGCCAGGGTCGGAATGACCCCCTTAGTGCTATTTCCTAGAGAACAACGCTTACTATTTATATTCTGTTGCATGTATCACTCTTTCTTAGCACAAGATGCATTCTCACACCCATTGTGGTCACGAGGCAGCATTTTTTGTGCTAAAAAGACAGCTAAATGTAGAATAACTCTTCTTGCATAATTATGGGTACTCTCACATTTTTAGGTAATTCCGCTTAATTATGCTACACTGAATTATGTGAGTT
Source organism: Pleurodeles waltl (assembly GCF_031143425.1). Lineage (NCBI taxonomy): Eukaryota > Metazoa > Chordata > Amphibia > Caudata > Salamandridae > Pleurodeles > Pleurodeles waltl. Next base: position 364,368,055 of record NC_090442.1, on the reverse strand, counting down.
ACTCCCACCCCTAATTGTAATTATCTGGACATTTGTCTGGGATTTATTAAGATCTGCCCATCATAAGATATGTCTATTATGTTACCAGCAGGCCACGGCTCTGCTAAAAATGCATAACTCTCATTAGTATGTATGTTTATGTCAATGAAGTTGAATTGTAAAAATGTAATAAAAAATAATATAACGAAATTAGATTTATATTAGGAGCAAACATAAGTTTCACTGTTTAGTCCTTTCCCTGGCTACTGTAGTCTAATGATTTGTTGGGGTGGAAGGAATGCCTTATTGCACCTATTTTGAGTGGTCTAAACAGAAGTGAAACAGATCAGTCAATGAAAATCAGTGTACCAATAATAAAATATGGAAATATGCAGTGGCCACTATCAATACAGTATTTAATTCCGCCTCTGTGATCCTATAGAAAATTCAGTCACTCCATACCCATGCTTAAGAAACAGCATTGACTTACCATCAAAGTGATGATTAAATTTAAAATTAACAGCCTCACTTCTATAGTTTTTCATCTACACCAATCCTCTTATGTGGTGAATCTTATGCTCCTTCAAGATACTCAAATGCTTCTCAGTTTCAAAGATTTTGTATGTGGAAATTCTGGCATTTAAGACCTTGTAAGCTCCTAATCACACCTTTTCAGGTAGTTCCTCTCAGATAAACTACAATTTCGGCCCACGCTCCTGTTGCTCAGGGAACTACCAAAAAATTACCTCATGCCTATTTTTGAACTTCATTGAACACTACACCTATTCCATAATCATGCTGTGTATGTGTATTTTTGCAATTGTCCATCTATGCCATTGTTTTCTGTTTTATTGTTTTCCAATTTATATCAATGAATACTAGTAGCCCCATGTGTGGGGGCAGTAACTAGGACTGGTAAAGTGACTCAAATAAAAAAGTTGAATGCTACAATGTCTTAATTAATGCATACTTTGCATACTTTGAGAATGGTTTGATGAGATTTAGAATTCAGGATCTGTATTTTATATGAAGTGGTCCTTTGGAAGTACATAAAGAACAGCATTTGTTTGACCTGGACCATTGAGTACATCCTGGGGCTTATGACAGATTTTTACCTTAAATACCACTTCTCCCAGAGAATGGTCTTAGAAAAGGAGCCTTAAATGTACAAGGTATTGGAAATAAATATGGCACACACCAACTGTAATCTAAAGATGGCCAACATGATGGAAACCTTTGCCTGATACTCCATTGACCATAATGTGTAATCCCACAACTATCCCCTCTCCAAGAAGACATCCACCCATGTGTATTTTAAATAAAATTTGACTACAACTGGCTGTAGATTGCTTGCAAGTTGTGACACCAAACTCTAGATCTAAAGATTCCGACACAATGTCATTTTGACATTCTGCACCCACTTTCTTCTTGGAACATCATCAAGAGCAAGAGTTCTCAAAAATGTTCAGTGTCATACTCAGAGGTGGGAGAAATAGGCCTGAGCCCATAGTCATAGCCCAACACCCCCCTCTTCACACTGTGAAAGAAGACCTAGGTCTGAATTAACCCTGAGTTCTGCCTGCTACAGGATACCTACATTGAATGTGATCACATAGGATCAGAGGCCAGTATCCAGCAGGGGAACAACCAGCAGCCCATGCTCCCTCTGCCTTCCTCTCACAAGACTTCATAATACACATGAGACTGCAGAAGGATTCTGATGTGGTAGAAATGGCAAAAGGCCTGCGCCACATGAATCCTCCTGCCTTCTACTGCAATGATTTTTCAATCTATATGGTGACCAGAACCTCGGATAGAAACAACTGTAGAAAGAAGCGCAGCACAGGGTGGTTTAGCAACTCATGTAGGGGAGCCCAGCATAAGTTATTGAGAGCCCTGAGAGGGGGTCACGCAGAGCATATAAAACAAGCTAGGAAGGATTACAAACAGGAATGTTGAAGAGCACGCAGGAGCTGGGAGGAGTCTAGATGGGTAGCCATCCTGGAGTCTGCAAAAGTAAATGATATTTCCAGGTTCTGGAAATTGATAGCAGACGACAGTGGGGACTCATTCCTCCAGCCTGGTAGCTCAATCCTCCCCGCAGTGTGGGCTGAGCACTTTGGTCGATTATATGAAGTAGCTACTTTTAGGAACCTCGATGACAGCTTGACTGCCGGGCCACCCCTATTAAATTCACTCTAGCAGAAACTAAAGCTGCAATAATTTCATTGAACTGGGGAAAGGCCCCAGGTCCTGATAAGATCCCTGGTGACCTATACAAGACAAGATCTGACATATGGGCCCCCTTACTTAAACCTAGACTGTAACGCAGTCGCAGCAGGAGATCCTGTCCTGTGCTCTTGGAAAGGAGCCGAGGTAGTTTCCCTCTTCAAAAAAGGTAGTCCCAGTGATCCTGCCAAATACCGTCCGATATGTTTACTTGACAACTCCCAAAAACTTTTTGCTAAGCAAGTCCTGTTCCATCTTGATGAATGGATCTCAGAGTCTGAAGCTATTTCTGATCTACAGGCAGGGTTCAGACCCGCAGTTAGCACCATAGATCAAGCCCTGAGGTTTCTAGCAGTCAAATGGAAGAATGTGGACCTAGGGGGGGAAACCTGTATGCGGTTTTTATTGACCTTAGAGCTGCATTTGATTTGGTGCCCAGAAACTTGTTGTGGTCGACACTATCCAATATGGGCGTTCCAAAAGGTCTTTTGAAACTTATTGTTCGACTGCACAAGAATACTTATGCACAAATGAGGTGTGATAAGGATGGTGAGTTGACAGACTCAGTAGCCATTAAAAGAGGAGTCAGACAAGGATGTGTTCTAGCCCCTACCCTCTTCCTCCTATTCATAAATAATTGTTTTCAATATTTGGAGAATTGCATAAACGAGTCGCCCAAGCTGGCTGGGAAGAAAATACCGTGCTTGCTTTATGCGGATGACACTATGTTGTTAGCTAAATCACCAATGGGAATCCAAAATTTGGTTAATCAATTCTTTGTATTCTGTAGAGATTATGGGCTGGATGTTAATGTCAAGAAAACAAAATTTATGATATTTAGTGCCTTGAGAAAGAGATTATGTGCAAAAATAGAAATGTATTCAATCCCTCTGGAAAGAGTCTCAGAGTTTGATTATTTGGGCATTAGGCTAACGGACTCTGGTAGATGGGAGGCAGCTATTAGAAAAGGGACTCATTATAAGCCAAAGAGGCGTGGCAATAGAACACAAGGCTAGAGCTGCAGCGAGTCCCCCGTTGAACCCAATCTCCGAGATTTATAAAGTCCAAATCCATGCTGCGGCCCTGTACGGAGCGGAACTCTGGGGTTTCACAGACAACTGGATATTTTACAAACCAAAGAAAATCACTTTCTCAGACATGTATCCAGGCTAGGGAAGGGCACACCAATGATCCCTCTCAGATTCGATCTAGGTTTAAATAGTATCAAAGACACAGAAGGTTTGAGACCGCTTTTATATTGGATTCGAATATGGAAAACGGATGAACTTGAACCAATTAGGGCGGCAATAAGAGACCTCATAACATCCCCGCAGGGTTGGGAAAAAATTCTATGGTTGAGGGAGATGAAATCCACCTGGGATAAGTTAGGTCTCCCCCACTATTGGAAGTACTCCGAATTGATCCCTGCTAATGCTAGACAATTGATTAAAGGGAGGTTCTGGGGGAAAACCAACGATGAGCTTTTCCACCGCATTGGGGTAGGCCAGTTAACTGCAGAGTTTCTGCAGGTTAAACATGAACCCCGGCCCGAGAATTTCATGGACCTCCCTATACCTGCAAGCCCCTGTGCCTTACTCCTCCAGCTAAGATATGGCATCTTACCTGTTAACAGTTTTATGGCCCGTTGGTCGACAAGTAATCCCACGACTGATAGATGCATAAACTGTCACCGATGCAAGGAATCACCCCAGCACGTGTTGTTTTTTTGCCCCCTTTACAAGAGCCCTAAAGGAAGGTGGATCATCCCTTGGTGCAAGATCTTATTTTTGCAGGACCGAGCTAATGCTTTCAGAATATGCAAATATGACCCATCTACGCTGGTAGTAAGCTCTGTCACCAAATATCTGTCTGCAGCTTGGTCCATCCGTCATAGGTTCACCCTAGCCTCGGGGCTCTGAGTTGGATTGGTATTGCATAGCTTATGGATGGGGAATCTAACTAGATTTACTTGGACACGTCTAGCAGATTTTAGGCTTGTGAGGTGTCATGTATTCCAACTCTGATGGGAAATTGTACCTAACCAGTGTGTGGATTTTAAATATCTCAGGGTCACTGGGGGGCTTTAGGATATGATTTCTGGATTGCATATTTTACCTTTAACTATTATTAACTAAGGGTTCTGGGGATTTTACTAATCTTTTTTTTTCCTATAGTGCAGTTTAATTGATACTGAATGCAGCCCAAAATTGTGGATTAATTTTACAATTGTTAATATACTTTAGCCCTAAAAGTATTGTATTAACATCCATTTTTATATTTTTACAGTACACCATATTGCATATTGCTGGTGCTTGAATTTCTCTTCTTTTTTAGGATTGTTTTTATCCGTGAACCTATAGTTTTAATAGTTTTTATAGATGCATTTTTAGCTTAAAATTGTATGGCATTTTTTAATGGTGGACATGAGTTTTTATCATTGCTATGTATGATTGTTTTATTGTATTGCAATAGTCTAAATCTAGACCGAATAAACAATAATAATAATAATAACTGTACATAGTGTCTGAACATTTTTCAATTGATACACCACTAAACCCAAGGTGAAGCAAGGAATCCAACACGACAAAAATAGGACTAGGCAGACAACTTTCAATACCTGCAAAAGTGAAGAAAGAACAACTCCATAAGCAAAAAGAGAAGAATTGCAAATTTCCCCTTTTGAAAAACCCCGTGACTCTCAAAATATATGACAAAGTCCTTAGCCAAAAACTTCTTACGGTAGGAGCTCACAAGCCATCTCATACAAAACAAATTATTTACACATTCACATTCTTACTGGTCATTGCAATTGGATCAGTACCCTCAGAATGAATAGCGTATTTAAAGCCTGATTCAAAGCCATCTTCACAAATATATATGGCTCCCTTCCCCCTGTTTCTACTTCTGTTTCTACAGTTTGCCTGGCTGATTCTTACGTCAATGCCCCACATAAATAAATAAATAAATGGGTGCAGCACACTCTCCCACCCTGTCATCTTAATTACTCTCAGAGAAGAAGTATGTCTGCCGGATCAGAGACCGTAAAAGACTTTAAGCACACAGCAGGTCTTTTAACATCCAAGACCAAGATCATACCTAACATAGTGACCTTCATCAATGAGTGAACACATATAAAGTAATTTACACTCAAGCCTAACAAGGAATGAATAAACAATGTCCAAAGAAAAATATGACAAGTTATCCAACTTTGTCTTGGAAAAATAAAAAATACTGAGCTCAGGTAAGCACCCTATATACCCTCAACCACAAAATCCTTACTAGGAAATTAGAAGAGAACTCATGTGATTTCAATTTCAATTAAATTAAATTGATCAGTCTGATCTCATCCCTCCTGAAGACACCAATTCCTTTCTCTTCTCTCAAAGAATAAAGAAGCAGTAGCAGCTATCTGGAAGAACATCATAAATTCTTCTCTGGCTCGAGGGACCATAACAGACTCCCTCAATGTCGGTCAAGTCACTAGACTGCTAAAAAATAGAGAGCAGGTCCTATAACCTCAAACAACTTTCACCCAGTAATTGATCTATCCTTCCTGGCCAAAGTGTTAGAAAGCTGTGTGAATCACAACTGAAACTCTTCATGAAAGAAAATGAGTTGTTTGATGAACATTGATTCAGTTTTAGAGCATGATGCAATACAGAAAAAGCCACCCTAAAAAATATATGTTAATGCCCTCCTCATCTTTGAAGATGGTGGGTCCTGATTACCTGTCCTTCTGGACACCATCTGGGACCTTTCACATAGTGAACAATGACTCTCTTCTGATAATCCTTGAAGACGGGATTCACCTAACTTTAAGTGGTCAACATCATTCTTGGACAATTGTTGTTGACAAACCATTATCAATAACTTTTTCTTTGACTCATCAGATCTGCAACACAGACTCTCATCAGGGTCAATGTTTCCTACACATGCTATTCAAAACCTGCAAAGGAACCATTAGTCCCTAGCACTGGATAACGAAACATCAACTACCAGTTTTATGCAGACAACACTTAACTCTATTCACAAATATCCGCTTCCAAGGATATACAGCCTCTTCCCAAAGTTGTATATGAGAATTCCCCACAACTGCAGCATACAGCAAGCATATTCCTAACACAACACCTCACCAATAATCGTTGACTCAATGAAGTCTTTAGACATTGTCCTGGATGTAAGAAAGTGACTATTATTTGGAAAGAATGTGAGTCCCTCCCACTATAAGTCCAACATCTTGTCAGGATAAACACACTGTTTCAATAATTTAAAATTGGGCTCAACCCCTGATTGCTTTGGCACAGCAGAAAGACTTAACCCCGGAAAAGTATATAATGTTTTTATCAGTAATACATTTTTAAAAAGTCACACCATGACACACTGAAAATTCCAGAATTTCTCAAAAACAAGAAAATATATTTTTAAAAGTTAAACAAAAATCGAATCAGTGGAAACAGACAAGTGATTTTTTTTACGTTTTTAGGTTAACAATGAGCACAAAAGTGTGAAGAACTAGCAGAACACCTAAGGGTGTAGTAGGCCAGATGTAGGTCCAAGTTAGGGCTTCCTGGGCTACACATGAGGGCAGTTAAGCCTAGTATGGAGGACCCATCAAAGAAGTTACTTTCTGACTGTTGGAAAATGGGTTATTGGTAGGGCAGGTAGGTACCTACACCTAGCAACAAGCCACTAACCTCCACCTAGGTACAGTTAGGTCTCAGTAAATTAATCCCAGCTCAACCCTTGGTAGCTTGGCAACGAGCGTCAAGGCTTAACTTAGGAGACAAAGTGTAAAGCATTCAAATATCACAAAACAGTAATTAAATAAAACACAGGAAACAGTTTAAAAATCCAAATCCAATTTATAAAAATAGTTTATATTTTTATCTTTAAAATGACACAAAAACAATTAAAATCGGTTCAGGGGAACCGGAGATATGAATTTTTTAAGAAATATTACTTTTCTAGCGCTTAGAAACAAAAAGCGCCAATCGGGTCATCTGGTTGCACCTCGACCGGGGCAAAGTCAAACTTTCAGGCCGACCGCGATGGAGCCCTGCTCGGCTACAAGTCGCGGGAGGCCTCGGTTAAAAAGTTACCTTCTGACTTAGTGTTTATTTTGAAGTTTTTCTTCACCGGGACGAACCTGCCAGTTGAATCCGACCTCCTGGAGCCCTTGTCCGGATAAGCGATGTGGGTTTCCTCGGTGGAGACTTTTACCTTCGGACTTAGTCGTTTTTTCGAGATGAAAATCCTTCGACCGGGGTAAACCTGGATCTTGATCCGACGTCCATGGAGCCCTTCTCGGATACGATGGCTGGGAGGTCCCGGTCAACTTTTTACCTTCGGACTTAGTCTCTTTTTTGGATGTTTTTCTTTACCGGGACGAACCACGAAGTCAGGCCGGGTCGCGGTTGAGGCAAGCCGGCTAGAATTTCCGCGGCGGGTCGGTCCCTCTCTGGAGCTTTTTTTCAAAAATTCTCAAATCTTTTCCAAACTTCTGGGGCTTCACCCAGATGTTCTTTTAAGGTTCTTTTGGGGTCCACAGCTCACCCCAACTGTCCAGAAGTTCTGTGATGGTCCTTGGGGGGTGCGGACTTCAACTCCCAGAATGCACCTGGCGCAAACTCCTTTTTGGCCACTGGACAGTGGTCAGCTGGTCGCTTTCTTCAGGAGTTGGTGCAGGGGACTCTGGTTAGCAATTTTTCACCTGTAGCAAACAGGGAGTCCCTCCTTGAACCAGTTGAAGCCAGGCAAAGTCCTTCTTGTGGTGAAGCCACTTCTCCTTAAGTTCTTTCTTCTTGAAATTTGGTGGGGATCTGAGGTGTGGGTGCAGCTCTGCCAGTTTTATCCTTGCTCCTGGGTGAAAAGCAGGGGGGCCCTGGTTCTCCAATCAGGGACAGGGTCGTCCCCCTGTGATGACCACTTCCTGGGAAGTGTGGCAAAAATCCATCCCAGAAGGCAACAGTCTCTAAAAATCCAACATGGATGAATCTGATTTTTGGAGGTTACATCTGGCTGAGCCCACCCACTGGTGTGGCTAAAAATCATAAACACACCCCTCTCCTGCCCTCTCCTAATCTAATCAAGGGGGCACCTAATTGTCTGGGGTTGCAGGATGTGGGGGTGTTGCTGGGTGCTGCAAATGTCCTTCTCTGCCTTTGAAGACCAGTTTGGCAGCCATCCCCCTTCCTGCCTCACCATCTGCTGAGGGGAGATTCTCTCCCCCAAGCACATTCCTTTGTGTGAAGCCTGGCCACTTCACACCTCATCAAGGCAGCCTGGCAGAAGCTGCTGCAGGCTGGCCAATCAGAGCACAGCAGCAAAAACAATGCAGAGCTGAAATTGGCAACTTTTTAGGTAAAGTCTAAACTTTTTACCTGAACAAGTTATATTAAATCCAACAACTAGAAGTTGTGGGATTTATTACAACAATTAATTTGATACCAAATTCTTGGTATGTAACATTTAAGGAGACTTTAAAATTTAAAATAAAGTCTGCCCATTCTAGCCTATGAAGGCCATTTACTTCAATGAGGGAAAAACGAATTTGGCTGTTTTTACCTTACCAGGGCTTATAAATCTATTTTTATAAAGTCCCTGCTTATAGTTACATGGCACCCAGCCCTAGGGGCACATAGGGTACACCTTAGGGGTGACTTATATGTAAAAATAAGGCAGTTTAAGACTTTGGAAGTACCTTTAATTCCAAAGTCGAATTTGCATATAACTTTAATTTAAAAGCAGCCAGCAAGGCAGGCTTGCTTTTAAAATGACACTGGGCACCTCAGCAGTGCACCTAGGTGTGCACCACCTATGCTGTGGTCCCTAAACCTACATGCCCTACCATATACTAGGGACTTATAGGTAGGTTAACTTAGCCAATTATAATTAGCCTAATTTGCATATCCATTTTACACAGAGCACAGGCCCTGGGACTGGTTAGCAGTACCCAGGGCACCATCAAAGTCAGGAAAACACCAGCAAAAAGAGGAAAATGGGGGGAAAAGTTATGGGGCCTCTGCAATCAGCCCTGTTTTCTCACACTGACTAAGTATTTTTATCTGGAAGTTGAAATCCTCCAGTGGTGCAAGGTTGTAAGCTGTATACAATGAAGTCCTCTCAAAGTTTGCTACCGCTTGTTCCAGGTCCCAAGGAGTCTGTTGGTTTTGGTGGGAAAAGCTCAGTGCAAGGAAATTCAAATTTCATACTCACCGAAGTCATATTTTCAGCTGGATACGTTTTGAACCCTTGCCCTCTCCTGATTTCTGTGCTCAAAAACCTCCAGAGAGAAAAGCCTGGAAGCTGTATCCAACAATGTTCTCTTAAAATCAGATATCCTATCCCACTGAAACTCTGCAGGTCTGCTAGCCAAAGCTATCCTGCTTTGTGAAGTAATGCCCCTTGGTCACATATAAATCTCCCAGGTGCTGAGGAGCAGCACTTAAAGTGCTGGACTCACTCCAGCAGAGCGTGCTAGAAGTGTCCGGCCAGGGGACAGTTATAACTAGTCACTCAAGGAGAAGGACCTCCTGCAGTTTTTGATTCCCCCTACAGTCAGACAGGAGATGAACCAACTGACTGTGGGTATCTACATCTGCAAGTGGAAGTGGGAGCAGGTCCAGACTTTCAAGTCTTTACACAGATCGCAGACAACAAGCTTCTTCCTCTTTTGTTCATCCACAAATCCAGATACTTTCAGAGGAGTTGGGGATCAGGTGCCACCTTTGTGCAATTCACAACCAGAGGGATGAGGTGACTCCTGCACAGTCCCTGACCGAGGGCCACATATATTCCAGGGACTCCCCTCCTTCTTTTACAGCACATTTTGTAATCTATTTGATAGTGCATCATACCTAGCCAAATCTAACATGCCCCTAGAGGTGACAGGTCTCCTACCCAACTATGTGTCTAGGGAAATGTGCATCCTCCTCCTACTCAACCATATTAAACTAGTTCTTGGAAGAGCTACCTCTCCCACTGGGATGGGGCCAGGATGGCTAAGGAGTGCCCTGGGATCAAAAGGTTCCTCTTCCCCGGGTCTCATTTATCATTTAGCTGTGAGTGGGTAGGATTCACCCTAGCCACTATCAAGTTAATGCTGTTCTTAAAATCTCCCTAACTACCCTTTCTGGGAGAGGATGGGTCATATGCCTATACCCAGGTCTCTCTGCCATGAGGCTCTGATTGATTGTCTCTACTATAGGAACAAAATGTATGCTGCCTCACTGTTCTGTTTAATTGTGGGTGCCTTTTCATCCTTGCCAGACTCCAGTGGTGAGTTCTGCTAGAAATGGGGTCTTTGGTTGGCAGTCAGGTTATCCCCTGTCCAAGCAAGGACCCTCACTCTTGTCAGGGTAAAGGAGAATAACCTCACTTAACCCCCGCTCAGCCCCTTGGTAGCTTGGCACCAGCACACATAGTGAATATAGTGAAAAAACTACAAAGTGGACACCACGCCAGTTTAGAAAACTAGGTAATATTGATGTAAATCAAACAAGACCAAAATGACAAAAATCCAACATACACAAGTCAGGATAGGAATTTTCAAAAGAATAAGTCCTAACCCTTAGAAAACTGTGAGAATGCTGTTGTTACACAAAGTACCTGGTTAGCATCAAAATAAAGCTGCACGGGAGAGCGTGCATCGGAAAACAGTAGTGATGCGTTGATTCCTTACGCATAAGTGAGGCAGTGCGTTGTTTCTTCTCCAGTCGGGTTGTGATGCGTCTTTTTTCTCCCTCGCAAGAGAGCGATGCATCAATTTCCAGACAAGACATCTCGGATCCGCGCACAGTTGGGTTGACATGGACCTCTAGGGATGATGCATTGAAAATCCTGTTGCACTGTATCAGAAAACCTCCCTGCGTGGGGTTTGCATCATTATAAGCCTCCGTAAGCGAGTGTTGTGCGTCATTTCTCAAGCTCCGATGCGTCGATCTCCATGCCGTGATGCAGGTGGAGTGTCGATTTCAGCCGTGAAGCTGGCAGCCCGTCGTTTATCAGCCACGTTGCAGAAGGTTCATAAAATTTGTTCCCACATGGCATTCAGTACGTGGATTTTCAGTTCTTGTCCACCAACTTCAATTTTCAAGAGCCCAGGGACTGGATAGGGCACCACTTGGCAGGGCAGGAGTCTCAGCAGAGAGTCCAGGTTCTGGCAGAGGAAGTCATTGGTGGCCGTGAGACTTCAACAACAGTAGGCAAGCTCAATTCAAGCCCTTGGAGATTCTTCTCAAGCAGGAATGCACAACAAAGTCCTGTCTTTGTCCCCTTTCACAGGCAGAAGCAGCAACTGCAGGATAGTCCAACAAAGCACAGTCACAGGCAGGGGCAGCTCTTCTCCTCAGATCTTCAGCTCTTCTCTTTGGCAGAGGTTACTCTTGATTCCAGAAGTGATCTAATCTGTAGGGGTTTTGGGTCCCATACTTATACCCCTTTCTGCCTTTGAAGTAGGCAAGCTTCAAAGAAAAGTCTGTCTTGTTTGTAAGATCCTGCTTTGCCCAGGCTAGGCCCCAGACACATTGTGTGAGGGCAGGCACAGCCCTTTCAGGTGTCAGAGACCACTCCTCCCCTCCCCCAGCACAGATGGATCATCGGAATATGCAGGCTACACCCAAGCTCCCTTTGTGTCACTGTCTACAGGAGAGGTGCAAACAGCACAACTCTCAAAGTGACCCAGACAAGGAATCCACAAACAGGCATATTCACAGAATGGTTTAAGCAAGAAAATGCCTACTTTCTAAAAGTGGCATTTTCAAACACACAACCTAAAAACAACCTTTACCAATAGGTGTATTTTTTACACTGTGAGATAAGAGACCCTAAACTCCACATTTCTATCTGCTCCCAAAGGGAATCTGCACTTTAATAATATTTGAAGAGACCTATGAAAGTGATAGGCCTTGCACAGTGAAAACCGAATTTGGCAGTATTTCGCTATTAGGACATATAAAACACGTTAGTAGATGTCCTACCCTAAACATACACTGCACCCTGCCCATGGGGCTACCTAGGGCCTACCTTTGGAGTGCCCTACATGTATGAAAAGAGAAGATGTAGGCCCGGCAAGTGGGTACACTTGCCAAGTCGAATTGGCAGTTTAAAACTGCAGGGTCTGAGCCATGCATAATGGGCTACTCTTGTGGGTGGCACAACCAGTGCTTCAGGCCCACTAGTAGCATTTGATTTACAGGCCCTGGGCACCTCTAGTGCACTGTACTAGGGACTTACTAGTAAACCAAATAAGCAAATCGTGGAAAGCCAATTACACATACATTTTACATAGGAGCACTTGCACTTTAGCACTGTATAGCCGATGTAAAGTGCCCAGAGTACCAAAGCGGCACAAACAGAGTCCAGCACACATCAGCAACTTGGGAAACAGAGGCACAAAGTTAGGGGAGACCACGCCAAAGATGCCAAGCCTTACAACCTCATTGAAAATGTGTTATCGTTAATGGAAGAGTAAATAAGCAGATATCAAACACTAAACAAGGTGATGGTGCTATTAAATTAACAAACTACTTATGGAAATAAAAATTAAATTTCAAGACATGCACAATTAAAAAGGAAATGTTACAACACACCTATGACAGACCTTGTTTTATAATATGAAAAGAGAGATCACAAAACAGACAGCAATTAGTTGTATAGCAGCGAAAAACAGATTAGCGAAACGTTCTGCTTCATCTATATAGGAAGGCAAATTGTAGTTGGGTTACTGTTTTATTAAATGTTGTTGGATCCATACTTCTAAACGGTACAAACTACAGAACATGGCAATTATATTCTGATATATCATTTAGATTTCTGGTGATGATTTTCTGCTGGTCACTGAGACTACAGTATTTAACTAAATGCACCACAACTTCAAAATTTGGATTTAGTGGAACTCGTAATACGGCTGGTGGTATATCCGTCACTTTACCGTCACTTTTGGGACGGATTAACACCTCCTCCAAAGTTGTAATCAGGCCCTAAGGGGGTCATTCTGACCCTGGCGGTCATCGACATCAGGGCCGATGACCACGGAAGCACCGCCAACAGGCTGGCGGTGCTTCCCAGACCATTCTGACCGCGGCAGTAAAGCCGCGGTCAGAAAAAGGGATCCGGCGGTTTCCCGCCGGTTTTCCCCTTGCTGGGCTGAATCTCCATGGAATCGCCATGGAGATTCCGACCCCCTTCCCGCCATCCTGTTTCTGGCGGTTTTTACCGCCGGGAACAGGATGGCGGGAACGGGTGTTGTGGGGCCCCTGGGGGCCCCTGCACAGCCCATGCCACTGGCATGGGCAGTGCAGGGGCCCCCTAACAGGGCCCTACCAGCATTTTCACTGTCTGCTTAGCAGACAGTGAAAATCGCGACGGGTGCAACTGCACCCGTCGCACCCCTGCAACTCCGCCGGCTCCATTCGGAGCCGGCTTCATTGTTGCAGGGCCTTTCCCGCTGGGCGCTCCTTTGGCGGGCGCCCGCCGGCCCAGCGGGAAAGCCAGAATGGCATCTGCGGTCTTCTGACCGCGGAGCTGCCATTTGGCGGTGATCGCATGGCGGGCGGCGACCGCCGCCCGCCGCGGTCAGAATGACCGCCTAAGTGTCCATAGGTAAGGGTGCATGGTATTTACAAAGTCATAGATGTGTATTTAAGGGTTTACATGTTCACTGTAACAAGGCTGGCTCTCCCTTAAGAAAACACTGGGTTACATTATAACAACTTATAATGTGTAATTTTGCTTTGACAGCAGATAGAAAGATGATTCAAGACTTATTTTATTAGTAATTTAAAATCCAGCTTGATGGTAACGTTCCATTTTATATTACTATTTTGAAAATGGCATTTTTAGAAAGTTGTCATTTTCTTGCCTAACCCAAATGTGCCTTACTGCCAGTGTCACCTGGCTGATAAATGGCTCCCCTGTGATGAGATGAAGATTGCTCACAAACAGTGGGCGCAAGGCTTGGGTGAGGGAAGGTGTTTTTCTTCCTTCGGCAGTATGGCATGCATGGTTGTGTCCAGCCCCTCTCTGAGGTTCATGAGGTGCATACCCTATTGCTGGCTGATGTAGCTCAGAACTAGGCATGTCTCTCTTTGGCTTCCTAGTCAGACAGGCTCCAAACCCAGTGGGAGACTAGGCTGCCCTAGAACTGGTTTGAAGTGACCCCTTGGGAAGGTTTGTCCATTGCGTTATCCACATTTCTGGAAGAGCACAGGGAAATCTGACCAGGGGAAGAAGGGTTCTGACATGTTGTATTTCGGAGGAGGAGGGCACTGTTGAATAGCTTACAGTAAAACATGGGACTCTGCACGCTTTAGGCCTGCTAATCAGTGGTAAAATGCTTGTGCTCTTCCTTTTAAATTTGATAAAATCAGCATACCCCTAACTGGCACATTGTAACAGAAAGTGCTGCAAAAGTAGGTAGGGTCACCCCTGCAAACTTTTACCCCATTAGTTAGAGAGTGGCCAGGAGTTTCTCCCACCCATGGATTGGCACTGGGCATAGAAGTGGCACCCCCATTACTCCACTCAGAACACTCCTGGACCTGTGAGGGAGACTATGCTTACTTGCTTGCTTGAACCCATGACCCCAAAAGTGATTCCTAGGGTCAAGTGGCTGACCTCCTGTTGGAACTTAAGGGACACAACAAGCTTCCAGAGGCCTTTCCTGCAACTGTCCAGCTGACTAATTCCAACTGGACTTTCCCTGGACCCTGCTGCTGGATCTGCTTGAGTGAAATGTGACCCTCCCCAAGTACTGTCACTGACTGGTGACTGCTGACGTGTGTCAAAATGTCCTTCTCTTAGTTTCCTGAATACTCGGACTTCGAATCTTTTTGACAAATTTTGCTCTGATAACTGAGGGGGTACTAATACAAACGTGCTTAGCAGATCTGACAAAGGCGCATTGCTGCTGAGCCAGAGGTTTAGGCTGCTCCTGCTATAGTCTTCTCTGCAACACCAATTCTGATCCAACATGACTTAGCAGAGAAGGTGTTGTTGAGCCCTCCTTAGCTACATCTTGCAGCCTTGCCCAGCTGGAAGAATCTGAGCTCCAAAAATGTGACCAAATCTGAAGGTAGAAATCTTAAATGGGTGAAGGCTCAAAAAGTATCCAGCTGGTGAGGGATGTTTTCTGGGCACAAAATTCAACTTTCTCCTGATCTGAGATTTCCATCAAAAAGTCAACAGCTTCACCAAGACCTTTTCAAGTGTCTCTCCGATGACATGAATGTTAGAAGTTTGACAGGCTGTTGTCATGTTTGACAGAGCTGTTCATCAAACTTAATGACAGGAGCCACGAACGTAGTTGTCTTCAAGGCCACCTCACTTGAGGAAATAAAACATTATTTGAACTCCCTCCATATTCATTTGCAAACACTTTTCATCCACGCAGAGAGGGCTGGGATGATCTCTGCCACACTCATAGCCACTCCCCAGGAGGCACATGATCATATTGCTGCTAACTACTACAGAAGTGTTCCTTTCAGTTTTTCAATAAAGGTACGCCTAGGCCACCCTAATCTTGATGATAACATCTACAGTTCCAACCGTTGGGACTGAGGGTAATAGATACCTACATATCTTGGAGCACTCCTTTCATTTTTCAGTGTTCTGGGGCACACTGCATTAAAAGGATTTTGGGTTCCAAGACAAAATGGCGTTTTACCTACATACACACATTGGTTAGACTTTAGGAGGCTCAACCCACATTTCTATTGGCCCCCAATAGGGGAATTCCCAAGACACTCCCACCATCAACAATTCAAGCAGATCCCAGATACATAGGGGGGGTAATATTTATCAACTGTTGTAGCATTTGTGCAGCAACATAAATGTTTAATTGGAATCTCTTGTTTAGGCCTTACCGGAGCTCAGACACAGCTCTTATTAAGACTATGGCCTTTCTGTCCCATAGTCTAACAGGCAAATTCACTACAGGTCTAATGTTATCAGCCTGACAAATGGATCAAGAAATAAGATCTTTGGTACACTCTGCTTCACTGCCCAGCTTCATTTCTGAGACATTTTGAATAAGGTATTTGAATTACTTTGATTTGATAATCAGATTTGATATTTTCTAGTCTGAAACTCAGAAAATTCAGAATCGTGAGTCAATAAAATTGCATACATGATTTTAAAATGATAGCTGCTTTTAAATACTTCATTTGAAAACTTGCCTTTTATACTTATTGTCTCCCTTTGAGGATTCTCTTGTTCAGGCATTTTGCTTCCTCCTTCTTTAGACGCAGGCAGTTCTTGTGTGCATGTATCTCCTTCTTTCACCAAACTCCTGGGCAGAAACAAGAATGGAATGGCGGCAAGTAAGCTGACGACTGAGCACAGTAGAAAGCCTAGCCACCAAGCGCCAACCCAGCGAGAATCTCGGGGAGTTATTGTAACGCTTTCTGGAACAAAAGGAATTAAACAATACAGTTCATGTTGGAACAAAACTATCGTGAAAAAGTATGTATCACGTGTTCAATGTCTCACATACAGAAACGAGAATGGTGATTCAGTGATGTTCTTATTAAATGTTATCAAGGTATGTAATTCTGTTAGAATTATGAGAAATTCACCCTTCCGGCAGAGCAAAGCGTGTTGTCTTGTTGGGGGTTGGTCAGGCAGCATGCTACTAAGGCTGGTCTAAATGCCTGTTTTACTGGTACAATGGTCTTCACACCACTCACCATTCATGCGCAAATTCCCTACTGCACCTAAAGCGACATTCTCAGTTTGCGGTAATTCCTGCATTCCTACAGTGTTCCCATTTCAGGTTGGGCCAGGAAAGGTCTGAGGCAATGTGAAAAGGATGAACTGCTCAAAATAGGAAACGGTGTGCAAATCATGTTTGCAAGTTCCTACCGTTAATGTTATGCCTCTTTCTAAGTAGGAAAAGCTGTAATTTCCCTCTCCCCCTAAATTCTGCAGCTTGCGGGAATGGTGTTACTGGGTGCACAATTACCACAGATGATTCTGCTGTTATTGTAAAGACCGCCAGTATGGTGAAATGAAAATGAGCTCATAACGTGTTTTGTAATGATGCCTGCCGTCATGGTTTATTCTACTGCTAGTTTTCTATTTATTTAGGTATTTGTTCGTAGCGCTCTGAGATATTTTCAAACACATCAACTTTTCATAGGATTAGGAGAGTGTAAACACTTACATAGGCTGTTGAAGGGAGATGAATGATATAGGTGACGTAGACAATACTAGATAACAGAAAAACAATTACACCGAGACACTTCTACCCTGGCATGCTCATTTCATGAAGGAACCTTATACCAAAGAACGCAGGAGCCCATTTGCTTCGATCTAGAAACTAAACAGCTAGCCTACCAACTTTGGAACCCTGGAATCTGGGTTGTAATCCTGGCTTCAGTAGTTGACAAAAAATAGTATGATTTTGGGCAAATCACTTAGTTTTCCTATGCCTAAAATCGTAAATATGCGAGAAAACGTTTGTGATATCATTGAACAATGCAAAAATTAAAATCCTCAGTTGATGTAAATCAGCTAGCAATGTCTCCCAGAGACCGCATCGCTGTACAGCTTGAAGATTCCAGCGGTAACATCCACCATAATTTCCTGAACTGATTATGGAAATTTACCACATATGCGGCTGACAAAATATATATCTTCTATGCCTTGTTGCATACAGACATGTATATTACCTGTTAGAAATGGGGTTTTGGTTGGCAGTCAGGTTACCCCCTGTCCAAGCAAAAGCCCTCACTCTAGTCAGGGTAAGTCACACACAATCCAAGATTATCCTGTGCCCACCCTCTGGTAGCTTGGCACGAGCAGTCAGGCTTAACTTAGAAGGCAATGTGTAAAGTATTTGTGCAATAAATCATACAATACCACCATATAGCACCACAAAAATACACCACACAGTGTTTAGAAAAATATATAATATTTATCAGGATACTTGTAGGTCAAAAAGAATAAAGTTGCAATGGAAAATTGTAGAAATATCACAGGACAGTGATATAAAGTGTCTTAAGTCTTTAGAATATAAACAAAGTCTCTTTTAAGTACCTGGTTGGGAGTGGAAAAATCTCCTCAGAGGGCCACCAGAGAAGAGGTCCGTGGAAAAAAGGGTGTGTGCGTCGATTTCTCCCCAGCACACACGGACTTGCGTCGTTATTTTCCACGCGGGGAAGTCGGCGTCGTTTTCCGGCGCTCGGACAGTCTCTTTCTGTGGATCACGGGGATTACCAGATGTCCCGGGTCTGTGCGTGGATTATCCTGCTTGTTCTCCGGCTGCGCGTCGGTCTGCGGGGCTGCGCGTCGAAATTACGATCTCACGGCAGGCGTCGCGTTGATTTCTCCTCTGGATGTCGATCTGCGGGGCTGCGCGTTGAAATTACGATCTCACGGCAGGCGTCGCGTCGATTTCTCCTCTCGAGGTTGGGCGGCGTTGTCCTTGCGAAGCCGTGCGTCGGATTTTCGAGCGTCCCAAGAGCGTTGCGTCGATCAGCGTCGGTGTGCGGCATTTTTCTCGCCGCGGAACCAGCTGTGCGTTGAAATTTTCAGCGCACGGAGCGTCCAAATAAAAGAGAGAAGTCTTTTTGGTCCTGAGACTTCAGGGAACAGGAGGCAAGCTCTATCCAAGCCCTTGGAGAGCACTTTTCACAGCCAGACAAGAGTTCAGCAAGGCAGCAGGGCAACAGCAAGGCAGCAGTCCTTTGTAGAAAGCAGACAGGTGAGTCCTTTGAGCAGCCAGGCAGTTCTTCTTGGCAGGATGTAGTTTCTGGTTCAGGTTCCTTCTCCAGCAAGTGTCTGATGAGGTAGGGCAGAGGCCCTGTTTTATACCCAAATGTGCCTTTGAAGTGGGGGAGACTTCAAAGAGTGGCTAAGAAGTGCACCAGGTCCCCTTTCAGTCCAATCCTGTCTGCCAGGGTCCCAGTAGGGGGTGTGGCAGTCCTTTGTGTGAGAGCAGGCCCTCCACCCTCCCAGCCCAGGAAGACCCATTCAAAATGCAGATGTATGCAAGTGAGGCTGAGTACCCTGTGTTTGGGGTGTGTCTGAGTGAATGCACAAGGAGCTGTCAACCAAGCCCAGCCAGACGTGGATTGTAAGGCACAGAAGGATTTAAGTGCACAGAAATGCTCACTTTCTAAAAGTGGCATTTCTAGAATAGTAATATTAAATCCGACTTCACCAGTCAGTAGGACTTTGTATTACCATTCTGACCATACTAAATATGACCTTCCTGCTCCTTTCAGATCAGCAGCTGCCACTTCAACAGTGTATGAGGGCAGCCCCAATGTTAGCCTATGAAGGGAGCAGGCCTCACAGCAGTGTAAAAACGAATTTATGAGTTTTACACTACCAGGACATATAACTACACAGGCACATGTCCTGCCTTTTACCTACACAGCACCCTGCTCTAGGGGTTACCTAGGGCACACATTAGAGGTGACTTATATGTAGAAAAAGGGGAGTTCTTGGTTTGGCAAGTACTTTTAAATGCCAAGTCGAAGTAGCAGTGAAACTGCACACACAGGCCTTGCAACGGCAAGCCTGAGACAAGGTTAAGGTAGCTACTTAAGTGGGTGGCACAACCAGTGCTGCAGGTCCACTAGTAGCATTTAATCTACAGGCCCTAGGCACAGGTAGTGCACATTATCAGGGACTTATAAGTAAATTAAATAGTCCAATCAGGTATGATTCCAGGTTACCATGTTTTAGGGGAGAGAGCATATGCACTTTAGCCCTGGTTAGCAGGGGTAAAGTGTGCAGAATCTATAAACCAGCAAAAACAGTGTCCAAAAAGTGGAGGGAGGCAGGCAAAAAGTTAGGGGTGACTACCCTAAGGCTGTCAGGTCTAACATGTGTCCCCCCCAGCTGAAAGTGGGGAGAGCTACCCGACCTCCTGGGAGCTCTCATCGCTAAGGCGGAAGTACCTGGAGAGACCATCAGCATTGGCGTGGTCAACCCCTGGGCGATGTTCCACCGTAAAGTCCATCCCCTGTAGGGAAATGGACCACCTCAAGAGTTTTGGATTCTCACCCCTCATCTGCATGAGCCATCTGAGGGGCCTGTGGTCTGTCTGAACCCGGAAGTGAGTCCCAAACAGGTAGGGTCTTAGCTTCTTCAGTGCCCAGACCACAGCAAAAGCTTCTCTCTCAATAGCACTCCACCTCTGTTCCCGTGGTAATAGTCTTCTGCTAATAAAGACTACCGGTTGATCTCTGCCCTCCTCATTCAGCTGTGCTAGGACTGCCCCTATGCCATGCTCTGAAGCGTCTGTCTGCACGATAAATTCCTGGGAGTAGTCAGGGGCCATGAGTACGGGGGCCGTGCACATGGCTTCCTTCAGGGCGTCAAAGGCTTTCTGACAAGCCTCTGTCCAATTCACCAACCTAGGTTGTTTCTTGGAAGTGAGTTCTGTCAAGGGTGTTACAATGGTACCATAGCCCTTGACAAACCTGCGGTAGTATCCTGTGAGGCCTAGAAAGGCTCTCAAGGCCTTGATAGTTTCAATCTTGGACTGGAGTGGCTGCACCTTGCCACCACCCACTAGGTGTCCCAAGTACACCACGGAACCCTGCCCAATCTGGCACTTACTGGCCTTGATGGTCAGACCTGCCTGTTGCAGGGCCTGAAGCACCTCCTTGAGGTGAAGCAAGTGTTCCTCCCAGCTGGAACTGTAGACAGCTATGTCATCCAGGTAGGCTGCACAGAAGGCATCCTTGCCAGCTAGGACCCCGTTAACCAACCGTTGGAAGGTAGCGGGGGCATTTTTCAACCCAAACGGCATCACCCGGAACTGGTAATGGCCATCAGGGGTGGAGAATGCGGATCTTTCCTTGGCCCCCTCAGTCAGGGCGATCTGCCAGTACCCTGAAGTAAGATCAAACGTACTCAGGAACTTGGCAGCGCCTAGTCTGTCCACGAGCTCATCAGCTCGGGGGATGGGGTGAGCATCAGTCCGCGTGACTGAGTTGAGACCCCGGTAGTCCACACAGAACCGGAGTTCTGGCTTCGCACCTGGGGCAGTAGCCTTAGGGACCAACACCACTGGGCTGGCCCAGGGACTACTGGATTTCTCAATAACCCCTAGAGTCAACATCTTGGAGACCTCCTCCTTGATGCTGGCCTTCACCTTATCCGACAACCTGTAAATTTAGTTTTTCACAGGGAGACTGTCACCAGTGTCAATATCATGAACACAGAGGTGGGTCAGTCCAGGAGTAAGGGAGAACAGGGGGGAGAACTGCTCCAACAGCTCATAGCAGTCTCCTTTCTGATTTAGAGTCAGGGAGTCAGACAGAATGACCCCGCTTACTGACCCATCACCTTCTTGGGCAGAGAGGAGGTCGGGGAGAGGTTCACTCTCCTCTTCCGTTCCTTCATCTGTGGCCAGAAGCATGTTGATCTCCGACCTCTCAAAATTAGCTTTTAGTCGGTTCACATGGAGCACCCTTAGGGGATTCCTAGGGGTTTGGAGGTCCACTAGGTAAGTGGCCTCCCCTTTCCGCTCCTTTATTTCAAATGGGCCAGACCAGCGGTCCTGGAGAGCTCTGGGCTCTACTGGCTCCATTACCCACACTTTGTCTCCAGGTTGAAACTCTACCAGGGTGGCCTTCTGGTCATACCATTGTTTCATCACCTCTTGACTGGCCTCAAGGTTATCTTGGGCTTCTTTCCAGAAGCGGGTCATCTGGTTGCGGAGGGCCAACATATAGCTGACCACATCCTGCGGGGGTGTCTTTGGAGCTTTCTCCAATCCCTCCTGGACAATGCTTAAGGGTCCCCTGACAGGGTACCCGTAGAGAAGTTCAAAGGGACTGAACCCTACCCCCCTCTGGGGGACCTCTCTGTAAGCAAAGAGAAGGCATGGTAAGAGGACGTCCCACTTACGCCTCATGGCCTCAGGGAGGCCACCAATCATGCCTTTCAGGGTCTTGTTGAATCTCTCCACAAGACCATTAGACTGGGGGTGATAGGGTGTGGTGAACTTGTAAGTTACACCACACGCATCCCACAGAGACTTCATGTATGCAGACATGAAGTTAGTGCCTCTGTCAGACACTATTTCCTTGGGGAATCCCACACGGGTAAATATCCCCATCAGGGTTCTGGCCACCACCTGTGCAGTTACGGTCCTCAGAGGGATTGCCTCTGGGTAACGGGTGGCATGGTCCACCAAAACCAGGATGAACCTGTTGCCTAAGGCAGTTTTGGGGTCCAAGGGACCAACAATGTCGATGCCCACCCTTTCAAAGGGGGTGCCAACGACAGGAAGTGGGATCAGGGGGGTTTTAACCCTTTTTCCTGCTTTACCACTGGCCTGGCAGGTAGGACAGGATCTGCAGAACTTATCTGAGTGTGTCCTCATTTTGGGCCAATAAAAGTGGGTGACAAGCCTGTTAAAGGTCTTGCCCTGCCCCAAATGTCCTGCCAGGGGAATGTCGTGAGCCAGACCCAGTAGGAAGGTTCGGTAACATTGGGGGACCACCAGCATACGTGCTGCCCCAAAGGCCGGAACCTTAGGCTCACTGTAGAGGAGATCATTCTCCCAATATAGGTGGTGATCGCCAGAGGCGTCGCCTGCTGCCTGGTTTGAGGCTTGTTTCCTCAAACCTTCCAGAGTGGGACATTCTTTCTGCGCCTTGCAGAATTCCTCCCTGGTGGGTCCACCCTCAACTTGCCAGCCAGCAAGCTCAGGTAAGTCACCTAGGGCGGCAATGTCTTCCCCAGTTGGCTCGGGAGCCTCCTCCTCAGGAGCCCCGTCAGCTACTGTGGGAACTTCTGGGGCCGGTTTCCCGCACCCCTGGTACCTCCTCCTGGCAGCTCTCTGGGCCATCGTTCCAGGCTCCAGATGCCCTTGACTTCCCTCGCGGTCAGCCATGGACCGTGTGGTCATGCAGACCCACTCAGGTAACCCTAACATCTCCAGGTGAGACCTGAGCTCCACTTCTTTCCAAGCAGTGTGCTCAAGATCATTGCCTAACAGACAATCTACAGGCATGGCAGGACTCACAGCTACTTTCAGAGTACCAGAGACCCCCCCCCACTCAAAGGGAACCAGAGCCACCGGTAGGTGACTCTCGCGATTGTCAGCGACTCTGACCTGGTGGAATGTATTAGGTACTATCTGCTCTGTTGACACCAGCTGACTCTTGATAGTAGTCATACTGGCTCCTGTGTCACGCAGAGCCTCCACCTTCTGCCCATCAATGGTGACCCACTGCCGGTACTTGGAAGTATTTCTGGGCATGTGGGCCTTGGGCACCATTTCCCCTTCTCCCAGGGACACTAGGGAAATCTCTACCTGCTCCCCAAAGCTACTTGGGTCCATCTCCCCCCCGAGCGCTACACTAGTCAACCCAGGTGCCTGTCCAGTAGTGGACGGTGCCCTCTTGGGGCACTGTGGATCGCCTTTGTAGTGACCATACTGGTAACACTCCATGCATTTGGGGCTAGATTTCCCTGACTTGTCATATGTCCCTGGCTTTTTCCCAAATTTGGAAAAGGAAGGGTTGCCACCCCCTCCCTGGGAATTCTTTTGGGGGCCTTTAGAGAGTTCCTTATCTGCAAGTTTATCTCCCCCCTCTTTCTTCTGTTGGGAACCCTGACCACCTTTGTGGGAGTCCCCCCCAGGTACCTTCTTGGACACTCTGGTGCTAACCCAGAGGTCCGCCTCCTCAGCAAGCTTCCTGGGATCAGTCAGCTTACTATCCACTAGGTGCTGGCGCAAATCTGTATAAGTAACATTAAGCATATGCTCTCTCAGAATCAAGTCATATAAACCTTTATAATCTGCTACTTTGTTGCCCCGCACCCATCCATTCAGTGTCTTACGGGAGAAATCAAAGAAATCTACCCATGTTTGTGTGGTTTGTTTGGTGCTGTCCCTGAACCTCTGATGGTATCCCTCAGGGGTCAGCCCAAACTTGGCAAGTAAAATGGCTTTCTGAAGTGGGTATGTGTTTTGATCAGGTTGATCCAATGTGAGAAGTGTGTCCCTCCCTAATGGCGGCACATAACCCCACATAGCTACCCCCCATTGCCCTTCAGGAACCTCATGAGCCCTTAGTGCAACTTCATAAGCAGCTAACCATTTATCTATGTCATCTCCCACCACAAAACTGAGCACCACATTTTTGGGTATACGAACCTTCTTTTCTACAGCAGGTCCTGTCTGTATGCTGCCACCATTATTGCTGGATTCAGACTGTCTCGCCTTGATCTCCAGCTCCTTGAGACTCAGTTCATGAGCCAACAATAGTTTCTTTTCAGCCAAAGCTCTTTCAGCTTCCACTTGTTTGGCTGCTCTTTCAGCTTCTGCTTGTTTGGCTGCTCTTTCAGCTTCTGCTTGCTTGGCTGTTCTTTCAGCTTCAATCTGTTTGGCTGCTCTTTCAGCCTCAGTTTGTTTGGCTTCTCTCTCTGCCCTTCTCTCCTCCTGTTGAGCCTCAATTTTCAGTTTTGCCATTTGCAATTGGAACTCCCTTTCCTCTCTCCTTTCCTCTGCGGTCAGGCTTTGCATAGAGACACTGCTCCCTGGTCTGGAAGGGGGCACAATTGCAGTGGTAACCCATCCACAGATAGTGAAAATTCCTCTGAGGTGCCATTTTCTGGCTCCTCTTCCTCATCATCCTCTAAATGGGCTTCTGCCCAGGCCCTCAGCACCACTTGAAAGTCCTCCTTTCTGGAGGCCCCTTGGGTGGGTACCCTCAGTGCCCTGCGGAATCCTCTTAGTTGTTTGACCGTACATGTATCCAACTGGACTAGGTCAAAGTCCCCTGTCTGAGACCCAGTCAGAGACATGTTGAGTGAGGATTTAGTTTTTGAAAATTTGTCAGGAAAAAAATCAGGTTTTCAAAAAGAGATAAAAACCAAGTTGACCTTCAACTGTGGGTAGGTAGTGAAATACTTAGCTACTGTATGTCACTGCACAAATACAAGTCCTATCCTCACCGCTGATCACCAATGTTAGAAATGGGGTTTTGGTTGGCAGTCAGGTTACCCCCTGTCCAAGCAAAAGCCCTCACTCTAGTCAGGGTAAGTCACACACAATCCAAGATTATCCTGTGCCCACCCTCTGGTAGCTTGGCACGAGCAGTCAGGCTTAACTTAGAAGGCAATGTGTAAAGTATTTGTGCAATAAATCATACAATTTCCACCATATAGCACCACAAAAATACATCACACAGTGTTTAGAAAAATATATAATATTTATCAGGATACTTGTAGGTCAAAAAGAATAAAGTTGCAATGGAAAATTGTAGAAATATCACAGGACAGTGATATAAAGTGTCTTAAGTCTTTAGAATATAAACAAAGTCTCTTTTAAGCACAAGTACCTGGTTGGGAGTGGAAAAATCTCCTCAGAGGGCCACCAGAGAAGAGGTGCGTGGAAAAAAGGGTGTGTGCGTCGATTTCTCCCCAGCACACACGGACTTGCGTCGTTATTTTCCACGCGGGGAAGTCGGCGTCGTTTTCCGGCGCTCGGACAGTCTCTTTCTGTGGATCGCGGGGATTACCAGATGTCCCGGGTCTGTGCGTGGATTATCCTGCTTGTTCTCCGGCTGCGCGTCGGTCTGCGGGGCTGCGCGTCGAAATTACGATCTCACAGCAGGCGTCACGTCGATTTCTCCTCTGGATGTCGATCTGCGGGGCTTCGCGTTGAAATTACGATCTCACGGCAGGCGTCCCGTCGATTTCTCCTCTCGAGGTCGGGCGGCATTGTCCTTGCGAGGCCGTGCGTCGGATTTTCGAGCGTCCCAAGAGCGTCGCTTCGATCAGCGTCGGTGTGCGGCGTTTTTCTCGCCGCGGAACCAGCTGTGCGTTGAAATTTTCAGCGCACGGAGCGTCCAAATAAAAGAGAGAAGTCTTTTTGGTCCTGAGACTTCAGGGAACAGGAGGCAAGCTCTATCCAAGCCCTTGGAGAGCACTTTTCACAGCCAGACAAGAGTTCAGCAAGGCAGCAGGGCAACAGCAAGGCAGCAGTCCTTTGTAGAAAGCAGACAGGTGAGTCCTTTGAGCAGCCAGGCAGTTCTTCTTGGCAGGATGTAGTTTCTGGTTCAGGTTCCTTCTCCAGCAAGTGTCTGATGAGGTAGGGCAGAGGCCCTGTTTTATACCCAAATGTGCCTTTGAAGTGGGGGAGACTTCAAAGAGTGGCTAAGAAGTGCACCAGGTCCCCTTTCAGTCCAATCCTGTCTGCCAGGGTCCCAGTAGGGGGTGTGGCAGTCCTTTGTGTGAGAGCAGGCCCTCCACCCTCCAGCCTAGGAAGACCCATTCAAAATGCAGATGTATGCAAGTGAGGCTGAGTACCCTGTGTATGGGGTGTGTCTGAGTGAATGCACAAGGAGCTGTCAACCAAGCCCAGCCAGACGTGGATTGTAAGGCACAGAAGGATTTAAGTGCAAAGAAATGCTCACTTTCTAAAAGTGGCATTTCTAGAATAGTAATATTAAATCCGACTTCACCAGTCAGTAGGACTTTGTATTACCATTCTGGCCATACTAAATATGACCTTCCTGCTCCTTTCAGATCAGCAGCTGCCACTTTAACAGTGTATGAGGGCAGCCCCAATGTTAGCCTATGAAGGGAGCAGGCCTCACAGCAGTGTAAAAACGAATTTATGAGTTTTACACTACCAGGACATATAACTACACAGGCACATGTCCTGCCTTTTACCTACACAGCACCCTGCTCTAGGGGTTACCTAGGGCACACATTAGAGGTGACTTATATGTAGAAAAATGGGAGTTCTTGGTTTGGCAAGTACTTTTAAATGCCAAGTTGAAGTGGCAGTGAAACTGCACACACAGGCCTTGCAATGGCAAGCCTGAGACAAGGTTAGGGTAGCTACTTAAGTGGGTGGCACAACCAGTGCTGCAGGTCCACTAGTAGCATTTAATCTACAGGCCCTAGGCACAGGTAGTGCACATTATCAGGGACTTATAAGTAAATTAAATAGTCCAATCAGGTATGATTCCAGGTTACCATGTTTTAGGGGAGTTAGCAGGGGTAAAGTGCGCAGAATCTATAAACCAGCAAAAACAGTGTCCAAAAAGTGGAGGGAGGCAGGCAAAAAGTTAGGGGTGACTACCCTAAGGCTGTCAGGTCTAACATTACCTTAATATAATCTTGTAGAAATTCGAAAGACTCACTTGTTAGGTACACCATCCACTGAAAGTCAGTTACACGAGTGCCAGATTCTAAACCCAGTTATTCATTGCTAGCGGATAAACATCGTTTTGCTGTTACTGCTAAGCGCGTGCCTCCCTAGTCTTTATCCGGCCTCACACATGTCTTTTGAGAATCCAGCAAAATGGCGAATGATGATCTTCACTTTCCTTCTGGTGCCCAGTCTTGTCAGACGCCTACGTGTCATCTGAGCAGGGGAAGAGGAATGGGGGACACACAAAATACAACAGTAGAATTGTAGATCGGTGAAAAGGGTAATGTTGACTTCTGATTTCAGAGAGACATCATTGACAACTTGACTCTCCATTTGTCTATTTGTTGTCACTCAAAGCCAGTCAGTGAAAAGTATCTCTGTTATTTATAATAACTCAAGTATAGTTATGTAAGTTAATTATAGCTCTCCTGGCGATCTACTACGTGAATACTTGATACTGAATATGATTATTCACTGCTATGATGAAGAAAAAGTGGGAAACAAAAGTTGTTTCCTACTATTGTTACATCATGGGAGGAAATACTCAATTCTTCCATGTTCTCTTGGCTCATTCAAGAGAAGCAGCTGAAGGGCAGGCGGTGAATGACCTCTATCTGTCTCCTTCATGCCTGCAAAGACTTAGGGGAGGCGGAGAAGATCAAATGGCATCCTGCCACATTCTCAATCCCAACAGAAAAGAAGACGCCCTGCTGATGAGTGGCTTTCTGGCTGATGAACTGTTCTTTTTTGTATTGAGAGTGGGTGGCAGGACACAAGGTAAGGTTTGATCATTTTAGTAGATGAGGGGAGCGTAGTGCCAAGGGGGGGTTGTGTTGGGTGGCAGGACGTCTCGTTATATTTGGCTTTCCCTGTGCTGCCTGTGTGAGCAGGGGAAGAGGATGTGGTGGAACATAGATAACATAAATATGTAGGTGGGTAATTGTGAATAAAAGGGATAACTTTCACCGCTGGGTTCTGCGTAACAAACATCACAGACAACTTAAAATTAACTCTTATTGTCTATTTGATGTCAATCGAAAGGTATTCTCGTTATTCACACATATGCATCTATAATTGTATTTCTTCCATATCTAATTTGCCTTTCCTTTTCAAACTTAATTTGCTCACTGCATAATGTATATGTTCAAATGAGTAATTGTCGACTGCATTGGTAGCCTATTTTGTTCCCATATCCACTACAATTGAACAGAGCTGCAGCCTGAGGTTTGAAACAATATGCACGAAGCAATCTAAAATAATTACATCAATAAATTACATCAATAAAAATTGCAGTAGGATAATACCAAATATAACAATCGCCCCTCCCCCCTAAAGAAATACTCCTTTCATGTTTCTGTGCTCCAATATCGCATGGAGAAGTTTGTCTTTTTGAACATACTTTTAAAATAACCACAAACTCTCTTGTTACTAGTATAACTGAGGATGGCCTGTGCATACCTACACAGTCATTGTTACAGTTCCTACTTTTTAACACACTTCTAATTTTTGACCCTATTGGTGAGCACACAAGCCTGCTGTTAGATCTGACAGGCTGAGGTGGTGTTTCCTCAAACCTTTTGCTTTTTCTGGTAGGTTTTGCTGATTCCCCCTTAATGGACTTAGGGCCCTGTGCACTTTCCGTCTGTAAGTATAGTGATAGTGCACACATGCTTTCCCACATATGCTGGGAAGTGGTGCTGGCTTAGGTGTGCGCACTAGCCCCTATGGTGCTTTAAACATGTAACTCGTCTGACTTAGCAGGCCTGTGTGCGCACGTGCATCTTTGGTGCTTTTAAACATGTGTCCAGTCTGCCCATGCAGGCTTGTATCTGCGCAGGGGCACATATGCCCAGAGAGTGAAGAATGCCCATGTGTATTTTCACTGCATTGGAGAGCAGCTCTGCCCATAGGCTAACATGAGAGAAGTGTTACAATTACTCCAAGCTGCAACAATGGATGGCAGCAGAGTAGCCTCATGTTGTTTACTATCATTGGATTCATCTTAACAAGCCACTTTCTATGGTGAAGGTGGTTTTGTCAATAATCATGGAGAATTGCCACTTCTAGAAAGTGAACATTTCTCCGCAATAAAATGGTTTGTGTGCTTTTTAATTCAACTCAAGTCCACGCTGGGGGTTGGAAGAGCACATCTGCGCATTCTCCAGTAACAGCTATGTAACTTGGATACACAACTGGAATGAAGACCTCTGCCATTTGTAGGCCTGTCTGGATAGATTGGAGGGAGAGGTTCTGACACTTGGTCTCTCAGTGTCAGATCATGGCCCCATTAAAGATTAAGATCTGCATTCCACAGCTCTATGGCAGACAGGATTAAAATTTAGGGGAGACATCTGCTGTTCAAAGGGGAACCCTCAGAACCTCCAACAAATTCAAAGGCACACTACAGTATAGCTACTGGTGCCCTGCTGAACTTCCATTTCTGTGTAATCAGATTTGTCTGGTGCAACTCAAGTCACTATGCACCAGATGTTATGCCTTCTACCAGGGAGGCTGATTTGGTAACTATCTGTATATTGGACTGCCTGGCTGGGCTGGGTGCCACTGTGAACAGCGTGTGTCCAGGAGTGACCTTCCCTCTTGCTTGGCAGACCAGGGCCTATACTGGAAGGTATGGTACGGAGACCCTTAAGTGAACTCCCTGAGTGGTGGCCAAATCTCCATTTGCCTACTATTGCCTGATCAGCCGTTATCTCTTTGCTTCCCCCTCACCTTTTCCCCTGGGATCCTGAATAAGTGTAATTCTGGCCATGGGTGGCCTAGTGTCTGGGGAAAAGGTGCTATGATCTCCAGCTCAAGAGGGGACGGGATAGTAGGAACTGGTTGGAGGGTGGAGGAAGGTTTGGACTCAAGGAGAGGTCTATGAGGTGACCACTAGACTGCTGGATATCAGTGCACCGCATGATGGTGCTTGGAGCGAGTGTGAGTGCGTTATACTAGCTTGCCTGATATCCCTGGCACTGCATAGTGGTGTGGAGTGAGATAGCGTGAGTGACAGCCTGTGGTTGGCTACACTGCACGGCAGTGTGATGTACACGTTGTTTCTTGGTCTGAGGACTGACATGGTTGACATTTGGGTTTTAACTGTGCATCCTAGGCCATGGAACTTTCTAAAAGTGTGACTGTTCTCTGTATGTACACATTGCTGCTATCGTTGTGAACCAGGGTGCACCCTAGAATCGTGTGTCATTGAATTGAAGAAATCGCTAGGGTGGGTCTCGTGCTGACAGTGTATTGTCACAGCATGAGGGTCCTGAGAAGGAAAGTACTATTTTTCTCACATGTACTGCTAATGTAGTTTTAACACAGTTTGGCCTAGTACTGCCAGTGATATTTCCAAATGTGATTTGGGTCTAGATTTACATGATGTTCATATTGTGTTAATTAATTTGTGTGTTAAATACAAACTTTATTTCCCTGCACCTTGTGTGAAGTCTCTTTTGTGATGCTCAGTGTACTTGAGGTGTGGTACTGCTGTGCCAGTGCTTTACACATTGCCCCTACGATAAGCCTGACAAATGGATGAGACCACTGAGAAGTAAATTAGTGCATGTTCAGTCCAAAGTGCAATCACATCTTTGATTTGTGTAATGCCTTAGTTCTTAAATACTTGCAACTGACTTATTACATTAAAGCATAAATGGTAAGGTGGAGTAATGACCCCACATTACACTCACAGACTTCATCTTGGTATTTTAACTAGTCCCAGTTGGCCTCAGATGCTCTTGTGGGAAGACATCCGATGCTGAATTTAAGGTACAGAGCATTACGCACTTTAGCGCCTGCCCGATCTAAGAGTCTGATTTAGATATTGATGGATGAGTTACTACATCACTACAGTGACAGATATCCCATCCGCCGAAATTTAAATCTAGTTGTAGCCATTGGGATTTAGATTTTACTGAACTGGATATCCGTCACTGTTCTGATGGAATAACTCATTCACCAATATCTAAAATAGGCCCTATGTTGGATTTGAGGCTGGGGTCAGTCCTATGGAACGGATACTTATAGTTCTTAAAACCATTTTAGCATTCCTGAACAACTTCTCTGTACAGTATTGTACTTGGTGAGTATGGGGTATACAAAAAGATGGCATGCGCCACACACCAACCGACCGCAACATAATTTACAACTGCTGAAATCAAATGCAGCACCTTAAATAGCAGATGATTCATGTGTTTAAGCAAAATAATTCTGTACACATTATTTAATGTCCGTTGGCTACAATCTGAAAAGTCTCTGAACATTGGACAGAAATTGACTCCAGTAGGCCAATGATTAAATTTGAATTACATCTCCGACTTTTGATGGAATTCAGAAGGAATTCCAGGACTACTCCTGGATAGGTGTGATAGTAGCAGACTTGTAGGAGTTCTAACACGTGCAACTATTTACACATTTCAAAATGTAATCTGCACATATTTCTAAACTGTTAGAAATGGGGTCTTTGGTTGGCAATCAGGTTACCCCCTGTCCAAGCAAGGACCCTCACTCTAGTCAGGGTAAAAGAGAATCACCCTCAGATAACCCCCGCTCACCCCCTTGGTAGATTGGCATGAGCAGGCAGGCTTAACGTCAGAGAGCTAGGTGTAAAGTATTTGTCCCAACACACACAGTAACTTAATGAAAACATTACAAAATGACAAAGCACAGGTTTAGAAAAATAGAAAATATTCATCTAAACAAAACAAGACCAAAACAACAAAAATCCAACATACACAAGTCAAGTTATTAATTAAAAATGAAAAAGAGTCCTCATGTTCTTTTAAACACAACGCTAATGCTGTTAGAGTGAAAATGTACATGGGTCGCGTCAAAAATAACCCCACACAGGCGAGTGTGCATTGAAAGAAGCCTACGATGCGTTTATATCACTCACAAGCGAGACTGTGCGTCGTTTCTCCTTCGGTTGGGACGGCGTGCGTCACTTCTTCTCTCCACAGGAGAGTGATGCATCAATCCGGACAAGTACTCTCAGGTTCGGGCAGGCTTTGTGTAGTTTTTACATGCCCAGCGATGTTTGCGCCGGAAATCCTGCCGTACGGTGATCCAAAAACCACACAGAGTTGCAATCTCACCAGTCTCCGTCAGTGATGCTGTGCGTCGTTTCTCCAGCCGTGTGTGTCGATCTCCCAGCCGCGCTGCAGACAGAGCGTCGATTTCAGCCATGAAACTGCCAACACGTGGTTTTTCCGGAGGTTGTGTCAAAATTTTCCCCGCACAGCGGTCTGTGTATGGATTTCTCAAACTTGGCCTGTCAGCTTCTCCTTTCAAGGCCCCAGGTACTGGATGGGGCACTACTTGGCAGGGCAGGAGTCTCAGCAGAGGCTCCAGGTGCTGGCAGATAGAAGACTTTGCTGTCCCTGAGACTTCAACAACTAGAGGCAAGTTCAGTTTCAAGCCCTTGGAGAGTTCTTCACAAGCAGGAAGGCACACAAAGTCCAGTTTTTGTCCTCTTGCACAGGCAGACACAGCAACTGCAGGATAGCTCCACAAAGCACAGTCACAGACAGGGCAGCTGTTCTTTCTCAGCTCTTCAGCTCTTCTCCAGCCAGACATTCCTCTTGGTTTCCAGAAGTGATCTAAACTATGTGGTTTGGTTGCCCTTCTTATATCCATTTTGGCATTTGAAGTAGGCTTATTTCAAAGGAAGCCTCTCTTGTTTGTGAAATCCTGCCTTGCCCAGACCAGGCCGCAGACACACACCAGGGGGTTGGAGACTGCATTGTGTGAGGGCAGCCACAGCCCTTTCAGTTGTGAGTGACCACTCCTCCCCTCCCTCCTAGCACAGATGGCTCATCAGAGTATGCAGGCTACACCCCAGCTCCCTTTGTGTCACTGTCTAGAGAGAGGTGCAAACAGCCCAACTGTCAAACTGACCCAGACAGGGAATCCACAAACAGACAGAGTCACAGAATAGCGTAAGCAACAAAATGCTCACTTTCTAAAAGTGGCATTTTCAAAGACAATCTTAAAATCAACTTTACTAAAATATGTATTTTTAAACTGTGAGCTCAGAGACTCCAAACTCCGAATGTCTATCTGCTCCCAAAGGGAATCTGCACTTTAAACATATTTGAAGGTAGCCCCCATGTTAACCTATGAGAGGGATAGGCTTTCCAACAGTGAAAACCGAATTTAGCAGTATTTCACTGTTAAGACATATAAAATACACTAGTATATGTCCTACCTTAAACATACACTGCACCCTGCCCCTGGGGCTACCTAGGGCCTACCATAGGGGTGTCTTACATGTAAGAAAAGGGAAGGTTTAGGCCTGACAATTGGGTACACTTGCCAAGTCGAATTGGCAGTTTAAAACTGCACACACAGACACTGTAGTGGCAGGCCTGAGTCATGTTTACAGATCTACTAATGTGGGTTGCACAACCAGTGGTGCAGGCCCACTAGTAGCATTTGATTTACAGGCCCTGAGCACCTCTAGTGCAGTGTACTAGGGACTTACCAGCAAATCGAATATGCCAATCATGGATGAACCAATGACATACACATTTTGTATAGGAGTACTTGCACTTTAGCACTGGATAGCAGTGGTAAAGTGTCCAGAGTAACAAAAACAGCAAAAACAGGCCCAGCACACCTCAACAACCTGGGAAACAGAGGCAAAAAGTTAAGGGAGACCACACAAAGGATGACAAATCCAACATAAACGTTTTCTTATTTTAACACACGATAAGTAAATACAATCCGATTAACCTTGGAGATGTGCTCTACCAATTCCATCCTGAATGTGCCTTAACTCCTGCCAATGACAGGAATACATCTATAGTATACATTTAGGGAAAATTACCTGCAAATTGTTTCAGACTACATTTTGAATTTAAGGATGTTCTCTGACTGTTCCGTTTTCATCTACACTAGAATGCTCACAAGCCTGCTTTTATTTTCTGTGTGAGTAAATCGAATTTGATATGGCAGAGGCAACCATCCCAGATCCCATCAGTCACAATTGGGATTTTGCCCGAAACATAGGTACATAAATAGCTCCCCCTGCCTACATTTCCTTTTGTGCCAAACTGAGTGCAGAGAAAAACTAGTGATAAACAGTACTGCTCATAGTACAAAAATGCAACATATATAACTCTGTTGAAAGTGCATTTAGAATCAAAGAATCTGCTTTTACATTCCTTACCTAGATTTACAAATCCAATGTCCACATATAATCTGGCACAGAGGGATCCCAACATAAAGCCAAAAAGTGGTCCTAAAATTGCAATTGTATGTACACAGGCTGCAAAGAAAGTTGAGATAAAACATGTAAGATCGATTGTTTTGAAGCCACAGAAAGAAACTTATTTTTCCCAAAATAAATGTAATTTTTCTGTTATCACTACAGACAGCTTCAACAGTCACAGACGTCATTGTACAAAATACCTGTATTAGTGAAATGTAGGCCTAACCAAAGGCTGCATTTTAAATATGCATTTTCCTTTCTAAACAGTGCATGACCTACACTTGCTTGACTTACTCGATTTGGTATTTTAACAAATCCCTAACCGCTTTAGCTCAGCAGACGTTTGCATAGTATTTTCATGACACATTCTTCCTATACTTACAAATGAAGTTATATTTTCTGTTCATTGTTAACAGCTTGACCTGAATTGGAATCTCAAAATGGGCTAAACTAATCTCAAATGTGCTTCTTTATGAATAGAATTTTAGTGTGAAGATGTGTGTGAAAGGAGGTGATTTAATATGATTACACTTACAATTTACATGAATGTTCTTTCAGAGTCCAAGGCTGCTAAGTAAATAATTTGTTGTGTCATTATAGTCAAAACTTATCTTATATTTAGAAACTCTCTTTGTTTAAACTTGCTATCTCGGTGGAAACTGTTCCTGTCTCACGATATTCTTGCCTCTTCATTGGTTGTTTGCACAACTTATCTGAAACATTTAGAATACTATTGTATCATTGCATTGCACATAAAAGTGTCCCAGAGAAACAAAAGATTGGAAATCAGACAATTAGACTTGCAAACTTGCTCACTCTCTGTTACTTATGAGAACTGTAACAGACTATTCTCTATCTCTCTCTCTTTCTACACAGGCTGACACAGTACTCTTTATGAGCGCTGATAGCTTTACTGGCTAGAATGACTTTCAGATGCTGATCATTTTTGCTATTTTATATTACTGTGGTTGATGCTCTCTGACTCAGATGATTTTCAATTTCTGAGCTTTGGATACTTTTCTACAAGAAACTCTTCATGAGTTCCTCGACTTCAATGTACTTTCCTGACTTAGAAATATAGAGAAGGGATCAGATTTATGAGATACACTTTATGCTATGTTCTGTAATTTATGCTGGATTAATAAAGAAAACAAACAATGAACTAATGATTAATAAAACCTTCATAGTTTAATCACAGCTCTCATTATTGACCCATGACAAATAATAATTGATTAATGCAAAAAGTATTGATTTAAGATTTGCAATTTCCCTCCCCTTCGTTCGTTTCAAAGGTCCTTTCTGGGTATCCTAAAAGTTGCAGAGATGCAAGAAAAAATAGTATTCTCCACACTCCCCAATAGCATTTTATAAAATACTATATACAGTGCGCTTTGCGTTAGCCCATAGCTTATTATTTTTCCATATGATAAGATTGCTCCAAAAATGACAGCTGATGATTTGACCTCTGCAAGATCACCTTTTGTGATACGATTGTATGCATCTGCAGCTCATTTGGTGAAAGTCTTGTTTTATTGAAATCATGAAAATTGAACGAAGTGCTTCTTACACATGTAGTTCAATTTAATTTTCAAATACATTTAATTTTGAAAGTGCAAATTCTAAAAAGAACAGTTATTCAGTATAAGAATGTATGTATATATATATATTAAACTGAGCGCGGTTGCTGCAGTGCTACTGAACATCGGCGGTGCAGGGTTCAGATGCGCCCACCCTTATGTTTCAAATGTTCATTGCTTTTTTGCAATGTATAAGAAAGAACCAGCACTCCAATAGAGATTCTTCTGTATTCATTTTTCAAACTGAAGTGCAATCAATGCGTTTTGGCTGTACCTAGCCGTGTTCATGATTCAGAAGCCATGATTTCTCAGCTTTTTATACACTACTTCCCTCACTGTCTCAAGTGCAATAAACATTAATGGCTTAAGTCACAGTGAGTGCCATCTTGAAGCATGGAAAGTTTTCCAATTTGAGTGTTATTAAACCATATTTATCATTTAACTAATTACGCTATTCCTAAACATAAAAGAATAAAAAAAAAATATAAGGCAAACCACCATACATTCTTCAAAGTTACATTCATAATTTTTCTAAATCCCCCAAAATTATACACTAAAGTTCATATTTTATTAAATGGGCAATGAAGTATGCTCAATGCCCCAAACTGGGTGTACTCAAACTTCTCAAGAGCTACTCCAATATAGCATAGTAGTTCATTATAATTCACTTCCAAAAGGGGCCTTATATATATATAAAATATATAACTCTGACGTGGATCCAGAGGCCTCCCTCCTTTGCAAGCTCCTTGGATACGGTGTGCTTAGTATCAATCAGATCTTGGTGCAACTATGTAGATCATATGCTCTCCTAGGATCATGTTTAACCATTCACCACGATCACTCACATTGCTATTCCTCATCAAAGCATTTCATGCCTTGCTGAAGTACTCCTCAGACTCTTCCCAAGACTGGGTCGAGAGTATGTGCTTGTCCCTAAACCTCAAGCTATACTTCTCAGGGGTAAAACCAAACTTGTTGATACAGGACGCTTTTCTGGGGGCATAGGCTATTCTGATCAGCTACTTATAGGCCAGCAGGGTATCCCCCCCTATAGATGGCAAGTGCCTCCATATACAAGCCAATCAATCTTCCTCTGGGAAATGAGGCATCCTCAAGGATACCTCAAAGGCTGCCACACACTTATTAATATTATCCCCCACAACATAAGTGGCCACCAGGTCTTTAAGGATGTGGACCCTTTTATCTCCATTGGACACTGTGCTGTCACTGCCACTAATGCTGCTGGACCCTGAGAGTTGTTTAGTTTTTAGCATCATCTCCTTCAGGCTCAGCTCATCAGCCAATAAGATCTTCTTCAAAAGTTCTCTCAGCCTTCTTTTCCCCTGTCAAATTCCACTCTGCCTCAGCCTTTTACCATGGCCAATTCCCTTTCCTCTTTGCAGCTGCCTCATCTTTGGCACCTTCCAATTTCAGCTTGGCAAGCTGCATCTTGAGCTAGGCAGGTTTTTCTCCTCCTCCTGCTGCAGCTCGGGGCCTGTGGCCATGCCATCTCCTTGCTCATTCTTCAACCTCATCCTCATCCACCACATTCACCTCCTCCTCTTCCGGGTCATAACCTTCCAGCTCTCTTGGTGCAATGTGCATCTACAGACATCCTTATTGGCTGTGCCAGCTACTGAACGTCAACTTTTTTGGCCCCTCTACTCCAAGTCTAGCCCTCTCTTCTTCCTATCTCTGAGGCTTCTTTTTACTCTTTTTACTTTATCCTTTCACTAATTGTGACTTAATTGTTAGTCCTTGGTATTTGTATTCCTTATATTATCCTATCTGTTTTTAAACATTCTCTGCTTTATGTCATTAGAAATTGCATCCTGAAACTACAAGGGGTTGGGTTTGCCAATTAAAAGACAACATGCTTTAACACATTTATTGGAACTTAATGCTCATATTGCTCTTATACAGCAATCTCATCTTAAGGAATCATCTTTTTTTAAATTGAAGTAAAAAGAATGGTGTTGCTACCCTATGTCATACATCTCTCAATGTTTATTTGCTATCACAGGCAACAGATACTGAGGGGTGCTGGTTACTTACCAGTTTTAAGCACAATAATGTCCCTGCCCTTATTTTTAATTTGTAGGGTCCTACTACTACAGGTTATCAATTTTGGTCAGCTGTTACTCAAAACATGTTACAATGTCAAGAGGATAATTGAATTGTTGCAGGTGACTGTAATCAAATTGTTTACCACTTTATTAACAGGAACTGTTACTCTACTCATGTGCCCAATACATCTCAAAGATTGCTTGTTCATGCTCTTAAACAGTGTTAACTAACAGGTGCTCAGAAACTTTCTAACCACACTTTTTAAGAATACACTTACTATTCCCACACTCATCACACATAATCAAGAATGGATTACATCT
Source organism: Pleurodeles waltl (assembly GCF_031143425.1). Lineage (NCBI taxonomy): Eukaryota > Metazoa > Chordata > Amphibia > Caudata > Salamandridae > Pleurodeles > Pleurodeles waltl. The sequence goes on along the minus strand of NC_090442.1, from coordinate 364,329,532 downwards.
TTATCTAGTACTCTTTCTCTCAAACGTTGTACTCCGCAGACATGGGTTCCATTCTAATTTCTGATCATGCACTTGTTTCTGTTCAATTAGACATCCTCCCTAACACTGGTCATCCCAATAGATCGAACTCCAGTAATTCACTATTATCAGACACTTCTTTCACTTCTCCTTTTTCCTTTTTCTCACATGACTTTTTTCCAATTAAATCAAGTTTATGAGATTGCTTTTCACTCTATCTTGGGCACTTTCTAAGCATCAGCCCAATACTTGATTATTAGATTTGTTTCCAGAAACCTAATAATTTTTTTGCGAAAAAGTAAACATTTGGATCACCCTTATTATACTTCCAAATCAAAGGATTGTTTACAAGAACGTATCAACGCCAAACGTCAGTTCCAATTATAATTATCATTCCTTCGCAAATTGAGCGCCAAATACTACGGAGGTCCAAATAAGTCAGGCAATCTACTAGCAAATTAAATTTAAAAAGAAGAAGAACAAAAGTGAGTTTTTAATTGAGAATCACTCAAGTCTGTTATACAAAGACACAGACATATTGAGAGAATTTGTTTAGTTTTATAAAACTCTGTATACCCCTGAATACATCCTTATTTCTCATCCATACGTACATCTTTTGATACTCGCTTAGATCACCCAGAACTAGAGGAGGACATTACCTTGATAGAACTTCAGACCGCATTATCCTGTCCCAAATCTGACAAAGACCCCTGTCCTGACGGTTTCACTGCAGAATGTTTCACACACTTTTTCAAATTGCTTCTTCATCAATTATCTTTTCTTTTTACTTCCTTCCTCCATAAGGATCTGTTGGGAATGGCGCTCCCTACAGAGCAACCCCCAAATCGTTTCCCTACCTCCTCCTACATTTGTTGAATGTTTGCTTTTGTTGGCCTTAGGACTGTGCACTTTACCACTGCTAACCAGTGCTAAAGTGCTTCTGCTCTCTCCCTAAAACATGGTTTAATTGGTTTTTACCAAATTGGCACATTTAAGTTGTTTGTAATTACACCATATACCCAGGGCCTGTAAATAAGTTTAGTTTAGTTTAGTTTAATAGATTTATAAGGTGCATGGCTACCAGAAAGCCTCCCAGCGCTGAAAGAGGACAAAGGCATCACAGTGAGAATTTATGCTGGAAAGAGTAGAGTCTTCAATTTACCTCAAAAAGAGAGTTCAGAATTGTCCTTTCGAAGTGACAGGGTGAGGGAATTCCATAGATTGGCTGCTTTGAATGTGAAGGACCTACCTCCCCGTCTTGTTTTTTTAATACGGCAGGTGTTAATTAGAGCAGCAGATGAGGATCTAAGGGATCTCTGGGGGGTGTAGGGTGTGATCATGCGCTTGATAAAAGAAGGTCCCCTATCATGAAGAGCTCGATGTGCCATAAACAAAGCTTTAAAATTAATCCTTTGCTGGATAGGAAGCAAATGGAGGGAGGCTAAGGCTGGTTTGGCTGATGCAGTTCTGGGGATGGCCATGAGTAGCCAGGATGCCACATTCTGCACTACCTGCAGTCTCCTTAATACACAGATGGGAGAACTTAGGCACAGTAAGTTCCCATAGTCTAGGCGTGATAATATGAGACCTTGAATAATAAGTCTTTTGGCAAGAAAGGGGAGAATTGAAACTTTTTCTAAGCATTCTTGAAGATTGAAGCAAGAAGCCGCTCATTTTTTTGCATGCTGTTCCATCGATAGACGGGAGTCCAGCCATACTCCTAGGCTTTTTATGGTTTCCTTTGGGGGAGAAAGTCTTTTCAATTCTTCTAGAATTGAGATGGGAGATTTAAGTGGGGAAAAATTGCCAACCAACATTACTTCAGTTTTTTCATCATTTAGCTTGAGCTTACTATCTGACATCCAGTTAGCATTGTCTGTTAGGCAGGAGGATAATACTCCTTGATCAGATTTTACATTGGTGCTAAAAGAATAGACCAGCTGGGTATCATCAGCAGAAGATACCAGAGAGAGACCATAGGGTTCCACAATTTTAGCCAAGGGAGACATATAGATGTTAAAAAGAGTGGGGCTTAGAGAGGAGCCCTGAGGAACACCACAGCTAAAGGAATGGATATCAGCAAAAAGACCTATCCACAACCTGAAACGACCTTCCTTCTAAGAAGGAAGAAAGCCAGTTAAAAATAGTACCTTCTAATCCCACTTGAGTAATTCTTTGAAGAAGGATTTTATGATTGACTGTCAAATGCTGCACTTACGTCTATCAAAATAATTGCTGCATAGCCATCAGTATCTACTCATAGTGGAATTTCTTCTGTCACTGCCAAAAGGGTAGTCTCCATACTATGTTGAGGTCTGAAACCCATCTGAGTGGGATGTAGGAGCTTACGTTCTTCTAAGAAGCCAGAAATGTGTCTGTTAACATGCTTGTCTGCTATTTTGGATGCTATAGGAAGAAGAGCAATAGGTCTATAATTGCTTAGTAGAGATGCATCCAGCTTAGGTTTTTTCAGTAGAAGTTTAATAATAGCGTGTTTCTAAATTTGGGTAGACTCCCAACTATAAAAGAATTGTTGAAAATATTAGTTAAAATCAGCGCAATAACATCCAAACCTTGAACTAAAGTGGATGGAGGAGCAGGATCCAAAGGAGACCCTGATTTGATTCTTAACAAATAATTTCCAAGTAGATCTCCTGTCATCGGTTGGATGACTGAGAGAGAGGGTCTGGAGTGATGGTGTTCAGTCTGAGATAACGTTTTAGGCTCTTTATATGAGTCATTAGAAAAGGTTGACTGGATCTCAGAAAGTTTATTACGAAAAATGCAAGCTAAATTATTGCTGTGTTCTTTGGAAGCTTCTATAAGACTGTAGGAAACAGGTTCCTGAGTCATTTCCTTACGTATAGAGAAGATCTTCTCAGGAGAATTAGAGGATTGTTCTATTCGAGAAGGATATTAAGCTTCCTGCACAGATTTGATTTGCATATGATATAATCTGACTGATTTTCTGTATTCCAATTTAGAAACATCACTGGAGGTTTTCCTCCATTTCCTTTCAAGTCTTTTACACCCCTACTCCACGCTACCAGTGGGCCTGCAGCACTTATTGTGCCACCTACTTACATAGCACCCTAAAACATGACCCAGGCTTGCCATTGCATCCTGAAGGCAGTGTTTCGCTGCCAAGTCAACTTTTCATTTAAAACCCCTTGCCAAGCCTTTAACTCCCCTTTTATTACAAATGTCATCCCTAAGCTAGTCCCTAGGCAGTGCATATAGAGGGTGATGTGTAATTAAAAGGCAGGACATGTACTTTTAAGTTTTATATGGCCTAGTAGTGAGAAACACCCTGATACATTTTTCACTTCTGTGAGGCCTACTCCGCCTGCAAGGTAACATGAGAAATTCTAAGGGAGAGCCAAGGCCAATGCTGCCACTCTGTCTGCACCACCCGCACAGTCGGATTGTGCACTGCTGCACATTCTGACTGCACTGACAGGGGGCCTCTGTACTGCCAATGGCATAGGCATGGGTGCTGCAGGGGCCCACCTGTTGCCCTGTCCCAGTGTACCTGCTATGAAAAGGCCAGCAGAAAGACAAGTTGTGATCAGCACAGCAGTGCTGACATTGGCACCACTGTGCCTGACCACTGGTTCTCCAGGATCCAGGATTCTGGCGGTGAGGGCGGTCTTGTGGGGGTCTGACTGGCAGCATCATAATCTGGCAGTCGGACTACCAAGGATGCAGCGGTCGGACTGCCTCCGCGGACACGGTGGTCTTGGCACCGGTGTACTCATAAACAGGTCCTTAATTCTGAAGACATAAATCTTAAAAAATTCTATTTGTTTGCCCAGAATACTTAAACTGCAATGGATTTTCAGCCAAATTTAAAATATTTTTGACTGAAAAATGCTCTGTTTTGCTATCACTTCTTCCACATTCTTGATAGGGGAACCCTTTTGTACCCCACATGAATATCAGGTTTGTCTGGCACACAATGAAAATAATGCAATATTCCAGAATTGTCTATAAATAGTATGCCTTAAATTAGCCTATCTGTTTAAAAAAGTATGTTGAAATAATCTCACTATTCAGCCCCATTTTCTCACAGTAGTTATTGGGAACCACCCTTCAACTTATCCCATGGGAAAGGAGGACCTTTAAAGACATTGAATATTTCCTGAATGCTCATTTAGAACTCCATTGACATTTTTTTTTTTAATTTGGCTAAAATATCTTACACTTGTGCTGTAATAACCCTGCTATTTTTCTTCGACTGTCCATGTTGTGAAATCTAAATCCTATTTGAATCATGCTCATATACTTCTATGTGTTACAGTATCAATGTATACACAAATAACAAAAAAAGTAACACTGTTTTATGATCAAACATGGATGTTGTCTCACAGTAGTTTGGAGCATACATATGGCGTGGAAGCAGGTGGACAAGATTGTGCTTACCTATTTTCACATAGATAACTTTCTGTCCAAAATAATTCATAGGTTGTGGGCATGGTCTTATGTGGGGGTGGCTGAGTTTAGCAGGCCACCGAGTATCGTTCCAAGGCAAGGGCTTGTTCCCAAAGATGAGGGCTTCCATCTTGTCCATGTTGAGCTTGAGACAGATGTCCTTCATCCAGTCGATGAAGTTCATCATATATATGTGGAAATTGGCATAGGAAATTATGTTGAGTCCTTGCAATCTGACAATGTTGATCATGGGAGTGATGTTCATGTTGAAGAGGGTGGGGCTGAATGGCAAACCTTGTGGAACACCACAAAATATCTTCTTGGGTCCAAGTGAATGGTGGAAGAAACTTTCTCTGGGTTCTTCCAGGGAGGTGTGAGGGAATCCATTTAAGGGCAACTCCCCCGATTCAAATTTGGTGGAGTCTGTTGATCAAGTTGTGGTGGGAGACAGTGTCAAAGGTGGCGGACAGGTCCAGAAGGATAAGGGCTGCTGTTTTGCAGTGGTCTAGGAGGGCACTGATTTCATCGGTGACTGAGATCAGGGCTGTCCCGGTGCTGTGGTTGGCTCAGAATCTGCATTGAGAGGGGTCCAGGAGGTTGTAGTGTTCCAAGAGTTTGGTGAGTTGCTGGTTGATTGCCTTTCTGAGAACCTTCACTGGAAAGGGGAACAGGGAGATGGGCTGGTAGTTCTTCAGATTTCCTGGGTCAGTGGATGGTTTCTGCAGGATGAGCCTCACTTCAGCATGTTTCCAGTCGTCAGAGAAGAAGGCCATGGTGATGGAGGCGTTCAGGACATTCTTGAGCACGTCACCAATTGTCTTACTACCGTGGTTGAAGATGTGGCAGTGACATGGGTCTGTGGGTACTCCCGGGTATACTGAGTTCATGATGGAGATTGTTGCTTGAGTTTTTAGTGGGTCCCAACAGGTGAGCAGGCATTTGGGGTTTGTGTTCGTGGGTGTGAGTAGGCTGATGCTGTCTGCAGAGAGGGATTGGGATTTGTAGTTCCAGTAAATGGCTGAGATCTTGTCATGTAAGGTGTTTACCAGGGTGTGACACAGTTCTTGGGAGGGGGCCATGTCATTCCCAGTGGCTGGGGGGTTGGAGGACTCCTTCACAATTGTGAAGAGCTCCTTGATGTTGTTTGTGCTGGCTCTACACTCAGGAGCCCAGAGAGAACTTCATGCCAGACCCAAGGCTGGAAGAGAGGCATACCCAATCTCCCTGCTTAGTGCCTCCATCTGGCAGTGGAATGCCTGGGGCCAGGCTGCAGGCACTGACAAATGTCAAGGACCTCTGTTGGTTGCTGTCCACATGAGCAGAATGATCCTTGGGTTGTGGCCAGAAGTGTGATTTAAGGGGTGGAATGGGCCACATCACTTTGTTGACCATAATGGTAATGCCTGCCTATTGGGATACACTTGTAAGCATGTTAAGGCTAGATGCTGCACAGATGGGGTCCACAGGTGAGGAGAACAGTTTCCCATGGGTCGGTTCAGTGTCTCGGGAGAGTATACATAGAGGGATCAAACTAGATTCAGAAGGGGTTAGAACTGGCAAGTGCCCCTGCCGTAGAAGGCCATTGTCCACATTCAATAATCTAAGCAGGGAAGTCCATCTAGGGATTGAATAATATCCCTTGGCTTTAGGCTGGAGGGGGTTGTGTTTGTTCTGACCCTTTCTGCAGTCATCACCTGATGTTTTTCCTTCCTCCTCCTATCTGTGCTGATTTTGTTTTTGTTAGCCTTTGGACTCTGTACCACTGCTAACCAGTGCTAAAGTTCTTGCGCCTGTACCCTAAAAATGGTAGAATTGGCTTATACCAAAATGGTGTATTTGATTTTCGAATAAATCCCTAGTAAATTGGCACTACATGTACCTGAAATGCTATCAGTGGGCCTGCAGCACTGATTGTGCCACCTACTTTAGTATCACATTAAACATGTCTCAGGACTGCTATTGCAGCACCTTTGTGTCCAGTTTTACCCTCCCGTTTCGACCTAGCAAAATAAACCTTGTGCTAGGCCCACACTTAGCTTTTTAGTACATCTAAGGCACTCCTAGGAAAGGCCTTGGATAGCCCAGAGGGCAGGGCGCTATGTATATAACAAGTTTTATATGTCCTGTGTAAGGAAATGCCTTCCTTCGCATTGTTACCTTCTAACTTTTTGCCTTTTGTTGATGCCAGTTATGATTGAAAGAGTGCTGGGACCATGCTAACCAGGCCCCAGCACCAGTGTTCGTTCCCTAAACTGTACCTTTTTTCCCACAACTGGCACAGCCCTGGCACACAGATAAGTCCCTTGTAAATGGTACAGGGGACCAAGGGCCCTGTGGCCAGGGAAAGTCTCTAAGGGCTGCAGCATGTATTATGCCACCCTGGGGACCCCTCACTCAGCACATGCACACTGCCTCACAGCTTGTGTGTGCTGGTGGGGAGAAAATGACTAAGTCGACATGGCACTCCCCTTAGGGTGCCATGCACACTTCTCACTGCCTGTGGCATAGGTAAGTCACCCCTCTAGCAGGCCTTACAGCCCTAAGGCAGGGTGCACTATACCATAGGTGAGGGCATAGTTGCATGAGCACTATGCCCCTACAGTGTCTAAGCAAAACCTTAGACATTGTAAGTGCAGGGTAGCCATAAAGAGTATATGGTCTGGGAGTATGTTAATTACAAACTCCACAGTTCCATAATGGCTACACTGAAATCTGAGAAGTTTGGTATCAAACTTCTCAGCACAATAATTGCACACTGATGCCAGTGTGGGAATTATAGTAAAATACACCCATAGGGCATCTTAGAGATGGCCCCTGAATACCGGTCCGACTCCTAGTGCTAGGCTGACCAGTTTCTGCCAGCCTGCCACAACCAGACGAGTTTCTGGCCACATGGGGTGAGTGCCTTTGTCACTCTGTGGCCAGGAACAAAGCCTGTACTGGGTGGAGGTGCTTCTCACCTCCCCCTACAGGAACTGTAACACCTGGTGGTGAGCCTCAAAAGCTCATGCCTTTTGTTACAGCACCCCAGGGCAGCCCAGCTAGTGGAGATGCTTGCCCCTATAGCCACGGGCCCCACTTTTGGCAGCAAGGCCGGAGGAGATAATAAGGAAAACAAGGAGAAGTCACCTACCAGTCAGGACAGCCCCTAAGGTGCCCTGAGCTGAGGTGACCCTTGCCTTTAGAAATCCTCCATCTTGGTTTTGGAGGATTCCCTCCAATAGGAATAGGGATGTGCCCCCCTCCCTTTAGGGAGGAGGCACAAAGAGGGTGTTGTCACCCTCAAGGACAGCAGCCATTGGCTACTGCCCACCTGACCTAATACACCCACCCTAAATTTAGTATTTAGGGGCGACCCTGAACCAAAGAAATCAGATTCCTGTAACCTGAAGAAAGAAGAAGGACTGCTGACCTAAACGCCTGCATTGACGACGGAGACACCAACTGACTTGGCCCCAGCCCTACCGGCCTGTCTCCAGACTCAAAGAACCTGCACAGCGATGCATCCGATTGGGACCAGCGACCTCTGAGGACTCAGAGGACTGCCCTGAACCTAAAGGACCAAGAAACTCCTGAGAACAGCGGCACTGTTCAGAACCTGCAACAATTTTGCAACAAAGAAGCAACTTTTAAAGAGACTCTTCCTTCCCGCCGGAAGCATGAGCCTTCACACTCTGCACCTGACACCCCGGCTCGAGTTCAGGAGAACCAACACTGCAGAGAGGACTTCCAGGTGACTCCAACGACGTGGACACCCTGAGTCGACCTCCCAGCACCCCCACAGCGACACCTGCATAGGGGATCCAGAGGCTCCCCCTGACCCCAACTGCCTGGTAACAAAGGAACCTTTTCCCTGGCCAAGCACTGCACCCGCAGCCCCCAGGACCGAGAGGAACAACCTACCAGTGCAGAAGTGACCAGCAGGTGGCCCTCATCCTAGCCCAGTCAGTGGCTGCCCCGAGAAGCCTCCCTGTGCCCTGCCTGCATCACCTAAGTGACCCCCGGGTCCCTCCATTGCTTTCAATAGCAAACCAGACGCCTACTTTGTCCACTGCACCCAGCCACCCCTGTGTCGCTGAGGGTGTGTTTTGTGGGATTGTGTGTGTGTCCCCCAGTGCTCTACAAAACCCCGCTGGTCTGCTTCCCGAGGACACAGGTACTTACCTGTAAGCATACTAGGACTGGAGCACCCCAGTTCTTCATAGGCGCCTGTGTGTTTTGGGCCCTTCTTTGACCTCTGCACCTGACTGGCCCTGTGTTGCTGGTGCTGTGGCTTTGGGGTTGCTTTGAACCCCCAACAGTGGGCTGCATATGCCCAGGAGAGTGACTGTGTAAGTGCTTTACTTACCTGAAAAACCTAACCAAACTTACCTCCCCCAGGAACTGTTGATTTTTGCACTGTGTCCACTTTTAAAATAGCCTATTGCCATTTTAACCAAAACTGTTTTAAATTAAAGTTCTATACTTACCTGTGTGAAGTACCTTGCATTTTATGTACTTACCTCGAATCTTGAATCTTGTGGTTCTAAAATAAATTAAGAAAATATATTTTTCTATATAAAAACTAATTGGCCTGGAGATAAGTCTTTGAGTGTGTGTTCCTCATTTATTGCCTGTGTGTTACAACAAATGCTTAACACTACCGTCTGATAAACCTACTGCTCGACCACACTACCACAAAATAGAGCATTAGTATTATCTACTTTTTCCACTATCAACCTCTAAGGGGAACCCTTGGACTCTGTGCACACTATCTCTCACTTTGAGATAGTATATACAGAGCCAACTTCCTACATCCTGGTAGTGGGAAACTCTTATATTTATTTTTCACTACTTTAGTGAATCCTAGTTTGTTTTAATGGGAAACAGGAGTTAGCTTAGCCTTTGGCTTGCAGACTTGTGCCACCATCACCTAGTGACATTTACCCTACTTAGTGTGTACTGTTTTAGCGCATTTATTTAATTTAATTTTTTAAGATGGCTGCCTTATTTCTAGGTAGGCCAATGTTTCAGTTTCACATTATCAGTGCCACCGCGCTAAGGCGTCAATATCAAGCGACAAATATAAACAAACTGTAGGTGTTCACATTAGGTACTTTTCCTCTTCATGCCTTCGAGGAAATTGTTTACATAAATTGCTGCCCAAGCATGTCTTGTTATCTATTGTTTGGGAACAGACCTACACCAGGGGTCGGAGCAGATCTGTACAAATGCACCTCACTTAGACAGTCAGAGGGATTCCGACCAGATGCCATCGCTGCTATCGATGCTACACATCGCCTTGACGCTGACCCAGTCTTCATGTACCTACGAAGTCTGAGCTAAAGACCTCATTTCAAGGTAACAAGGGTTGGGGGGGCTCTTCTCATGGACAGGGCATTGGCAGATTCGGTTTAACACACCTAGCTCTCCTTAGGTTAGACATTAGTTTCATCATGCTAGGTTATTAGCACATATTTCATATCTGATGTCATTTTATGTCATTGCAAGATGGTGGGGGGTCTTTGTATTAATTACTCTTGTCTTTACCATTCTGTTTCTTGCACTGTTCATTATCTTAATCATTGCAGCCCATGCAACTTATCGTAGGTTGCAGTTTGGTTAAATAAAACCTATTGAAAACTTTACTGCATCTCATCTCCTTCATTACCTGTGCGTTTGATTAAGACATGTTAATATGAGAAATGGGTAATCTCTGTTTAACCACAACACTCCCTGAGATGTCACACTTTTGAGTCCATGCGTAAAGGCTGCCACAAATCACCTTTTACTGTTTGGGTTTTTGGTGAGGTGCTGCTTGTGAGCAGGGAGGGTTGGGACGACAGTTGTGACTTGTTGGAGGACTGGCATAGTAACCTACAAACATAAGTACTGTCACCCTTAAACAAGCAGTCTTGCCTAGAGCAAGAGTCAAAATATGACATGGTGCCACCAACCATGGAGTTTAGGTACTAATTCATGGATACCCTGATTATCACTGTCTCACATACTACAGGTACCCTAAGTACCAATATACAGAGACATCCGTGGTCGTGGGGAAGATCCTCCTCAGCTGAACAGGGAGTACCTAATTAGGCTGTAGGTTGTTCGAGCTCGAACTATTAAAAGGACTTTTCTCCCCACTGATGTTCCATCTCTTCACCCATTTTACAACATGGCTAATGCCATAGACATTCCTGAGAATGTTAGACAAGCATTATCACTACACTTAGTAGCGCATGGCTTAAGAGAAGAGGGTGGAGAAGTTACATTCATAGTGGAAGCTAGTGAAGCTTATCAAAGAGAAACATTCTATTCCTGGGTTCAATTTCCAAAGGAAGACAACACTACGTTCACCTTCCACACATACAGGATTGCAAATGTACCTTTATAGTACCATGCATACAAGTATCATGAAATACCTCCCACTTATAAGGAGCATTAGAACTGGTTTAATGGTGCCCTACCACTTGTAATACAACACATGAGATTAGATCCCTTAGGTAATGTCGGACCAATGTGGCCTTTGTTTGCCACACATGCACCTCACCCAAGTATATAAAACATGCAGGCAGCAGACCTGTGAAACTTATACACTGAGCTAGTAACACTTTACAGATGACTCATTCAGTTCGTAATGTGAATTCTGAACACTACACCAGCGCATCCAGCACCTGCTGGATACCAATTGGCTACTGGGTTTGATCCACAAACAGTGCATACTATCATGGGTAAGGTACCCACAGAACGAGAGAAAAGTCTGTTCTGGATAGCCCAGAAGACAAATCAGCTGTTTCCCCATATGGGACCAAAGGAAAAACATAGAATTCTCACAATGTGCTTGCCCTTTGGGATGGTTCCCTCAGTGGATGACTGCGTGTTAGAAATGGGGTCTTTGGTTGACAGTCAGGTTACCCCCTGTTCAAGCAAGGACCCTCACTCTAGTTAGGATAAAAGAGAATCACCCTCAGCTAACCCCTGCTTACCCCCTTGGTAGCTTGGCAGAGCAGTAGGCTTAACCTCAGAGTGCTGGGCGTAAAGTATTTGTACCAACACACACAGCAACTTAATGAAAACACTACAAAATGACACAACACCAGTTTAGAAAAATAGGAAATATTTATCTAGACAAAACAAGACCAAAACGACAAAAATCCAACATACACAAGTCAAGTTATGATTTTTAAAAGGTTTAAAATAAAAAGAGTCTTTAGGTAGTTGTAACACCACACTAGCGCTGCTAGCGTGAAAATGTACCTGGTTTGCGGCAAAAATAACCCCGCACGGGCGGTGTGCGTCGAAAATAACCCGGCACGGGTTTATGCGTCGAAAACAGCTCGGCTCGGCGAGGCGCGTCGAAAAAGCCAGCCACGCGACGGTGCAAAGTCCCGCGGCGCTGGTTGCGATCTCTCAGCCTTCGTCAGCGATGCTGCGCGTCGTTTCTCCTGCTCCGGGCGTCGATTCTCCGGTCGCGTTTCCAGCGGCGTCGTTTCTCAGCTGCGGAGCCGGCGTCGCGTCGTTTTCTCAGCCGCGATCGGATTCGCGTCGATCTTTTCTCCGCACGGTGCTCGGTGCGTGTATTTTTGTCCTTAGGCTGCCAGCCTCTCCTTTCAGGGTCCCAGGAACTGGAAGGGCACCACAGAGCAGAGTAGGGGTCTCTCCAGAGACTCCAGGTGCTGGCAGGAAGAAGTCTTTGCTATCCCTGAGACTTCAATAACAGGAGGCAAGCTCTACATCAAGCCCTTGGAGATTTCTTCTTCAAGATGTACAGTCTTCGCTGCAATTTATACTACCACACATGGTACCCCAACACTTGCCAATTTGACGGAAGTGTTGAAACAAATTCAGAATGGGCACAGGGCTGCACCAGCCCTAGATTTGGTGATGAAACTAATGCGTAACTTTGACACAATCTACTCAATAATACTCAGTAACTTTAAAGGGGCAGTGGTAGCACTGGCTATACGCCAGCGTCTCCGAGAGATTCCACACTTGGACCAGGAGAAACAGATAACAAAAATTATTTCAAACACCTATACCAGTAGAGGACAGGATAGTTTGGGAGCCAAGCAGATGAAGCTTGAACTACAGAGTACCATCACTAAGGAAGGTACTAAGTAAGCACAGGAGGGTTCTAAGAAGCACTGGGATAAACAAAAACAATTTAAAGATAGAAGAAATTATAGAGCAGATTCTCCACACCCAGAGAACTCCAACAGGAGATATACTCTCAGAAATATACTCTCAGAACTGGTATGCTTGGTACCATAGAGGTGCATACTCTCCAGATGCACCAGATAGATGTAGCAAGAGGAGGGGCCATCTTGATCGATGTCCTGAATATGTTAAACAGAAGAAAGACTTACCACAGTCTTCAGACAAGAAAGAAGCTAAGTTTCCACAACAAAAGCCACAGTTTAAAAAGAAAAAGGTGGCAGCACTGTCAGTTAAAAATGCCAGTACACTTGAGAACATTGCTGAAGAACAAGATGTGGGTAGTGACACTGTTAGACAGCACAGCAGAGGTCACAATATGTTGCCAGAGCAGGAAAGATCATCTGAATGTGACAGCAACTAGTGATTTAATTGCAGTTGAAACTGTGGACGGGCACATTCTCCCACCTGACAAGGTTTATGATTTAAGTATCCAAATTGAGGGAGACGTGGAGTGAACCATTGGTGTGATATTCTGGGATGAACTTAGTTGTGATATCCTACTGGCCAAAAGGGAGCGGCCACCGGAACATGCCTGTAAGCTCCCACATGGGGAAGATGTCATTTTGCCTTATTTCTCTGATCTTGTTCCAGAAGCAATAAAACAGACCTATGCTGTCATTTGGGCTTTAGTACAGGCACCTGCGTTGTACCACAATCATGTAGGTTGGGACAAGGATTCTCCCAATCTCAGCCACAATATCCTGTTAAACACGAAGCAAAAGCTCCAGTGAGGGAGATCCTCACTCAGCTCGATTACCAGGGAGTAATTGAGCTGTGTGTCTCTGCAATGAATAAGCAGTTATTCCCCGTTGCAAAGCCAGACAATTCCCACAGAATAGTCTTAGATTACAGACACTTAAACTGTCATACACGTACATACGCTATACAAAATTCACATAGAACAGCACTAATTAACAACATAGTGCACAAAAAATACAAAACAACATTCGATATTTCCAATGTTTTTTCTGCCAAAATGTAGCACCTGAAAGTCGGGACCTGAGTGCATTCTCATTTGGCACACAAAAACGCTTCTGCCATTTGCCCGAAGGCTACAAAAACAGCCCAGAGCTGTTCTCAGCCCGTGTAACATCAGTTTTACATGATATTGACCCTGAGCGTTGTATTACATGGATGATATCTATCTCACATATAACGACCAAAACATTCATCTTGCCAGGGTCAATCCGATCGTTTGAAGATTCGCAGCCATTGTCTACAAATTTTAATTTTAGGAAAACAAAAATAGCCTTTCTCAGTGTATTGTTCGTGGGATATGAACTATCAAACTGGAAAAATGTTCTCAACTCCAGCCACCTAACACTCTCAAGAAACTACAGTCTTTACTTGGTTTCTTCAATTTTGGCAGAACATACATTCCTGACTATGCACAACGTATCAAGCCACTTTATGACTTAATATGCCCTGATTTTTCGGGAAGACACTAGACAGTTGAAGACACACACATCCTTAGGGAATTGCAACAGGAGATGCTAGAAGCAAGAAACTTACACACCCGTGATAACAAAACAAATTTGGTCATCAGAATAATTGTCGTGCCATTTGAGTTCACTTATGTCACCTTTAATGAAGGTGATACTGTTCCCATGGCATAAAAATCACATTTGTACTCCAATGCAGAACAATGTTTTGCACCCACAGAAAAAAATTCTAACTGCAGTTCAGATGGCTGTCATTAAGGAGAGGCCACTTGCCCAAGGGAAAACGTATTATTGTCATTACCCCAGTGCCAGCCTTAGAGGCCATTACCAAAGCAAGCGTTCCTAACGCTAAAGCATTACATCCACGCTGGATTCAGTGGGTAGCCTCCCTGACTGCCACTGATGTTGACTACATCTTTGATCCAAAACTTCAGACACAAACATTTCTCCAGTATGAACAGGAGTACCCCACTCTTCTAGATATTTGGCCACTTGTCTGATACCATACTGTCATTTACACTAATGGTTCAGCACCACCAGCTGTAGGTACCAAACATCAATAGTCAGCCGCTTACGCAGCCACGAGTGGAGTGCTGAAGGATGGAGTCTTCCACCCTCATAATACCTACACAGAGACCCCAGGGGACTGCACAGCTCAACTGCCTGAACTCAAAGCCTTTATTTTAGCGCTAGAACACACAGACACAGGACTACTGACTTTGATTGTCTGTGATTCATATTACTGCGTCCAGTCCTACAATGATTATCTTAATCGTTGGCGATTGAACGAGTTTAGAGACTCCGAAGGGAACACCATAAAACACAGAACTGTGTGGGGGAGGGTGGCTGATCTTAAGGATAAGCTACCTTGTGTCCATGTAGTAAATCCTTTGGGCTACCAACATGTAGGAGTACACAATATCGGTAATACTTTGGCTGATGAAGCAGCCAAATCTGCAGTAGCTACGGCTTCTGTGGCTGCAGTGACTCGTTCTCAGACGAGATTGGATAATGAAATATTGACAGCGTGAAAGCTTCGGCTGAAGGTAAGTCTCTCCCAAAAGCTTACCCTACAAAATACTCTTACCACATCAGTGCACAGAATGTTGCCTACACCACAATTCCTGGGGTTGGAGATTGAGTGATCCCCAACCAAGACCAGGGATTAGATCCAATAAAAGCAGCACATGAGGGTGTCGCTTCTGCTCATGTTAGTATTTTAGCCACAGTAACACTCTTACAGAAACGCTTTGGGTGGGCAGGTTTATACAAACAGACAAACAACCTTTGTTGTGGCATTTGCCAGCAAATTAGGGCCAACATCAAATGCCCACCGCAGACTTCCCTTTTAGTGTCCAACAGGCCACTACAATGTGTGTGCCTGGACCATTGCGGTCCCGATCAACCTGATGGTGCATACAAACACATCTTAGACGCTGTAGATGCTTGTTCTAGATTCCTGTGAGTATGGCGACAGCGGTCGGCTGATGCTCGAACTGTTACAAAAGACTTGCTGATCTTTATCGGTACATATGCGTTTGCAGCATTCCATTCGGCCCAGGGCCCTGCCTTTGCCTCCAAGGCATTCAGGGACACCATGGGGACAATGGGTGTTGAAATCCATTACTCCTCAACATACCATCCCGAGGGACATTCGGTCGTGGAGAGGAGGAATCGTGATCTAAAGCAGTACTTAACAGCTAGAGTATCAGGTTCAGGCTGCAGCTGGCTGCATCACCTATATGGGGTCCAGAGAGCACTGAACAATCGGCCAAGATTGGCCTTGCGGGGATGCACTCCTCATTAGGTTCTTTCTGGGATACCTATGTATGTTCCGGATCTTGATGGCCCTGGTTTGAAATGTCTCACTGTTTTACAGGAGCGTCAGAAATTTTGGGATGATAAATCATCCACCAGTGCTGCTACCTTAGGAATAAGGGATTTAGCAACAACTTCCACTGGCTGGATTCCTAAAGTTGGGGATGTTGTTAGTGAAAAGATAACTGTGAAGAAGGAATTCGGTCCATCCTACAGAGCACCGGTACCAGTCCTGGGAGTACAAAGTACCAGAACTGTCATCTTACCACCGCTGCCTGGTTCCAAAGTGAAGAGATTCATTTCCATTGATGACATCAAAGTTCACCATGTGGCTGATCCTTCACAGGAGATCCAGAGGTCCTTTGGGTAGTTCCAAGTCCCCTCTCACTACCCAACAACACTACTTCTGACTACACTAGCATGTACAACGATGCTATAAATACATCCTCGACCGTGGGGAGGGTGGAAAATGAGCTCTTGCTGATTCCATTTACCACTTCAACGACAACACCTGTCCAAGATTTGGCTGTTTTCTACACCAACACAAGACAGACTGATGAAACTGTCTACTATGAGTCTCCATGCAAAGTGGATCCATCCACTGATAATGCACCTGCTCCTGCCTTTGCAGAGACTGCTTCTGGTCATTTCATCAATATTGATGACTTTTCTTTAGACTCATCCAATCCTGTGATTGAAAATGTTTTAAAGACACATAAGCTGTATTTATGGCTTAAAAATAACTATTTAATTCACCCATTGAACTATTTATGGTTCTGCTTGACATTTTTTGCATTGTTTCTATGGATTGGTTTTGTGACAGTTTTCCTTTTGCTTATAAATTATCATAACCTTCCTGAACGCTCCTCTGTTGAGCCTGTGGATGAATACTTAACTACATATCATTCCTCACATAAGGTCCAATGAGACTTGTCCCTTATGAACATTTCAGCTGTACCATTTCCTGATGGGATTGTGTGGGAAAACGTTCCATTTGATATATACGGACCTACTGAGGTCATTCAAATTCCATATGTCTTCAAAAGTTCGATGACTGATGTCATTACACCTGGTGTTGTATCTGATGTTTGGGATGTCCAGACAGTTGATTCTATGTTAACTGAAATGAAGGACTATTCAGTATTTGAAAGTGATGATGTATACAGAAATACACAAATTATGGGGAACTGTTCTGCTATAACAACTGGGGACATTACTGCCTGCACCGTGCCACTAGACATAGACCAGTACTTAACTTTACACAGTGGGGACACTGTTCAACACCACCGATGGGGAACCCAAAACATTATTCAGATAAATTTACTTATTTTTCTGGGCATGACACATAACATCCAGAGCCATATTATTTCAAATTACCTCCTTCAAAAATTAGGAAAGTTTTGCTAACTGACACAATTCTGATTTATTCAGATTTCTTTGTTTCCCGTCTTGCAGTTCAAGGTTACGAATACTGGAAGTACACTATTGATTTAAAGAGTGTATGGAGAACACAAGATTGGCAAATACAGGGTAGGGAAGCTTTGTTTAGAGTGTACCTTATTCCTGTGCAAGGCCTAGCTCTTCCGTAGAATAACACTGGAGTTGTCTTATTTGATTTTGCAAGTGTAATTTCCGAATGAGAAGAGATCCCCAGTTCATGTATGGTGCCTCTTGAATCACAATTTAAAATCTTAACTCATGATGAAGTCTGATTTTAAATTGCAATTCTGGACATGGCACTTTTAGAGATGTCTTAGCCATTTAGTGCCTGTAGCCTGTCTCTGGTCACATGACTGGGTGGAGCTGATAGTTGAGCTTTGCCTATTTCTCCTTGACAGCCACAAACAATAGGTGACTTAGTTGTGCCTGGATGGTCCAATATTGGCAGAATGGGGAGGAGGAGCTGGACACTCCCCCCACTCACACCTGAATAGTCTGTGTCCTGCCTCCACACAATGGGCTGCACAGCCCCTGTAGGTGGTCTGGGACAAGGGCAGGGAAGGCAGGATGCCTGGGGACTTCAAAGGGAAGCTTCTAGAAGCTTCTCCCCCCACACCAACTTCAAAGACACAACTGAGTATAAATACTGGACTTCAGACACTGTCTTTAGTACACTCCTGTGGCTACTCTGACAGGAAAAAGGACTGCAATGTTCCCGAAGGACTGCCACTCTGCTGCGTAAATTTGGCCATGCTATACATCTTCACCACATATCGTGGAAACGCTCTGCAAGGAGACATGGATTGAAGGTACTTTGTTCAACAAGCCTAAGTGGCTGCCTGTAGCTGGCCCACGCGCCACCACAGTCAGCCTGAACTTGTGACTTTGTCCTGGTCCAGTGCAACCACAACTCCACAGTTGGCGCTTAATGCCTTTAGTGCTATTTTTCCTAAAACCTGTAAACTTGAATATCTCCAGTTTCACTTATCGGATTTTTGTCATTTTGGTTTTGTTTTACTTATTAAATTAAACTCTATCTAACATGGTGTGGGACCCTTTAGTGTGGCGTTTTTACTGTGTTACTGTTTGAAGTATTGCCCAAATACTTCACACATTTCCTCTAAGTTAAGCCTGACTCCTCAGTGCCAAGCTACCAGACTGCTGAGCACAAGTTAATTTAGGATTGATATAAGCCAAGAATGCACTGTGTTTGCTTTGGGATGAGATGCTGCCCCCACCTCATTAGGCTTTTGCTAAAATGATCAAGTTTCTGTCACATATTTAGGGCCTCATTACGAGGTGGTGATGGTCAGGAGAGCCACTGCTGTGGCAGTGCGACAGCAACATTAAGACCTAGTGGCTAGACTACCAGGGTACCATCAGCACCACTGGGATTCATGATCCCGATTGGTTGGTGGTGGCAGAGTTCGCAATCAGCCATGGTGGCGCTGCATGCAGCGCCGCCCTGCTGATTTTGACCTTGTTCTCCACTAGCTTTTTTATGGCGGTTTTAAAAAGTCTGGTGGAGAACAGGTGCGGGCTGCCACAGGGGGGCCCCTGCACTGCCCATGCACTTGGTCCCCCTGCCCAGCACACTCGCAATGATCACTGTCTGTTGTGCAGACAGTGAACATTGCAAGGATGCTGGTGTACCCTGCAGGCGACAGCATTGCCTCCGGCTCGATTGCCACCTGTTTCCCACTAGGCTGACAGGCAGGAACCTCAGTTTTCAGCCGTCAGCTTAGCAGGAAACACTCAATAGGTCCGGTGGGTTGGTCACCACTATGGCGGTGGTCATGCTGTTAGGAGTTTGGCGGGCTTTCCCATCCGACTAACTCAAAATGAGGACCTTAATCGCCATTGTCTTACTTTGAGGAAAAGCATATATTTACTGATCTAAAATTCTGTGGGGCTGAGTTAAGAGTCCCTAGTGCCTCCTTTCACCACATTAGTGTAATTTTTTTGTATGCTAATGTGGCCCAACGAGGCCAAAATCACTGCACCAAATTTACAAAGTGGCACGATGCATGCATTGCACCACTTTATAACCTTTTGTTATACATTGTGCCTGCCCCAGGCATAATGTATGCAAAGGGGGCGTTGCCCCGTTAGGGGGTCCCAAAAAATGGTGCAAAGAAAGCTCAGACCAGGCATTAAAAAGACGTATGCCATTGTTTTCAATGGGCCTCAACAGGCTTTGCAGGATTAGCGTCAACATTTTTATGCAAATCTCCAAACTAGCATCAACATTTTTTACGCTAGTTCAGCTAACTACTGCCATGGCGCCCAGTATCTTAGATACGACTTATACATGGCGGCGTTATGGAGGTGCTAAGGGACACAAGAAAAGTGGCGATGCTTTTCCTAAATCAGGGCCTATGTATTTTAGCTTTATTGTCCAACTGACCTTTTTTCCTAGAGAAGGCCATGTTCAGTTGAAATGACAATTGTCTTTGACTCCTTTGCTCTCCTGCTTTCTATTTTGCATTAAACAGTAGCTGGACTTTAGAGTTCCTGATGTGTTTTGTTCTAATTTCTAACAATTGGTTAAGTGGGTCTATGGTTAAATGTGGCAGCTACAAATTTATCTATGGGCAATAACCAGATTACACACAGATATCTGCAGCTAGTGATTAGCCACTATGATGTTCTATTGATGTAGCTTGTTTTCTATACAAGAATAGATACTGTCTTGCATGTGCATGGGAATACGCCTATATACCTTGACATTGACATTCTGCTTCCCTTTAATAAATATTTTGACCTTTTGATCCATACTATAAGTCTCTAGCAGACTCCAACAGTTATCCTAATTTTTCAGCTATCTGTAGAACATTTGTACGTATGGCAAGCACTGATTCACATCAGAATTCCAAAAATGATTCACGAAGGGATTTCTAATGTATTAGATGTTGCCATTACCTATATAAAACGGAGTGTTTTCATATTTTGAATAGTCATCAAGGTAAGAAAGACCCAATGGTGTAATTGGTGTTTCTCCAATACCACGAAGAAGATTTCCCATGAGCACATATATCCACATATTTGTTCCAGCGTCCTTTTCGCAATCTGTAAAAGAAAATCAGACATGATTTGAAGCACTTTGAAGAAATCTACACTAATCTCAGCTTGCTGAAATGTAGAATGTTACATTTTTAATAAGTCAGCCTCTTACATAGCGAACCTCGCTCTGCCGAAAGGCAAATCAAAATGAAATAAAATTACACTTATATGGCTCAAGGGGTGGTTATTTATAGAGTCTATCATGCCATTTACCATCATTTCTTGCTCATGCATTTCAGAAGCATCTACCTAATCATTCACTCCAATCTTAGCACCGGTTTTTGCTAAAGCTTTCTAAGATTCAAAGTGAACTGACTTTTGGACCTTTCTATTCAGGAACCAGACTTCTTAACACTGTCCAGATTTAAGTACACAATCACTCATCCTCCTGTCAGAAAAATGTTGAGTGGTTTATTTTTCTGATCTAGCTCAGTGGAGGACATGCGGAAGTAGCTGGTTGCTTGAGTTCCCGCACTGGTGACGCCGAGGGCCTCACAATCGTGTGCACATATATACTTTTCGCTTCTGCTTCACTTTGCTCTCTGAGGCCTGTGTGGCACACTATGAGGAGATAAGTGGAGGGCAGGGGCCATGATGAGGCTGAAGCTGAGTGTCTTTCGGAAAGTGCAGCTTGATGTGTGGTCCTGCCAGTGCTTAAACTGAGCAGTTGGTTGCAGGTGGGGGGCACCGGCCCTCATGTTTAGGTGCCAGCATTTATTCATCTGGATCAGACATTCATGGACAGCAAGAGAGACAAAAAATACAGAGCGGAAAGAAAGAGAAAGACAAAGATGGAAAAAAGTCACAAAGCGAGAAAGCAGGAACCTGCAAGAGTGACGTAAAGGGGCAGGCAGCGCCTGGTAGTGGATTAAAGAGGCATGAGGCAGATTCAAAACTATGAAGAATTGGTATTGGGTGTGCTGACACCAGCAGCATTCTTCTGAGCAGAGCTTTGGGTACTGACACTCATTCTTTTACAAACTAAGCACCGAGTCTTTCAGTGTTAGTGTGGGCACAGCACAGTAAGACAATCACTGTTACAACACGGACCAGAGAAAACTGGCCAGCCTTGGTTTTAAACATTGCCCTTCTTTGCTTATGGTATTAAGATCATTTTCTCTAGTGGTCCTTGTCCGAGGCCATGCATTTGTCTCTCTGTCTGTGAGTTGATGGGTCACTACCTGCTTTTCTGCTGCCATACTCCTACATTAATTGCTTGAGTTGCTTGCATCAGGAGCTACTATTGCCAATAATAATTTAGGTCCATCTGCTGTTTCTTTTTTTAATACTACTGTAACTTTGCCTTCCCACCATAACGGAGCTTTACCACTGCACTTGTGCCTTATCACCTTTCCTCCATTAATCTACAGAGAACAAGTAAACAGGTCTCCTTTTGTGATAAATGTAGACCTGCATAGGATGTATCCCTGACTGTGCTACCCAACACCAGGCCAAGAACGAGAGTAAATCACACAGTGGCTTCACTCCTCACAATAGCTTCGCTGCCCATATCACCTTTTTTGGATTAAAAAAAACAAGAAGCTTAGTTAAAGCTCTAGCATCTAGCTGTTCCCCTCAACCACCAAATGAACACCTCAAAGAAAAATAAATTCGATGTTTGGGGATACATTTACTCATGAGAACAGAGGTTACCTACACAAGTGCACACATTAGTATTTTTACCTTCAGAAGTCTGGCAGTAGTTTAAGACCCCTCCCTTATTACATCAGAATAATTTTTAACAGTCTTGTCTGCAGCAGAATAAATCACAATGAGGATACAAAAGGCTCAAATCATTTCCATATATTTGTATATCCTATAGGGCTGCTAGCTTTCACTTAGGCCTACTGATGACTTCACTAGTGCAGAGGACTTAGTCCCATTCTCAGTCAGTCACACCTAATTCTGGCTGATAAAACCTCCCAAGTTATTCTATTGTATGAGAACATCTGCTCCTGCTAACCAACATTTTCAAATCTCAGAAGACCCTAATCTGGCCTACAAAGAGCTTTTGAGCTAGATAAATCCAAAAATATGATATCCACAGTATCATGGAACAACTCTGTACTTTGTCAATTGCTAACAAGCTTCCAATGCTTATGAAACAAAGGAAGACAGTCCAAAAATAAATACATAATAAGGAAATTACATATGCATGAATGGGGAGTTGAAACTTAATCATTTTTGACTGCCTGCATGCAAAATCTTCATAAATCTTTTTGGCACAACACTGCACGTCCAAAAAATCCCTCAACTCTGAAAATCATTTTGGGCACCTTTGGCACAACAAGGGAATATACATGCTACACATGGCATAACTATGAAATACTGTTCTGAATATATCCAATTTTTTCCTTGTGTGCTAAGATTCCATCAGGACTTCATTTTTCATAATTCAGAATAACTTTTTATATTGTATGATGTTCTCTCCTTTTTATGCCACTTTCAATACCTTTCCTTCTAGACTATGGCCCTCATTACAACCCTGGCGGTAAATCCCACTTTCCGCCGTGCTGAAGACCGCCAATATAGCGTTGCGGCCGCGGAATTCCGCTTCAGGTTTTACGACCCACAGCTCGGAATCCACCACAATACAGACACTCACACAAGTCCGCCACACCAAAGGTCAGTGTTAAACTGGCGATACCAAAACATGGGAGGAGCAAGTCTTGGCGATCATGCATCCTGAGGGCCTCACAGGAGTAGCAGGAGGACTGGACTCTGGTAAGGCAAAACTTTATACTTTATCCCACCCACCAACCCACCCCACCTGCATGCCATCACATTCTCCCACCCTCAACCTCACACCCATCACCCCAACAACCCACAGATACCCCACTAACACAACCCACACATCCAAAAACCAAGCCCTGCTTGTAACACCAATGCATGGACACTCATCGCCAAAGCATGTCCAGTAGAGAGACTCACTCATGCCCCAAAATCACCAATCACACAAGGGCCAAGCCAATAATGAATGCACAGAAGTAGAGGGTAACTCACTCATTGCACAAGATGGCACACACAGATACAATAACTATGCATTTACGCCCCAACAGGACCCCTACCCAATGTCACCGGACAGGAGGTGCCAGACATATCCAGTCCCCCCACAGAAGAGGCCCACAGCTCTGCACGACTGGATCAAGATGACCAGCCCGGCCCATCAGGGACCTCAGGACAGTCGGTTCCCCTGACACAGTCACAAACCACCACTGAACTTCCCCCCTCAGGAAACACCACCACAACACCCACCCAGCGGGCCCATCCCTCTGTCCCCAGGACACACCAATCAGCAGTGTGTCCACCACTATAGGGAACCCAGGCAACCCCACTAACACAGGACGATCAGGGACCTGGGGGTAGTGGCAGTGGGCACACGGTTCAGGGGACAGAGGCACAGGATAACAGGGAAGCTGGGAGGACTGCTGTGCAACAGGGGGAGGACAGGCCCAGGGAACCAACACTCCATGAGGCACTCTCCTACATCATGGGAGCTTACCACCATTCCCAGGAGACCATGGGCACGGTACTGGCCAACTTCAGGAGACCCAGCGGCTGCAGGAGGAACACTACCTGGGGATCAGGGAGGACTTGAAGTCCATCAACACCACCCTGGTCACCATTGCATGGGTGCTGGCAGACCTTCTCAACACCAGGAGGGACACAGTGGCACACCAACGGGCCCCTGACACTAGCCTGGACGATGAACATCCCTCCATCTCTGCCGGCGCTAGTGGATAGGAGGCACCGCCACCCCCTGCAGATGGAGAACCACCCCGCAAACGGTCCCTGAGATCCAGGAACAAGACAGAGAACACTGCACCTGTCAGATGGAGGCACTGGAATCTGGCCTTCAGGAGGCCGAAGGTGTGTTCTATAATCCTCCTCGTTCGCCCATGTCCCTCATTGTAGCGTTCCTCTGCCTTTGTCCTGGGATTCCTCACTGGAGTCAGTAGCCATGACAGGTTGGGGTAACCAGAGTCACCTGCAAATGTCGAGGGAGAACTGTTAAACAGACACTAACCCTTAAGGACAACCCCATACCCAGACACCTATGTCAACTGTGTTGGGACCTTGACCTCACCTATTAGCCACGCGAGGTGCCTCAGGAGTTGCCCCATCACATAAGGGATGCTGCTATTCCTCAAAATGTAAGTATCATGCACTGAGCCAGGATACTTGGCATTCACATGGGAGATGTACTGTTCTGCCAAACACACCATCTGCACATTCATCGAATGGTAGCTTTTCCGGTTTCTGTACACCTGTTCATTCCTGCGGGGGGTACAAATGCCACATGTGTACCATCAATTGCACCAATGATGTTGGGGATATGTCCCAGGGCATAGAAGTCACCTTTCACTGTAGGCAAATCCTCCACCTGAGGGAAAATGATGTTGCTGCGCATGTGTTTCATCAGGGCAGATAACACTCTGGACAACACGTTAGAGAACCTTGGCTGGGAAATCCCTGATGCCATGGCCACTGTTGTTTGCAAAGACTCACTGGCCAGGAAATGGAGTACAGACAGAATCTGCACTAGAGGGGGGATTCCTGTGGGATGGCGGATAGCTGAAATCAGGTCTGGCTCCAATTGGGCACACACTTCCAGGATTGATGCACGATCAAGTCTGTTTGTGATTATGATGGTCTACCAGGGGTCTGTACACCGGAGGATGCCACCATCTCATCACCTGCCCCAGCAGACGTGCCCTATGGAGGAGAACCGCGAGCAGAGAGTCATCCAACACTGAGGTATCACAATGTGTTATTTGCAGAAACTTTGGTAATTCGCAATGTGCTGGTATCTGTCTGTATTCCCGGCCTAGATAGGTGTGACCATCCCATGTGGCCCCCTGAAATGGCGGCTGCCTGACCTGTAAGGTGGGACAAGGGGAAATGAGATACTGTGCTGGCGTTGTATATCGTCGTGGAGGGCGGACAAAGACCCCAGCGCAATTCTGCATTGGTTAACATTGGGCCCTATGGGTCCCAGGAGCCAATGACGATGTACGCCAGCGGTGACGGTACGCACTGCCGCGGATGTGACCGCCATTTTCTGTCTGTTCACTCACTTGATACCTGACCTTCAACAGGAGAGAACCTACACTGCAAGTGCTGCTGTGACCTGTGTCTGGAAGCAACGATCGCTACAGTGTCTGGGGAAAGGGCCCCTGCCTTCACTTCGGAGGTGCTGGAGAAACTAGTGGATGGGGTCCTCCCCCAGTACACGCAACTGTACGGTCCTCCAGACAAACAAGTGAGTACACTGTGAGCATGCTGCGTGGGCAATGCCTGTGTTGAGTGGTGTGGATGGAAGATATATGGGAGGGGCTGATGCCTGCATGTGCAGATGGTCAGTGTATGTGCGTCAGGGCATGCGTAGGAACTGGTGGGCAATGAGTATGATGGTACAGGCGGGTGAGTAATTTCCTTTCCTCCTGTACCATTCCTCTAGGTCAGCGCCCACCAGAAGAAGGGTATTTGGCGTGCCACCGCCAAGGACGTCCGGACCCTGGGGGTCTACCACAGACAAAGCACTCACTGCCGTAAAAGATGGGAGGACCTGTGCCGCTGGAGCAAGAAGACGGCGGAGGCCCAGCTGGGGATGGCCTCCCAACGTGGAAGGGGTGCCCATCGCACCATGACCCCCCTGATGTACCTGATCCTGACGGTGGCCTATCCGCAGTTGGATGGGCACTTGAGGGCATCCCAGCAGCCACAAGGGGGTGAGTACACTCTCATTCAGCTGACTCTGCGTGCATTACGAGGTGTCTGGGTGGAGGAGGTGGGCTGTGGGTTCCCCTAGGCCAGGGCAAACTTGGTAGGCAAGGTCCCTTGTGAGGCAGGCTCTGTGGTACCCCAACCCCACTAGTGGTAATAGCCATCTACACCTAGTCAGGCTCCTGTGACTTCCAGGTGTACATCAATTGGGCTTAGGCCTCGTACCCCATGGGCATGTGAATTTGCTAGGAACTGTTGGTACATGGCGTAGTGCAGAGGGCTGCTCCTTCTGTGTTGTGTTTGCCAACGGTAGTGGTGTTGCATGCACTGAACATGATTTTCTTCTGTCTTCCCTCTCTTTTTGTTTTGTCGCCCTGTTCTTGTGTGCAATAGCATCATCTGGCGGAGGAGCAATGGCACCGGAGCAGGAGGGAGCTGCAACCCACTTGTCCCTGGAGGGAAAAGCAACTGAGTCTGAAGCCACCAGTGGGACGGAGGGGGAGGAGAGCTCCACGATGGGGACAGAAGCATACACCAGTGACAGCAACTCCTCCTCTGATGGGAGCTCCCTTGCGGTGGAGGGCACCTGTGTGCCCAACGCATCAACAGGTACAGCTGCCACCCCCCTACCAGCACTGCCCTCCCAGCAGCCCCTCAGCGTGTGTCCCGTGCCCGCTCACCC
Source organism: Pleurodeles waltl (assembly GCF_031143425.1). Classification (NCBI taxonomy): domain Eukaryota; kingdom Metazoa; phylum Chordata; class Amphibia; order Caudata; family Salamandridae; genus Pleurodeles; species Pleurodeles waltl. The sequence goes on along the minus strand of NC_090442.1, from coordinate 364,302,715 downwards.
AGGAGGGTGGGCATTTCCTTCGCCCCAGGCACCTTAGGCCCTGCCCCAGTCAGCCCTGCTGCCCTCAGTGAGGAGGCTATTGACCTCCTGAGTTCCCTCACTGTTGGGCAATCTACCATTTGTAATGCCATCCAGGGTGTTGAGAGGCATTTGCAACAAACAAATGCACACCTGGAGGGCATTAATTCTGGGCAGGCGGCCAACAGAGAGCATTTCAGGCTTTGGCCTCAGCACTGATGGCAGCCATTGTCCCTGTGTCCAGCCTACCCCATCCAACTTCCTCCACCCCGACCCAATCCTCTCTACCTCAGACTATCCCAAGCACACCATCAGACCAGCATGCACACTCATCAATACTCAAGAGTGGACATGGCAAACATAAGCACCACACATCCCACAAGCACTCACACAAGCACCATCCCCATGCAGACACAGCAACATCCACTGCCTCCACTGTGTCCCCCTCCTCCACGTCCTCTTCCTCCCTCTCGTCTCGTCTCCACTCACACCTGCATGCACTACATCCTCAGCCACTACCTCCATCACTAGCACGCCCATCACCACACACCGTTCACGTGCAATCACCACCCCCATTACCATGCACACATCCCCAGTGTCCTGTCCCAGTGTGTCTGTGAGCCCTCCTCCCAAAGTACACAAACGCAGGCACACACCCACCCAACAGCCATCCATCTCACAACAGCCTCCCGCCCATGCACCTTCTCCCAAATTCAGCAAATGTACACCTCCTACAACCACTACCTCTTCCTCCACTCCCAAACCCACTCCATCTTCCCGTTCCAGTGTGTCTAAAAAACTTTTCCTGGCAAACCTTGACCTCTTCCCTTCACCTCCACCCCCGTCCTTCTCCTAGGGCCAGGCTTTCCAGGTCCCAGCCCAGCACCTAAGCCACCAATTCCCCAGACACAGTTGTGCCAGCAACTGCGGGGTCATCGAGTGCGCCACCCGTCAGGGCTGCCAGTGTACCACGTAGCGAGGGCAAGGACATTCTGCCACCTGCCAAGGTGAAGAAGGTGCCCACATCCCGGAAGGAGAAGCTGCACCTACCAGCCACCAAAGGCTCCGCCAAAACAAAAAGGGATAGTAGGGAGATACCTGCGACACCATCAAAGGTGGAGAAGGGACAAAAGCAGAAGAGCAGGTCAGGACAGGGCACGATGGCACCCACTGAGGGACTAGTGTCACCCCTTCTGTCCACGACTACACCAACCTGTACGGCGGAAAACACCACAAGCTGCCCCGCCACCAGCACCGCCACCAGCACTGCCACCTGCACCGCCACCTGCACATCTGCAGCCTCAGCGACAGTCCCTAGCATCTTCCCCAGTGGGCAGCCGTCCAAGGCTGCAGGAGACGTCCTGCTGTGTCCCTCAACAGGTGCTGACCCATGCACCACTGCCAGCACCGCCACCACAGACACCGCCGCAAGCACCGTCACCAGCCCCGCAACGTGCTCGGACAGTGGCACCACCGCTGACATAGCTACCATCCCCACTGGTCAGTCGTCCGATGCTGGAGGAGACTTCCTGGACCCTGCCCAGCTTCCATGAGGCATGACTTCCATCACTGTTTGCACCTGCAGGTGGAAGGCGAAGCTGCAGCAGTGTGGGGTATGTCTCTGCCTCCATGGCGTATCATGATACCTGTTCCTAGGCAATCCCTTGGCACACATACCCAGGTGAGGGAATGGTACCGGCCACACTGCATGTGGAGCACTCTGGGCACCATGCCCCCTCCAGAACCAGTGGAGAATGACATCCACTCACCTGATCCTTGGCAGGATGAAGCACTCTGGGCACCAGGCCCCCTCCAGAACCAGTGGAGAATGACATCCACTACCTCAGTCCTTGGCAGGATAAAGCACTCTGGGCACCAGGCCCCCTCCAGAACCAGTGGAGAATGACATCCACTCACCTGATCCTTGGCAGGATGAAGCACTCTGGGCACCAGGCCCACTCCAGAATCAGTGGAGAATGACATCCACTACCTCAGTCCTTGGCAGGATGAAGCACTCTGGGCATCATGCCCCCTCCAGAACCAATGGAGACTGTTATCCACTTGAAAGACTGTGGCTCTGCACTCCCCAGGATAAAGCAGTGGGCAAACCACCAACTGTAAAGACTTGTGAGACTGCGGCTTTGCACTCCCCAGGATAAAGTAGTAGGCAAACCACCCACTGTCAAGACTTGAGAGACTGTGGCTTTGCAGTCCCCAGGATAAAGCAGTGGGCAAACCACCCACTGGAGAGACTTGAGAGACTGTGGCTTTGCACTCCCCAGGATACAGCAATGGGCATGGAGCCCCCTTGTGCAGCAGTGGCGTTGTGCCTTCATCTGGCTGAGGTGCCCCCTCTTCCCTTCCCCCCTGAGGTGGCTGTTTATTTTTGATCTGATGCTCCTGCAGTGTTCTCTCCGTTTCGAGTCAGGTATCTTGTGTGTCATGCATTTTGGGACCACTGGTCCACAGACAATGATTGGTACACTATCCGGACTGGTGTAGTTGGTGTACATATTTGTATATATAGAATTTTGAAATTTCGCTATCTGATTTTTCATGATTACAATCGTTACAATCATTTAATTTTGTCCTTACGTTCTTCCGGGGGAGGGGGTGTATATGTAATATTGCTGCATGTATTTGTGTGTATGTTGTTGTGGGTGAGGGTGGGGGAGGGGGTACTGCGTGTTGCGTGTGTGTGTCACTCTCTTTTCCCTCCCCCACCCCTGTGTTGTAGGTGCAGTACTCAACGTGGTCATCAACAGCGTCTGTCCTGCTCCTGATAGAGCAGGAGGAAGAGCAGCATAGGCAGTACGTGTAGTTCGGGCTCCATGGCGTCCTGGTTCCTCGTTGGGTGTCAAGAGGTGAGTGGTTTCCCTTCTGTGTACTGTTTCCGCCGTGCTTTTGATAGCGTTGGTTCCACCCTGGAAAAGGTGGCGGATAGGCCTGTTGTGATACGGTGACCAGCACTTTGTCCTCCGCCTGTCTGTTGGCGGTGACCGCCACGGTGTTTGTTTCTACCGCTGTGGCAGTCAGAGTGTTAAAGTGGCTGTCTATGTTGGCGGTTTCCGGCTGGAACCTCCCTCTAACATGCAGTGGACAGAGAGATGTTTTTGTAATAAAACAGATAGTGTTCTGAGAAAAGTATTTTAAAATATGTATGTGTCTGTGAAATGTTAGAGACGCGGTGTACCATTTTGTGCCAAGAACCCCGTCTTATTGCAACCTTGAATAAAGCACAGAGTGACAGAATGTTGTGCTGAGAAATGTAAATGCTTTCCTAAGCAAAAGAACAGCTAGATAAAGGAAAATAAAGCATCACCATTAATGTGATTGTACTTAAAAAAATAAAATGAAAGAAAATGAAATGTTATTAGGCTAAAGGGCACAGACAGCAGGCCTAGTTGCTAAAATAATGTGCCCAAAAAAATCACTAAAATGGCTTCACTACACCCTCCCCTTGTTGGTTCAAAAATGGTTAAGCAGCCTAGCCCCTAAGTTAAAAGCAACTAAAATACATCACTTAAAATGTATATACATAAATGTCAACAGGGACAAGTCAAAAAATACTTAAGTAGGCAAAGTAGAATTTTATTTTGTCAAATTTTAGCAGTGTCGCCAATAAAGCCGAATTTCAAAAGTCAGTGTCATTTTGAAAATCCTCAATCACAGTTGAGACAATAGAATTAAGGAAATATTCCACTTTGGTGGTAATGTGACCAAATCGGTGCCAAGGAAAACCAGAAAGCACTCATGCTCCAAAGCCTAAGCCAGAGCTGAGGCAGCAGCATTAAGTGTTGTGCCAGATGTTGAGGCAAGAGCTGCATGATCCACAAAGGGCAGCTCATAAATGGCTTCCTGCAGCAAACGCAGCGTCAATATGCATGTCTGGTAATAAACCCTTACGAAGAACATCAGTAGATCAGCCTCCAATGAAATAAGGCCCTGCATAAAAATACAGACATCCAATGCACATTTGAAAAGGCACCAGAGGCACCGAAACATGAGCTGCACACAGTCCAAAACTAGTCTAAATGACAGAAACCAGTTACATTCCAGTTCTTACGGGAGTGGTGCTCCAAAATACTGCATCATGCATTCACAACACAGTTGCACTGGTGAAAATGCCATCAGTCCTCCTTGTTGCGATGGGACAGCCATTGCGAATAAAAAACAGCAACAGCAGGATGCAACCTATTGTAGCCAAAGTAATTGGAAAGCCCCTGAAAATACTCAAGAATATTGAGTGTATGGCTGAAGGTATTATGCCAATTATAGAGAAGGTGCTGACAAAAGCAGAACCAACAACTTTAAAGAAATGTACGATACCTGTAGTACTGGATGTGTTCAAAATATGTCCCACATGTTCATCAAAGTGCGTCCTGGAGTTTATATTTAAAAGGGACTGTATCTTTGCAGACGACCTCACCACTTGGAACGCATAGGTCTCATGTGCAGATGTCAGCGCCACGTGTTATTGGAAAAATACAACTTTTAGTCTGCTTAACTTGTCAAAATTCACATTTGAAGTACCAATGTGAGGGCAAATGTCTGCAACTTTTGCCTGTTGCATGGGGGGAAAAATATAAATTACCGCAATAGGTGACAATTTGGGAAATTGAAGCTGCATAAGCAATTCCAGCTCGCATTCCACAACAGCTTTCACTATTAAGAAGCACTAGCTTCCATTAGAGAGAACCTGGAACGCTGATCTAATCAAGGGAACTGGAAATCACTTGAGATAGCAAGTTAAATTAACTGTTGAAGCGTTACACACCCCGTGCAAGGACAGCTGCTTACAAACCATTGAATGGCTCACAGAAGGTCATTAAGAAAGACCTCTTTAATGCCATTGAGGCATTTGCACAAAAAGGGTAGCTTCCACACCTCATGAATGTAACAATCTCCTAACCATTCATATTTGCCCACTAGAATGTGTTTTAAGCAAGATGTGAATGGCAGTGTTGAAATAGGCAGATTGATAACCCCATATATTAACCATTCAGCAGATGGTATTTTGACCTCAGTGAAAGGCAGCTTTCCCAACTTTTGATGTTTCGCATAACATAAGTTGCTTCCTTCCTAGCCATTATATGTTGCTGTCGCGTCAAGGTAAATAATGAAAAGATGTCCCTTGCGCTAACGTGTTGCCAGGGAACACAATAAGATTTTAACATGTCCCCTTCCCCCACCTTTCCCATTGTGCACCGTTGTGCCCTCTGCCCACCCAGCACGTGCAAGGACTAAGCTGCAGTTTCTGTAGCTTTTAGACGCAATTTCAAGGAGAGTTAACAAAAGGGCTAGCCAGCAGATAGAGGCAGATTAGGTCCAACTGCAAAATGGACCTAAGCTGCCTCTACACATGTTGTAGAAATGACCTCAGGAGACTGAGGTGTTCTTTAACAGCATCCAGTGAGGAACTTTTTAACCATTGCTGGCATAATTTTCCTACACTGTATGTTGTTACTATGCCCGAGTGTTCTGACGACAAATAGCAAGGGTCTGTGGAGTTACAAAATGTGCATGACAGCTATTTGTGTCCACTGGCCACATTAACCACCCACCGGGACGTGAAAGTGATGTGTTAAATGTTCCTTTTTGGACACATCCTTCAAGCTGATCTTCAGTTGCATTAATGTATTTTTGCCATTTATAGAATTTAACAGGAGCAGGGATACTGGGCACATTCAATTCCTTAATTTTTGCCAAGCCTAAAGAATGTGTCTGTTGTGCAGTTTCATTAAAAAAACATAATTTGTACAGGTATTAGGTATGCTCTGAATAAAGCTTCCTTTCCCCTATTTGCCAATTTTTAGTTTCCCATACACTCTTTAAGTCAATCGACGTCATACAATATTCATAGCCTTCTACAGCCAACTGGGAAACAAAGGAATCAGAATAAATCAATTTTGTATCAGTCAATAAAACATTGTGCATTTCCATTATAGGCAATTTCAAATAATATGACTCAACATTTTTAACATTGTGCCCAGAAAAATATGCAAACTTTTCAGAGTGTGTTTTAGAACTGCCCACTGTCGGAATCAGACAGTGTTCCCATTGTGTATAGTTAAAAATAGTCTTTGGGTTATTTGCTCTATGAATGAAATGATGTCCGTAATAATTGTAGCAGAAAATATCTCCATAATTTTCTTTTGATAGGTAAACATCTTCATTTTCAAAAACAGTAAAATACTCTACTTAAGATAAAATAGAATGAACTGCTTTTACATCCCAATCATCAGAAGCAATGCCAGGTGTTATTACATAATTCATTGAAAGTTTGAATACGTATGGAATTTGAATAACCTCCATCAGGCCATATATATCAAAAGATATTTTATCCCAAACAATCCCATCAGGAATTGGGATAGCTGAAATGTTCACTAGTTGAATATGAGACCAGTTGCTCATTGTTGAGGATGTTTTGTATCATAGAAGAAGATAGTGGTACTAATGAAAGATTATCTTCCACCCTCCCCAAGCTCAGGGAAGTATCAGCGTTGCTGCTCAAAACATGTAGAGGAACATCGTGGTCTGTAGTGAGAGGGAGTCAGGGACTACCCAGGAGTCCTCAAGGACTGCTGTGAAGGAAGGCTTTATGGTGTAACTTGACATTGTCGAGGGAGACAAAGCAGTTTTCTTTAGAACAAGACAGCAGTGGTAGAATACCAGTTTTGGTACCCTATATTCTCAGGACTGGAAGTAGTGCATGATAAGAAGGACCAAACTCCTTTTTCACAGCAATCTTTTCAAATTTTGGAGTCCAGCTGGAAGGTGTTATTCTTGCATCCCTTATTCCCAAGGAGGTGGCACTGGCAGATGTGTTATTGTCACAGAACTGTTGTAGGTCCTGCAACACAGTGGCACATTCATTTATGTCAAAAGCTGTATCTGTCGCCTCTGCACCTGGAACACACATTTGTGTTACAAATATGACTTCATATGGGGTATGTCCTCCCAGGACCTTCTGGGCAGATTATGAAGTGCTAGAACATTAAGGGGGTGCACCACTCTAGAAATTATTCTTACAATATTATTATTATTATTATTACAATAACCAAGAAAAGCACACTTGATAATCGATATGGGCGGCACACGAACGGGCCCTCCACATGTTCAGATCTACCGGCCCCTGACACTCTTTGGAGAACAGGAAGGAACGAAGTTTACAAGTCGCTTTCACGTATAAACACAGGCCTATTATATGCCTTTCTTTGTGGCCATATTTTACCAACTTACTCCAACGTTATCTGGAATTTTTTCCTTGCCCTGAGGAAGCCCCCTTTGTATAGGGCGAAACGTGTTGGCTGTTTTTTTTCTTCATGAACTTCTTGTCACAACAAGCTCCACTTGTCAACAATAAAATATCTTCGGAAAACAACTTAAAGGAGCTTCGCATTATTTCTACGACATTGGACTTTTCTTGGTTATTGTAATTATTGGATGTTTCTAGAGTGGTGCACCCCCTTAATGTTCTTGTATCGTTGAGGCCTCTTTTACCTCTTTGGCTCCCTTTTGCAGCAGGGGCCAGGTGGAGATTCACACTATATATATTTATTGAACTACTATTGTCTTACTCTGGGTATTCCTAGGGATTGATGCATGTTCTTTTCAGGCCTGCTGCATCCAGTCTTTTTAATAGATTATGAAGTGCTCTCTGTACTCCATACAGGTCATTAATCTAGCTATGATCCATGCCTAATACTCTTGCTGTTAAGGATTGCTCTAAGTTTCAGTTTCTTTGCTCCACAGCATTATTGCCTTCTGGATGACATGAATATGAATAGTGCAGTTGGACCCCTACTGAAGCCAAGGTGTCCCTGAATGCCCTTGAGGTGAAAGAAGAGCCCTAGTCAGAGTAAAACGCAGCAACTGCATATGTGCCAATAAAGACTTGCAAATCTTTAATAACAGTTCAAGCGTCAGCTGAGCATTTTGGCCATACCCATAGAAATCTGGAGAATGAGTCAACAGTGACTAAAATGTATTTGTATGCACTATCTGGTGTCAAGGGACCACAATGGTCAAGAGAAACACATTGTAGAGGTTTGTTGAAAATTAAGAGAGCTGTCTGCAGTGGGCTTTTGACGGTGGATCCTTTTTTTTCTGACGGACATCACAGCAAAGAACATACTGTTTGGTCTGTTTGAATGGGCCTGGTCACCAGTTGCATGATTGTAATTGTGAAAGAGTAGCTGCCACACCAGCATGGACAGAAACAACTCTTTCATGCGCTGCTCTAATCAACTCAGGTTGTCGTATTTGGACTCTCACTCCTATGCGATACTAATGGTTTAGAGATGACAGCACTTTTATTTGTAGGCAACGGATTCACGACTACAACAAGTTGCAAATGTCGGCCTACCCTCCCGGCTCACACCAGGAGACTCAACCCCCACCAAAACTCAGAAAGCAGAGATGATTTAGGCAGCCTTATGCATGGACTCCAGATTATACCTCTCAGGGAAGAAGTGGTGGGACAGAAGTTACCCTTTTCATTCGTTAGCAACAAGTCTCCTACACACGAAGGCAATGAAGGAGATGCAGGAGAGTTTTCAATATATTTATTGAAAAGACTGCAATCTACCACAAAAAGCGTGTGCTGCAATGGTTAGAATAATGAACAGTAACAGTATTGTGAAGGTGAGAACTGTGAATATAAAACCCCCACCATCTTAAAATAAACATGAGATATAAAATTCCTAACCAAGAAAACCTAATCTCTACCCTTAAGAGAGCTAGATATGAAAAACCTAATCTGCCAATACCATGTCCATGAGAAGCTCCCCCAACTCTTGTTAACTTGGAATGAGGCCTCTAGTTCAGACTCCTTGGAGTCACAAAGGCTGAGTTTTTCAGCAAGGTGACGTGCAGGATAGATGGCATCTGTAAGGAACCCCTCTATTGACCTTGTCCATGTGAGGTGTATTTATACAGATCCTGTAGGATCTCTGACTCAGGTATGTTCCTAAACAACTGATAATGTGGCAGACCTGTTATCAACAATTGCAATAACAATCCCTAACAAGTCCCCATGATGTTCCTCTTACACATAAGTGGGAAAGGGACATGATGACAATACCTACTTGTGGGAAACAGCCTAAACCACGATGCCGGAATAACAACATTGTTGTCCACGAAAGCGGAACACCGCTTTCAGAAACAACTACGCTGTTTTTCTCTGCCTTAACCACGCATGTCCTGAACAACGAACATGCGTGGTTAAGGCAGAGGAAAACAGACTCGGTCAGGTAAGTGGGGCTGAGACAGGATTCGGGGGGGGTTGAATATACGACGGAACAACGCATGCTGGAACCACGCATGCCTAAACAATGCAGTCGGACAACAACTGCATTGTTACCATTAATGCCTTTACCACAAATGCCTTAACAACGATTTTTTGTTGTAAAGGCATGCCTGGTAAAGGCATGCATAGAACAGCATGCATGGTTCCAGAATGTGTCCCCCCAATTCCCCACAACTAAAACAATCCTACCCCTACCCCCATCCCGCCTCTAAAACAATCCTACCTCAACCCCCACCCCGCCCCTAAAAACTAAAACTACCCCAAACCCGCCCCTAAAAACTAAAATTACCCTGACCCCTACCCCACTCAAGCCCTACAAACTTAAACTATCCCGACCTGCCACCCCTAAAAACTGAAACAACCCCAACCCCCCACCCTGCCACTAAAAACTAAAACTACCCCAAAATCCCACCCCACCATGAAAACTAAAACTACCCTGAACCCACACCCCTGCGTCCAAAACTAAAACTATCCTGACCCCCACACCCAAAAGTACAGCGACCTCCCACCCCTGCCCCTAAAAGTTAAACTACCCTGATCCCCCACTGCCTGACTCCTGTGTCCCAAGGGGAAACTTAAATGGATTCACCACAAGGTCTTTGGTCTTGGTTAGGGATCACATGATCACCCACCCCTGGTATTGTTACAAGGGCAGTATTTAGCCTGATTAATGTTAATTGTCCTGGATCAGTGTGTTCCAGTGCCATCAACTGAGCCTTGTGCTCTGCTAATTGTGCAGTCCCCTAAAGTCTGCACGTAAGTATGCTGTGGTTGGAATTAACTATCCTTCATGTAGCCACTCACAACCGCACAGGCAGCAGAGCATTAATGTTCAGTGCCTATCGCTGGTTGGGCTGAACCATCAGTGTAAATGATTGTATGATAGTATTCAATAGGCAAAGTGATTGCTGGAACTGGGTATTCTAGTTCATATTTAAGAAATTCTTAAGTTTGTAATTTAGGGTCGAAAACATAATAAACATCAGTGGCCATCAGAGAAGTTTCCTATTCAATCCAACATGGATGCAGTGCCTTGACGTTAGGAACGCTGGCTTTTCTCACAGCCTCGAGGGCTGGGATTGGAGATACGACAATAATATGTTTTCCCTCGGTCAGAGATCTCTCTTCAATGACAGGCATCTGAACGGAAGTCAGATTTTTTTCTGCAAGCAAAGCATTGTTCAGATGTGGAATACAGATGTGATTTGTATGCTTTATCACCCATAGTGAACGTTAAATTGGTGAAAACAATGGCACCAGCTATTGTGCATAATCTGGAATGTAAATTCTGCCAAAGTTTAAAAAGCCCAACAATGACTGGACCTTTTTGATGGCGTTCGGTGGTTGCAATTGTGCACACTTATTTGGAAAGTGAGGGGCTAGGTTCTTGCCTTCGCCTAATAATTTGTATCCCAAAAATAGGACACTAAGAAAGGCTATTATTGTCTCTTTTAAATTAAATTTGTAGCATAATCCGGAAAATCCCACAACAATGTAGCTCACCCGATTTATATGTTGAACAAGATCATCGTCCATAAGGTAGACATCCTCAGGGTCAATGTTGTGTAAAATTGAAGTAAGCTGAAAACAATCCTGGACTATTTCTATACCTCTGTGGGAGTCTGCAAAACTTTTTTTTGCGAGCCTAAAGTGCTAAAACTTGTTAAGTTCCTACTTTCAGGTGTTATATTTTGGTAGAAGAAACTTTTGGAAATATCTAAGGATGTTCTGCATTATATTGTTAATAAGTGCAGTATTGTGTGCATTTTGAATGGCAAATGTGAGTATATGACTATTTAAATGTCTGAAGTCTAAGACTATACTATTGTACATATATGGTCTGTTTTAGCTACAGGGAACAACAGGTTGTTCATTGGTGAGTCACAGGGTTCCATTATGCCCTATTACTCTAACTGCATGAGGATTTCTCTCACAGGTGCTTTAGCTTCATGTTTGATTGGATATTGGGGTTGAGGTTGTGCTTGGGATCTAATTGGTATTATATGGTAGGGAAAATCTTTATCGCTTTCTACATGGGTATGATACGGTGCGGATGCCTGCACCAACACCCAATTGAAAGCACAAGCCTCCCTGGGCTTTACTGGAACTAGTGGCAAGACATATGGTTAAATTACCTCTCCCCCATATGAGAGATTACAGGCAAATTCAAGTGGCCAATCTTTTTCAGCCAATAAAATATCATAAATGGTAGTTACGCAATCCCAACAGATAGAATGAATTGTACGCTCAATGTCTCCCTCTAATTCTATGTTCAGTTTATACACCCTATTGGGTGTGGAGACACGCATGTCCCCAGTCTCTACTTGTAAAAAGTTTTTAGTTGCTTTCACTGTCAGGTGCTCTTGAAGATTCCGGTGAACTATTGTGACCTCTGCTGCACTGTCTAGCAGGGCCAGTGCTCACTTCCCGTTCTCCAGTAAAGCTCTCATCCTCATTGGCATTTTGTACAGAAATCGCTGCCACCTTCTTTTTGAGTTGAGGTTTTGTTTCTCTTCTTTCGTAACAGAAACTTCTGATGAGCATTGTGACTCCTTTCTCCTTTCTCGGGTTCACATACTCAGTTTCCTGCTCTGACCACCCACCTCTCTCACTGCATTTATCCAGTGAAAGGAACGAGACTGGCATGTATCATTATATTGATATCTATCAGGACTTTTTATATTATATCTATTAGGCCATATTGGTTTTGAGGAGTCTCCAAAAGCAGAGATTCTCCCCTTTTGTTTTTAGGTGTTTGTTTTTGTTTACCCAAAAAAATTTTAGAACCATCAGGAGCTTGCTTGGTAGAGTCCTTATTGTATTTACCATGTGATTGTGGTTTCCTAGATCTGGCTCCCAGACTACCCATACCAATTTTAGAGTAGGTCTCAGCAGTAATCTTTGGCAGCTCGCTTTCTAGATCCTGCACAGGAATGTCCCAGAGCTGTATGCGCACTGCTAGTGCCATTGCTTCTCCTTTAAGATTACTTAATATTATTGAATACACATTGACAAAATTGCCCATTAAATGCATCCCCAAATCTAGGGCCTTTGGCAGTCCCTTATTTATCTTCAATTTGTTTTAACACTTCCAGAAGATTGGCACATGTTGGTGTACTGTGTGTGGTAGTGCAGAGCGTGCCAAATTCTGTGTCTCAAGTATTACAGTTATCTACTGTATGAACCATCCCAAATTGCAAGCACAGAGTGAAAGTGCTGTATTTATCTTGAGGTCCCATATGGAAAATACTGCCTCTAGCGCGTTTATTTTTTTAGCTAACCAAAACAGAATTTCTTCCCATTTGATGGGTACTTTACCCATGATTGAATGGACAGTCTTAGGGTTAATGCCTGTTGTGATTGCGGGCCGCTGCCCTGGACCAGCACATACTGGATTAGTATTTAACGTTTGCATTAGATACTGTACTAAGAATCTATACATTTGTAGTAAGGTAGCCTCTTTCTAGCCTTATTACCCCCACTTTTGGCCTGTTTGTGGATATATGTCAGGGTGTTTTACTGTCTCACTGGGATCCTGCTAGCCAGGACCCCAGTGCTCACAGTGGAAACCCTATTTGTCAGTGTGTTTGATATGCGTCACTGGAACCCTGCTAGCCTGGACTCCAGTGCTCATGGTTTGTGGCCTATATGTGCTCCCTGTGTGGTGCCTAACTGTATCACTGAGGCTCTCCTAACCAGAACCTCAGTGTTTATGCTCTCTCTGCCTTTAAAATAGTCACTGCAGGCTAGTGACTATTTTTACCAATTCTGATTGGCACACTGGAACACCCTCATAATTCCATAGTATATGGTACCTAGCTACCCAGAGTATTGGGGTTCAAGGAGATCACTATGGGCTGCAACATTTCCTTTGCCACCCATAGGGAGCTCAGCCAAATCTTTACACAGGCTGCCACTGCAGCCTGAGTGAAATAACGCACACGTTATTTCACAGCCATTTTACACTGCACTTAAGTAACTTATAAGTCACCTATATGTCTAACCCTCACTTAGTGAAGGTTAAGTGCAAAGTTACTAAGTGTGAGGGCACTAGCCCAGGTGCCCCCACATAGTTCAGGGCAATTTCCCCGGACTTTGTGAGTGCGGGGGTGCCATTACACGTGTGCACTACATATAGGTCAATACCTATATGTAGCTTCACAATGGTAACTCCGAATATGGCCATGTAACATGTCTAAAATCATGGAATTGTCCCCCATGCCAAATCTGGTATTGGGTGCCAATACCATGCATCCCCGGGGCTCCAGCATGGACCCCGGGTACTGCCAAAACAGTTCTCTGAGGTTTTCTCTTCAGCTACCGCTGCTGCCAACCCACAGACAGGCTTCTGCCATCCTGGGGTCTGGGCAGCCCAGTCCCAGGAAGGCAGAACAAAGAATTTCCTCTGAGAGAGGGTGTTACACCCTCTGCCTTTGGAAATAGGTGTGAAGGGCTGGGGAGGAGTAGCCTCCCCCAGCCTCTAGAAATGCTTTGAAGGGCACAGATGGTGCCCTCCTTGCATAAGCCAGTCTACACCAGTCCAGGGATCCCCCAGCCCCTGCTCTGGCGGGAAACTGGACAAAGGAAAGGGGAGTGACCACTCCCCTGTCCATCACCACCCCAGGGGTGGTGCCCAGGGCTCCTCCAGTGTGTCCCAGACCTCTGCCATCTTGAATGCAGAGGTGTGAGGGCACAATGGAGACCTCTGAGTGGCCAGTGACAGCAGGTGACATCAGAGACCCCTCCTGATAGGTGCTTACCTCTCTTGGTAGCCAATCCTCCTCTGAGGGCTATTTAGGGTCTCTCCTGTGGGCTTCTCATCAGATAACGAATGCAAGAGCTCACCAGAGTTCCTCTTTATCTCCCTCTTCAACTGCTGCCAAGGATCGACCGCTGACTGTACCAGGACCCCTGCAAAACTGCAACAAAGTAGCACAAAAACTACCAGTGACATTGTAGCGCCTAATCCTGCTGACTTTCTCGACTGTTTCCTGATGATGCATGCTCTGAGGGCCGTCTGTCTTCACCCTGCACTGGAAGCCAAGAAGAAATCTCCTGTGGGTTGACGGAGTCTTCCCCCTGTTACCGCAGGCACCAAATTTCTGCTTCACTGGTCCTCTGGGTCCCCTCTCATCGTGACGAGTGTCGTCCCAGGAACACAGGTGCTGGATCCAAGTGACCCCGACAGTCCATTGGTCCTTCTGTCCAAATTTGGTGGAGGTAAGTCCTTGCCTTCCCACACCAGACAGTAATCTTGTGTACTGCGTGAACTGCAGCTGCTAGGGCTTCTGTGCACTCTTGCAAGGATTCCTTCATGCACCGCACAGCCCAGGTCCTCTGTACTCCATCCTGCATTGCTCAACTCGCTGAGTTGACCTCTGGCTTTGTGGGACCCTCCTTTGTAGTGCTGAGATGACTGCCATGCTCAGATTTCTTGAATGCCTGTTCAAGTGCTTCTGCGGGTGCTGCCTGCTTCTGTGTGGGCTCTCTGTGTTGCTGAGTGCCCCCTTTGTCACCTCATCCAAATGGCGACCTCCTGGCCCTTCCTGGGTCCTGGTAGCACCCTTTTTCTTCAACCATGACTCTTGCAGCTGGCAAGGCTTGTTAGCAGTCTTTCTGTGTGGAAACAACTCTGCATCCTCCAGCATGCCGTGGGACATCTTCTGACCAAAGGAGAAGTTCCTGGCACCTTCCATTGTTGCAGAATCTTTGTCTTCTTCCACCCAGAGGCAGCCCTTTTGCACCTTCATCTGGGATTTAGTGGGCTCCTGCCCTCCCCCCCGGACATTTGTGTGACTCTTGGACTTGGTCCCCTTCCTTTGCAGGTCCTCAGGTCCAGGAATCCATCTTCAGTGCTTTGCAGTCAGTTGTTGCCTTTGCAGAATCCCCTATCTCAGCTTTACTGTCTTTCTGTGGTAGTAGGGTAATTTTACTCCTACTTTTAAGGGTCTTGGGGTGGGGTATCTTGGACACCCTTAGTGTTTTCTTACACTCCCAGTGACCCTCTACACACTACACTAGGACTAGGGTACCTTTGTGGTTCGCATTCCACTTTCAGAGTATATGGTTTGTGTTGCCCCAGGCCTATTTTATCCTATTGTATTCTATAGTGTTTGCACTATTTTTCTAACTGTTTACTTACCTGATTTTGGTTTTTGTGTATATTTTGTGTATTTTACTTACCTCCTAAGGGAGTATATCCTCTGAGATACTTTTGGCATATTGTCACTAAAATAAAGTACCTTTATTTTTTAGTAACTAGTATTGTGTTTCTTATGATCTAGTGCTATATGATATAAGTGGTATAGTAGGAGTTCAGCCTAAGCTGCTAGAACACTACTAATCTACTAATAATGGATAACTGGACCTGGCACAAGGTGTAAGTGCCACTAGGTACCCACTATAAGCCAGGCCAGCCTCCTACAACATTGCTGTAAGCTCTATGCATAAACGATGAACCTCAGCTACCGCCAAGGTGCCTGCATCAGGATGCTGTGTGGATGTGGCCAATAAGAACCAGGTAGGACCATCATTAATCAGAGGAACTAACCTAACATGAAGTATTGTGTATGGTAGGGCACTATCAAGCCAGTTATGGTGGTCATGAAAGGATAGAGGTATCTCTAAATATGCATATGCTCTGTATTGTACAGGTACATTAGCAGGTGTATAATGATGAAATATATTAGTGTTCCTATCAACTGCTGGAAAATTGACCCAAGAATAAAATGTTTCTGTTCCAAAGGCTGGATTATCCTCAACTACAAAGGTAACTGGACCCCCGTGGGCTCTAAGGCCATTAGCTAATAAATTAGCAGTGATGGGAGGTCGCATGTTTACTGAAATTACCACCAGTTGCGGGTTCACCTTGGTAAATGTACCTGTTTAGAAATAAGGACACCAAATGGGGATTGATCCTTTTGAGGTTTAAGCTTGAACAACCTCCAGCATTGAATAGCTATCTAACTGAGGAGGTCTCAGTATATAGTTTTGAGGTGCTTTTAGCACACAGTGCGACAGAGATCCTATTCCAGCATCTTTTACTGTGGGACCAGTACTAACTAAAGAAACAATGTCTACTGACTCACCAGTAAATATAGACAGCCCCACTGCACATTCCCCGAATACTGCTCCTAATTGGAAGCTTGCAATCAGTTGGGGATACTAAACTATCAGCTCAAGAGTCTACCAAATTATCTTCCCATAAAGATAATATTGAGTTTCAGCAACAGGACTTGGTAATGCATTTTATTCTTCCAGATGTAGACACCAACTGTGTGTAGTCACCTAGGTCTAATAATGGTAGTGGGAGTGATCAGGATAGAAATGATACTCCTCCTCTTTGAAAGCAGCCCCTTATCTTCAGATGATCTTTCAGATTTTCCAGACTTACCATTAAATGCCAGTGTTCATCAGTCTGGGGAATATGTGGTCTTGTCTGAAGCTGTCCCTGTGCTACAGGGTATATTGGACTTTACACTGAAGTCATTCTGGACTCCTTATCAGCTATTCTTCTATCTTTGACTAAAAAAGGTTACACATGGTTCTACTCTCACCTTCTCTCTTCATGACTCTTCATAGAAAACAGGTTTATTTTCTCCTACTTTGGAAAATGTAAAACCAGGGACCAAAGAAGGAAAAACACAGATGGGTTCCCCTGCCTGTAAGAAATTAAGAAAGGTGGTCAAATTGCAACATGAAGTTGTTTATTCACTTCAGAATCTTTTTGATCCATGTAAAAGGGATATTTCAGATAATTCTAAATTAACTCAAGGTATCTCCCAGTGCCAAAACATGCAAGGGTCTTTGGCACTTTTTCCTATATTCATGAACAAAGGGGCGAAGCAAACTATGTCAACCGTAGCTGCAACTGATGCTTCTGCTGAAATTAAAACTTCAGAGAAAACAGAGAATAACATTTTGTCTCACTGTAAAAAAAACAGGATTAAGGAAAAGTAAAAGAAGAAAACAAACAATAAAAGATTTAAAGTAAAAGAAGAATTGAAAAAGGCAGACAGAAACCAAGATTTACTAACCTTCTATCATGGACTTTTCTGGATGAGGGAGCTGTTGCCTCCCAGGATTCCCAGGTTGAAACAGATCTATGTGTCCTCTCTGGCCCGAAGCAAGGAAATATGGAATGTGTAGATAAAGTGAATACACAAAGTATATCAGAGATTGAAGTACATAACCCTATTATTCCTGTAATATGTTCCGCTACACCTCGGCAAAAGGAGGAGAAATTAAGGTCCACAGAAGACACCGTGAAGCAAAAAAGATGAACTACAAACGACTCAAGTCAAAGAAAATAAATTTCAACCCCCTCGCAGCCAATTTTCATTCAAACAAATCTGCATTTTCTGATGAACAGAACCCAAAGAATTTAAGTAACATTATAGCGTCTGAAATTATTCAGTCAAATAATACGGAAATTACAGCTCCTCATTGGTTGACAAATGTAATAGACCTCACTTCTTTGTTTGCATGTGATGAAGCTCCTCTAAATTGAGGAAGGATCTTAAAGTTGCTACACTTATTCACTCCACTAAAAACTATTACTTCTATGTAAATAAAAAGGGTTTCATTCCCAACTAACAAGAACTTCAACCAGGCAAGAGTAGTATTCTAGTTACGTTTGGCACCTGAAATCATGTTGTCAACTACAGATTACCTTAGGAAAACTGGAAATGACATCTATCCAATATTGCTCCTGGAGAGCTTGGTAGACAAAATCCCTGTTAAATTGATCTGCAACTCTCCTGAGAACTTGCTCCTTACTTACCTAAGTACTGCAGCTCTCCAGAAGTGTTATCAAATCCTTCAGGGAGAAGATAAAAAATGTAGAACAGCAGCACTTAGATCAGTGTCTGCTGAATGCTTCACCATGGGCATGGCTCCCCAGCACCTTGAATGGTAGTAAAACCGTAAAACCATCCCTTTAAATTCAACCTTTGTTTAGTAGAAAAAGTACTCTAATACTTTCATGGAATAGATCAGGAATAGATGCAAGTAAAATAAACTTCCGTATTTCTCAGAATTCCCCTTTAAGTGCCCAGCAGTGGCTAAAGGGTGTCTGGCTATGTCACTTTTGATCAAGTTTGACTGGAAATTTCAAACAATACCTATAGAAAGTAAATACCTACAAGATTTAAAGATGTTATTGCTGCTCATGCTACTTCCCTGTGGAAACCTTTTTAATGTGTGATGTTTCTGTGCCTCCAGGATGCTGCAATGATGGCATTTTAAAGCAAATTGTAAAGAAAATAAAGGAATTAGGAGACAAAGAAACAATCAATGAGATCCTAATTAGTAGTGATTTTAATGCAAACACCTGCAACTCCTTGTTGGAGCACAATCAACATACTGAGCTAGAGGAAAATTGGGGACTACCAGAGGCTATATTTCTAAATAAACCAATAAACCTATTAGTGACAAAAGGGGTGCTCTCCTTCTGGAAGAATTAAGCCTCTTGGGTATGATACATTTGAATGGGAGGAAATATTCTGATATTCAAGCAAAGGTGATTAGACAAGAATTTCTTTAGACCTTCATTATTGATTATACTCTAACTACCTCTTCAATATTTCACTTAGTAGCACATTTCTCAGAGGTAGGAATGCTATAGAGTGTTCATGCAATTCTTCGCACTATGTTAATATAATCTACTGAAAGTGTGAAGGACTGGTCACTGTGTGCCTAATCTGTGATGGGCAAAATTCACACAGGAAGAGGTAAATTATACTGGAACCCCAACAATGTGGCAAAGTTTAATAATAAAGTTACAGTCTACCTTCGTAGTTTGGAGGAACTGCAGATAAACAACTCTGTTTCATAGTATGATTGCCTTATGGTTGAAACAGTTAATTGCTTTATAAAAGATGGGGGGGATAAATGAAGAATTAAAAGAGCATCTCAGTATATTACAGAAAGAGAGTTATCTAAAGTAGTAAGTAACTTCATTCAGAATCAACATACATTTCCCACTATAAAGCATAAAAAGGCAATAAAGTCCATAAAGAATAAAAGAAAACAGCACAGAAGATCAGTTAAGTCAAAGCAACAGCATCTGCTCTGGATCTTCCTGCACCAAGCAGCTTCACAGAACAATCCTTGGGGCCTGATTATGATCTTTGCAGTTGAACACCCCGAACTCCAGTACGGCAGTGGTGAGGCAGCCGTCAAGCCCCACCACTGTCACAATACAATGTCCGCCGGACTGACCATCGGAAACAGCACAGCAGAATTGTCTTTGGCTCCCTCACACAGCACTCTCGGAATGCGCTCTGTCTGCCATAGCAGACAGTGCTCATTCCAAGGATGGTAACAGGGGGGCGTCTGCACTGCCCACAATCTTTCTTCGAGGTATTTTCATGGCAGAGACCCCACCATGAAAAGGCTGGCAGAAAGGAAAGTTGTGATTAGTACTGCCGTGGCTGATCACAACTTTCACTGCCGCCAACCTATTGGGAACACTGCTCCTGGTGGCAACAGCGGTCTCCTGGTGATCGGACCACCAGGATCGTAATCTGGCACTGAGACTGCCAGAATTGCATCAGTTGGAACACCACTGCAAGTTTGATGGCCTAAGGACCGCCAAACTCGTATTCAGGCACTTAGGCTTTCTGGAGGATTATTGCACAAAATTCTGGCAGCCTAAAAAGGGATCTGATATCAAATGAAGTCCTATTTACAATCTGGTATGATTACATTGCTGAGAGAAACATTATCCCCCAAAAGTAGGTTCTAGAAGCTTGCTCACATTTTGATCGCCTAATACAAATGTATAAAACAAAAATTCCCCCTACGTTATCCTAGGCATTAGAGCACACCAGATTGAATCTTGAGCACTTCTAAACAAATGTGAAGGGAACATTCTAAGAAGGTTTTGCTCACAAAGTTCAGCCATTCCAGTCCAATTATTAAGGCTAGAACCTGGATTGGTGGTTACATGTGTGCAATCCTTACCTGATATTATTCGATGGGGATAAAAAATATTCCGTGACCCAAGCACTTCCCTGAGATCTCTGCTTAGAATGGAGATTTTGTATAAGACTGCAACCTACACAATCTTTGGGGGAAATCTGTCTCGAGCTTTGGAATATTTTTAATGCAATCTATGGGCCTGGTTAAGAGTATGGTGTTCCTAAGACCACCATACCCGCTGTGTCGATTCCTTGGCAGTCTGACCGCCAGGTTATGAAGCTAGTGGTGGGACTACCACAAGACCAGCGCCAGGATCTTGGAGCCCATGGCAGTCGGGGAAGGTGTGCTCCATTGTGGCGGTTCTGATACCGCCACTGCCATGCTGATCACAACTTCCTTTCTGCAAAGCTTTTCATGGCGGGGACCTCACCATGAAAAGCCCCAAACAGAGCCCCAGGGTGATTTTTAACATTTGGGCAGTGTGGCTGGGGATAAAGGTTGTGCCCCCATATGCCTGCACTGTGGGAGCACACTTTATTCCATGACCAATATTTGTGAATGGTATACAGTGCGCCCAAGGTGCATGTGTCGCTGCACTCAGGTGGCATGTGCTTCAGGCTCACTTTATGAGCCAAAGCATGGCGCTGCAGTGAAACCACCACAGACACTACTGCCAGCTCACCACTAGTGTCATACTACAGCAGTGAGGAGTCCGCTGGCTTGGCGGTGTCCTCCCGACCACTGTATTGGTAGACCGGCGGTCAGGCCACCAATATCATAATGAGGCACAATATCTTTTGAAGGGATGGTCGCCAGGGCACCTCCAAATCTTTTTAAAATTTCAATTTCTGTGTCCTAATTTCAAGTTGGCAAGGATCACTGTAATATTTGTAATAATATTTCATTAGACTTAGTCCTGCCATTTAGTGTTGACCGTTTTATTATGTCAATATATTTTTCAAGAGTTCTTTTAAATAGTTTATTGGTGAAATGGTGTAAGAAACTCCACAGTTTCAGTGTCTGCGATTTATGCTCTGCTGGGATACAAGATATATTTCATGTTTTACATATATTTCTAGCACTAAATGAAGCCAAAGCCAAATACTTATTGCCACTGATAAAGAGCTATAATTTGGACACTTATCATGATATGATGGAATTGATAGAACAAAAACCAGACAAATGAATTTACCTGTTTTAAAGTGTGTAAATTCTTCAAATGTTTTTACCAATTTTTTGATGAGGGGTTTTATGAGTTTACTGTTGGAATTTTGTATGATGAGGTTTTATATAATGGGATGTATGATTTAAGTATTTACTAAGTGTTTTTTAAGAGGTTGGTCATAGACCTCAGTAAGGATAAATAAATAAATACAAAATTATACATCTAAAATTTAAATATAGTTATCATTTTATTATTTTAAAAAAATATTCAGCTATTTAAAATGTAATATCTGTTTGTTGGGTTTGTAGGGGTAAAGTATGAGAAGTTAATTACACTAGTTTTAATGTTATTGTTAAATATGTTTTTATTTCCAAATTGAATATGAAATTGATTATTTATGTAAATTGTTTAATTGTTCAACACATATGTTGAGTAATTTCTATTTCAGTACAGGTTGTCGAGCTTCTAGGAGAGTAGGGTTGGGAGTTAATGAAAATATATACTTTTAAAATGCACTGATATTAACATTTCATAAATAATATATTTATTTACAACATATCTAAATATTTATATATATTTAGTTAAAATGGTTTTGTGTTTCATTCTATTTTTGGAAACATAAATGTATATTTTAATTATTAATTAATTGATTTATAAATTGATTTATAAATTGATTTAAGTTTTTATGGGAATTGGATGGGAAGGTATTGAAGGTACAATGTGTTTTTAAATAATGTATACTGTTGTTTAATTGAATAACATTATAAGTAATATATGTACAAAATAAATAAGTGTATTTTGCAATCGGTCATATAGTCTGTAATTGTGCTCGTTTATTTGAATTATTTATGAATTTTTTGGTAGATGCTTTTATGGAGATATTAGTAAAAATGATTTAATTGTTATAATTTATTGAAGAATTATTTATCTTTAATTTTGTTATCATTTTGTTTTCTCAGGCTGTAGGTAAGGACGTTATTTTAAATGTGTTAATTTGTATTTTTTTTTGTGTTATAGATATATTTTTAATTTTTGTTAAAAATATATCTATTATTTGTTGTTCAGATATAACTTAGCTTAACAATGTGTGTGTGATGTACTTAAATGCTTTTAAGTTGGAATATATGCATTTTTCATTTCATTAACTAATTTTAATTTTACTTTACTATGAATATTTTATATTAAATGTATTTAAAATATCGTTTAATTGATGTTTTTTCTATTGAATGTATATGTGTACACACACACATATATAAATATGCAAATATAGAAACAATCAAGTTACTGCTTAAGCTGTAAATATTGTTTCTTTTTCTAAACAGTTGTGGACCCCCTGATTAGGCTTCACGAACCCCAAGGATCCCCAGACCACAGGTTAAAAGACAATGCTCTAAAGAGTCCAATTATGCATTTGCAGGCCTCTCCGAAATTGACTAGATTGCAGCATTGGACAATGTCGGAGGACCAAAAGCCACTGTTAAGTGGCCCTTCACCCAGATTAACCTCTCCAGGGCCCAGATTTATGGGCTTTGTGGGGCAGGGTAGCATGGAAAATCTTCTTGCTGTGCTGCCCTGGGTCACAGGAAAAGGGCAGAAATGCACTGTATTTATCCAATATGGTGCATTCCTCTCCTTTCCCCCTATGCTAGCACCCTTTCAGCTGCCTAGCACCAACACAGGCCCCCTTGCACTACCTGCGTTTCAAGCAGGATTGTTTTTGTGCACGAAGGGCCACCTTCCGACACAAAAACAATCTGGAGAGGTTTTTTCCTCTTTCTATGTGTGCCGCAGAATGTAGGACACATAGAAAGAGGAAGAAAACAATGAGAAATAAAGATATTTCTCCTCCTAATGGCTCACTTGGGGAGTTGTAGGATTTTGGTTCATTCCCAAGTTTACCAGGGTTGGTAAATCTGGGAATGAGTCCTAAACTATGGGAGTTATGTGGAAGCACTCACACAATGCCCATGGAACACCTCCCTAGTGCAGAGTATGGCAACGTGGCGATTTGTCCTGCATTGTCTAATCCATATTTCTGAAGTCATTCAAAGCTGCGCAAAGTGTTTTTACATGGCTTTAAAAATATGACAGTTGTTTGCGCACCCATGTACCACATCGTGTCATGCAATCATGGTGCAAAGCCACTGTAAATATGTCCTCATCTAATTTCCAACTAATTAAATCAGCCTTTTCAAATGAAGCTGCCTCCCGACTCCCAGAATTAACTGCTTTTATGAACAGATACCCATCCTCACTCAAGTCAGTTCTATTGACACTCCAATATGAATTTAGGATTTGATCTATTGTAAGTGTCCATTTGGTCTATGGACAATCAACACAGAAAACAAATCATTTACTTGAAAAAAAGTTGTATTTTATCTGTTAGGGTAGTAATTTCTATGCAGAAAGGGAGAGTGAGAAAAGAGGTTGACTATATTGCACCTGTCTGGCTATTTCTGGCCAGTGGTGCACTGGCCTGTCATGCATAATGTGTACGCTGGGCAGAAGAAGGTTATGTGTAATCCACAGTGGAAAAGGCTGTGTCTCTTTGCTAAGAATGGATGTGGCCTCAAAGGAACCCTCTCCACTCAACATTGGTGATACCTTTCCACTACCAAATGCATCAAATAAAATCAGCATTTTGTCAGTGAAAGAAGGAAATGGGGCCATATAAATATGAGGAGCATCCCCTTACAAATTATGTAAATATGGACCTGCCAGACAGACCAGCGCTGAATGGCATAGACTCCTGTTGCTGGGGTTTTAATACCAATTCATTCCACCATAGCCTGTAGCTAACTAGCAATAAATAGGACTGCCTGTCACAGGACAGAACATAACGCATGCTACATAATGAGACCTCCCAAAATCGGTATGGCCCTCTTAGTGAGGTGATGTTTAAGAGTCAGCACTGACTAGTATGCCAATGAGGCTGGTAATGAAAAAGAAAGTAATTTTTGCATTTATAAATATTTTCAAAGCACTGATCTCTTGAATGGGGAACAGACTGAATGTGAACTATGTTAATTCTCGATGGATTTTCTCAGTAGGTATCTCTCTTACTCGACAAATCCAAACAATCCAGTTGTGATTGGCATATAGCTGTAAAGATAATGGGGCCCACGACCTAGGGATATGATATGTAAATTGCCTAGATAATTTATATTAGGAGGAGCATTCTACGGCACTTTAATCCGAGATTGTGTTAAGTATTTTAGTACATTCGTATAAGGGTGTGCTATTTTGCTTCACTACCTTTTGTGGGTGTCATTGCTGTTTTTGCAGTAGCAAAAATAGATGTTTCCATTGATTTTGCCTGCTGTTGACAAAATAAAAATATTGTTTCTTGCTGCCAAAAAGCAGGAGTAGTTTATTGTCAGAACCCCTTTTAAAGGGCCATTGGGCACACAGGGGATATCAGACCCAACAGTAAGGGTTGAGGTTTTTTACTTCTGATGTCCCAGGACCTAATCTACTATGGACCCCAAGCAACTGGGCCAAGTACTCCTTCTGCAATTGACTTTCAGTGGTAGACATGAAAAAGCAGTCTAAGTCTCCTTCAGGGAGAGGTGTGGATGCAGATTACTGAATACAACTTATAATTTAAAGAGCACATAGCACTGTCAAAAAATCAATGTCCATTCCAATACTTATTTTTATAATAAAAGCAAGTATTTTATTTCAAAATGTATTCAATGAAAGAAATGATACACAATGAATAAACAACAGTACGTTTCTCCTTGAGGTTGGGGCTCTAGTGTTTTACTGGGAAAGCCCAGGCACACCCACTCTTCGTTACATGGTCATGGTTATGCCCCATACATTGGTGGCTGCATCCAGAGAATGCTCACTAGAAAGCCTTAACTCAAGTGTCCACTTGAACTCTTAAAAAGTAGTAAAAAATGTCTAGACACCAGAGTAGAGAGTTCCCCGGGCCCTGATAGGTCCATAACCAGTCTTACCCACTCCAGCATTGAGGCAGCATGTAACATCTCTGTGGGTGCCCTATCCACAAGGACTCAGAAGGCTCTGGTCCTGTTCAGAGAGTTGGCTGCATGCAGGATGTGCAGCTCCAACCAACAGGTGCAGGCTTTCCCTTGAGCTGACGCGGTCGGCTCCAGCAGCAAGTGATGGTGCTCCAGTGCCCCTCCTGTATGGTAAGTTCTGCACTCCCAACAGGGGCGAGGGGGGTTGGATTTGATTGCTCTAGTTTGGGGTCCTAGTTATGTGGCAATGCACCTACGGCGTCCTCAATTCACAAGGGCAACTTGAGTGCAATCTGTGGTGCTTCCTTGTGACTTATAGGTCACAAGACTACACAGTTCTCAGGTGAAGGCCAAATCCTTCAAAGCACTCTTGATACCGACTATGCCTCCTGGCATATAGGGTGGTCACAAAACTATCAAGCAATGTACCAGCCCTCCCTGCACATTAGTCTGTACCACAGCCACCCCTCTGGCATAAGGGGCCATCATTAAGGTTCTGCACAGACTTCTGCCCTCATTATCTGGCAGTACCTTTCACATCGGCCTCTCTTGGCATATGGGGTCACCGCAACCAGGCCCTTTAGGCTTTTACTCTCCCTCACGGCACTCCACTCATGGCTGTCTTCACTGCGTCTCTCTCCTGGCATACAGGGATTGCTGACATGAATGTGACTTGCACACAGGCAACCACCCAATCTGTGCAACAGCCATTTCCTCACACCTTGTACTGGGAGTCCACTCAACAGGGCTCCTAACTGAACCTCGCTCCTTCAAATGCTCTCTACTTCCTCCCAAGCTTCACTGGTTTTGGCAAGCAAGCAGACACTGGTATTCCAGGCTTGAATGGTTTCCCTGGGTGATGTCCCTTCACCCAGCAGGGAGACTAGCAGGTGTTGTCCCTCAGTCCTGGTCACAGGCAGAAGTGTTGCACGGCTTTCCCTCCTCCCTCAGCCCGACTTTTTTTTAAAGTCTCAACCTCCCCGTCTTATAAACTATTTCCAGACACCAAATGTGATTTGATGTCTGGCTCCTTCAATGAGAATGAATGAATGAGAGTATTTTTTAAAATGCAACTGTCACTCCCAAAGAAGCATCCTGGTGCTATATCAGCAATTAATTAGATTAGTAACCGAGAAGAACCCTTGATCAGATCATTAGAGAATAGCAAAGTGTATCAGATAGACCAAATATCCAGGTTTTCATCTGTTTTCTAAACCTGTCCTCTGATTCAACCACCCTAAGGTATGTGGGCATGCAATTCCATGCCTTGACTCTTAAGACCGGGAATGATTTCCCTCCTTTGGTTTTACGTTTGACTGAAGGAACCTTTAGAAGATTAGCCTCTGAAGAGCTCAATGGGCACACAGGGATATAGTGAGAGAATCTAATGGATAAGTATTCAAGGCTCTGTAAGCTCTAAATACAAGAAGGAGGATCTTGAAAATAACTATTTTATTAACAGGTTGCCAGTGCAGCATTCTGAGAAGACCAGATGCTGAAGCCCGGTGTGGAAGTTTCAAAAACAGTCTGGCTTTGGCATTTTAGACTACCTGAAGCTTATGAATAGTAGCCCTGGATGATCCAGCGTACAAGCTGTTACAGTAGTCCAGCCTTGATGTTATTAAGGCAATGACAACTGTTTTCCTGGCTGCAAGGAGGAGTAAAAAACGTTTTAAGGGTTTTCATAAAGCCAAAACAAATACCAGTTACAGTGGTTACTTGAGGCAGAAAGGACAGGCCTGGACTTGTGGTGGGGGGGGGGGGGATACAATTGGAAGAGGGCCACCAGAGAGTAGGATCGAAAGTGTTGGATCTTCCAAAGACAATAATCTCAGTTTTATCGGTGTTGGATTTAAGATGGTTAGCTTGCATCCACCAAATAAATTCAGTCATTCAGCATCTAAAATTGATCTCGGAGCCCCAGTAGGTCTTATCTAAGGACAGCCTTAATCATGCATCATCTGCATAGAAAGCAACTTGATACCAAGTTATAAAATTAGGGGGAAAAAGGGGGCCATATAAATATAAAACAATGCTGGGCTCAATGGAGAGTCCTGAGGTACCCCTGAAAAATGATCCTAACATAACAGATTGTCTTTGGTTAGATAGAAATGACTTAATCCAGGCCAGGGCCAGATAAGAGATACCGCAATCCTGAGCTCGGTGCAGCAATATGTCATGTGAAATAGTGTCAAATGCTGCAGATAAGTCTAATAGGATCAGTACTGCGTTTATGCCTTCGTCCAATGTCATTTTGAAAGTATCCAAAACTGATAGCAGTGTAGTCTCTTTAGAATGCTTAGGACAAAAGCCCAATTTTTGGGGCTCAGAATGTTAGCTTGCTCTAAAAACACCCTAATTGGTGCATTGACCAATTTTTCAAACATTTTACTTAAAACTTGTAGCAGGGAAATGGTTTGATGATTAGACAATGTTGCGAGATCATTTAATTGCTTTCTGAGAAGAGGCTTTACTATCGCTAATTTCCAATCATTGGGAGCTGGAGCTGATGATAGAGAGGAATTCAAGATGTCATTAATAAGTGGGTTAATAAACTCTACCACTTTGTGAAGAAGGCGACGAGGACAAGGGTCCAAGGGAGATCCTGAATTACACAATAGAATTGTTTAGCTGGATTGGTCAAGAGTGATTTCTTGGAACCCATGCAAGGAGGGCCGTGGATATCAAAAATTGTGGGTTGCGGAATTCTCTATAGGCAGCAAGTTAACAAATGCTGATTGAATTGAACATATTTTAGCATCTTAATATTCAAAAATGTTTACAAAGGAATTATGAGAGTGATATATCCCTGCTGATTGCAGTATGTTGCAAAAATGAATACATTTTAAAAATAGACTTCTGTTTGGCTTGGGTGTTGTCAATCTGTGAAGAAACATTATGGCCCTCCTCATGACATTGGTGGTAAATCCTGCTTACTTCCACGCTGACGGCCGCCAACATACCACCACAGTGGCGGATATCTGTTTTCCATATTATGACGCACACACCAATCTGACCGAATACAGCCACATAGACAAATCTGCCGGACCAAAGGTCAGTGATAAACTGGTGTTCCCAAACCCATATCATTATACCAACAAAACAACGCCCATCACATTATGACACATAAATCACCACAGCGGACATTCAACGGTGGTAAACCATTGGTGGTACACACCGGCACGGTCAGAATGGACACCCACATCCAAAACAATACTACCTTGGCCAATACCAAAAACACACACCTGACACCCATACACACACCATACCCACACCACTATAAAACACACACCCACATTACCCACAACCCTTTACCAACAACAATTACTGCCAGGAGATTGACACGAACAGCACAGAGACAACTAGTCACACACACCACTCACACCACTCACACCCATACATCCCTCACTCACTCCACATCACAGAATCCACCACATTACTCAACACACTCCCACCAACACACACCACACAAAACCCATGGCACCACAAAGGCACCTCCATTTCACTAAGAAGTTGAGGGTCATGGTGTTGTAAATTGTCAGGGTAGAGCCACAGCTCTTTCGAGCACAGGTATAGCAGATTTCCATTGCCAGGAAGATGGAGGTATGGCGGAGAATCGTGGACGGGGTGAACGCCGTGGGGCAGCACCCAAGAACAAGGGGCGACATCAAGAAGGGGTCGAACGACCTATGGGGGAAGGTACGTTCCATAGCAGCAAGGCACCAGCTCGCCATACAGAGGACTGGCGGTGGACCCCTACCTCCTCCCCCACAGCTCACAGCATGGGAAGAGCAAGTACTGGCAATACTGCATCCTGAGGGTCTCACTAGAGTAGCCGGAGGACTGGACACTGGTGAGTCAACATTTAACAATTATCACCCCCATATCTGCATGCCATCTCACCCCCTCACCCTCACTCCCATCACTCCACTACATCCCACACACTGCACCTACACATATGACTAACCCCAATGCCAAGCCCTGCATGCTATACCAATGCATGGACACCCCTCCCAGCCCTGTATGGACACCCATCACTAAACCATGCACAGCATGGGAAAACTAACAGTCTTACAATACATCACCATACACAAGCAAAATGATAGAGGGGAAGCCAGGGATGTACAATATGTCATACACATAAAGCATAATACATCACTTACATCCCCATAGGTACCCCAGACAATGTCAGCAGAGAGGAGGTGCCACGACTATCCAGTCCCCCAACAGAAGATGCTCCCAGTGATGACAGTAACTCTAGACTACAGGATCTGGAGGACCTACCTGGCCCATCAGGGACCACTGGACAGCCGGTCACCCAAGCACAATCACAGCCCACCAAAGAGCCTCCCCCAACAGTATCCAACACTGCAGCACCCACCGTGCGTACCGATACCTCTGTCCCCAGGACACGTCAACCAGCAGTGTGCTCATCTGTACAGGGACCCCAGGCCACACCTCGCCTCCAAGACAATCGGGGACCTGGTGTCAGTGGCAGTGGGCACACCACCAGGGGACAGGGGCACAGGCCAACAGGGACACTGGGAGGGCTGCTGTGCACCAGGGGGGGACAGGACTAGGGAACTGACTCTCCAGGAGGCACTCTCCGAGATCCTGGGAGCCTACCAACATTCCCAGGACACGATGGGCCAGTTCCTTGTCAACGTGCAGAAGAACAGGCGGCTGCAGGAAGGACAGTATCAGGGGATCGGGGAGGACTTGCAGACCATCAACACCACCCTAATCTCCATAGCAGGGGTGCTGGCAGACATGACCAACATCATGAGGGAGGCAACATCACATCAGCGGGCCCCTACCACTAGCCAGTCATCTGAACAGCCCTCCACTTCCACTAGTGGCCAGGAGGCCCCACCACAGTACCCACAGGCCACTAGTATCCCTCCCCCAGCAGAAGGTGAACCACCCTGCAAACGTTCCCTGTGACCCAGGCAGAAGCCAGAGACAATTGCCAACACCACAGCCAAGAAATAAGACTCTCCTGATTGTCCCCCTTAGGTCCCACACTATCACCTTGTCCACTTTGAACTGCCTTTGCTCCCCTTCCTAAGGCCACTTGGACACTGCACCTGTGCTACAAACAGACTGAACAATACCCTGGACTTTTCTCCATCATCACCCCACTCCATTGCACTTTCCCCTCATTTCTTAACACTACAACACACACCCTTGAACACAACTTAATTACTTGTATGTCATGTGTTGAAACAGTGTATTAATTAAAACAGTTACATCTGTTGCAAATGAACTTTACAGGGTGAGGGCATAGAAATAATGACCTGTATCTAGCTGTAGTAAGCACATCAGTACACAGTTGTCATTGCACCAACATCTATAAAATTATAATCCATCGGTGACAATAAGTAGACGTAAAAAGTGGGTAATGCCATCATGCCACAGCCACACAAAATACACCAATAGTCATTGAAATATGAAGTTGTACTGACTCACCTGTGTGTCATTGGAAGTAATGACGGATAACTGTGGTTCTTTTGTCCTCATCCTCACCTTCAGCCTCTTCATCCTCACTGTAATCAGGGTCTGTTGCAGCCACAGGGGCATCTTCAGTTTCCTCCTCCTGCAGAAAAGGTACATAGCATCTGAGGGCCAGGTTGTGCAACATGCAGCATGCTGCTTCTATCTGGCAGACCTTTTCAGGTGAGTAGCATGGGGATCCACCTGTAGATGGAGGCACCTGAACCTGGCCTTCAGGAGGCCAAAGGCTGTCTAGATGATCCTTCTGGTTCACCCATGTGCCTCATTATAACATTCTTCAGCCCTTGTCCTGGCATTCCTCACAGGGGTCAGCAGACACAATAGGTTTGGGTAGCCAGAGTCACCTGCAGGTATTGAGGACCAACATTTAGCCACACATTATCCTATGAGGTGAACACCAGAGGCAAACGCTAACATACATTGGGTGGGGACCAAGGCTCACCTATTAGCCGCACCCTGTGCCTCTGCACTTGGGCCATCACGTTTGGGATGCTGCTATTCCTCAGGATAAAGGCATCATGCACAGACCCAGGATACTTAGCAATGACGTGAG
Organism: Pleurodeles waltl; assembly: GCF_031143425.1. Taxonomy (NCBI): domain Eukaryota; kingdom Metazoa; phylum Chordata; class Amphibia; order Caudata; family Salamandridae; genus Pleurodeles; species Pleurodeles waltl. The sequence continues at coordinate 364,271,246 of NC_090442.1, read as the reverse complement.
CAATGTACTGCTCCGCCAGGCACACCACCTGGACATTCATGGAGTGAAAACTCTTTCGATTTCTGAAGACCTGTTAATTCTGCTGATGGGGACAAATGCAACACGTGTTCCATCAGTTGCCCCAATGATGTTGGGGATATGTCCCATTGCATAGAAGTCAGCTTTCATTGTTGCCAAATTCCACCTGGGGGAAAACGATGTAGCTGCACATGTGTTTAATCAGGGCAGCCAACACTCTGGTCAGCACTATTAAGAACATCGGCTGTGACATTCCTGCTGCCAGGCCCACTGTCACTTGGAAAGAACCATTTGCCAGGAAATGGAGCACAGATAGCACTTGCACAAGAGGGGGGATCCTGGTGGGGTGATGGATAGCAGATATTAGGTCAGGCTCCAATTGGGCACACAGCTCCGTGATTGTGGCCCTGTCAAGTCTATAGGTAAGGATAATGTGCCTGTCCTCCATTGCTGCCAAGTCCACCAGGGGTCTCTACACGGGGGATGTCTCCCTCTCCTATTCATCTGCAGCGGTTGCAGTCTATGTGGCAAAAGAGTGAACAGCTGCTCATTATCTGTACATTGCAACCACTACAGTTCTATGCATATTGTGATTGTTACATTATTTAGTGTGAGAGGTCCAGAATGTGAATTTGTGTAATTTGATGCAGTCAGGATCCATGGCCTGCTCCCCCCTGAAATGGCGTCCAGTGTGGAGGGGCAAGTGGAAGTGAGGTAATTCCGATGAAGTTGTGCTCTCTTGCGAGTGGCAGTCGAGAACTGCCGCACAACTCCTCATTGGTTGTCATTGGGCCCTATGGGGTACAGTGGCCAATGGTGATCTATGCCTGCGGTGACATTATGCACCACCGCGGATGTGACCCCCATTTTCTATCTGTTCACTCACTTACTACATGACCTTCAACAGGAGAGGACCTACACTGCATGTGCTGTTGTGACCTCTGTATGGAACCTACCACGGCCTGAGTGACTGGGGAAAGGGCCCTTGCCTTCACCTTGGCAGAGTTGGGGTCCTACCCAGTACCGATTGCTGTCTGAACCTCCAGACCAACAGGTTAGTACACCGTGAGTACGATGCATGGGCCATGAGTGCATGGAGTGCTGTGTTTGAAGGTCTCGTGTGGGGGTGTGGTGGTTGGGCCATGGGCAGCGTGCAGCATGTATGCTGGGCCATGTCTGTGCTAATGGGGATTGAAGGGGCATAGTGGGCCATAAGTGTAACAGGCAGGACGGTCGGACTAATACCTTTCCCTGTGTGTATTTCCCTGCAGGTCCGTGCCCATCAAAAGAAGGGTATATGGCGTGCCATCGCCAAAGACGTGTAGACCCTGGGGGTCTACGGCAGGCAGAGCACATACTGTTGGAAACAGTGGGAGGACCTGAGATGCTGGGCACGGAAGACGGTGAAGGCCCAGCTGGGGATGGCCTCCCAACGAGGAAGGGGTGCCCATCGAACCCTGACCCCCCTGATGGCCCGCATACTGGCAGTGGCCTATCCAGAGCTAGATGGGCACTTGGGGGCATCACAGCAGCAACAAGGGGGTGGGTACAGTGTCCTTCATTACAAATTATGCCTGGTAGGGTGGTATCCGGGTGGGGGGGTGGGCCTTGTGGGTGCCCCTAGGCCAGGCCTGACATTGCAGAGTAGGTCCCATGTTGGGCAGGGTTCTGATTTGAAGGTCCTCCAACCAAGCTAGTAGGCATCCACTACTGGGCAGGAGCCTGTGGGTCTCAGGTATGCTGCAATTGGTGTTAGGTGTCCCTATTCATGGGCTGGTGACTAGCATTGTGACTGGTAGTGCATTGCCTAGTGCATAGGGCTGGTCCCTGTGTGTTGTCGGTGCCGCCACTAACCAAATGTATCGTTTGTCTCTTCCCCTCCATTTTGTTTTGTCACCCTGTCCTTATGTGCATTAGCATCATCTGGTGGAGGAGCAGAGGCACCGGCGATGGAGAGAGCTGCAGCCCACTGTACCCAGGAGGCAGAATGCACGGACGATGAGGGCACCAGTGCGACGGAGAGCGAGGGGAGCACCACAGCGGAGACTGGAGGGGACAGTTCAGACATGGATAACTCCTCCGATGGAACCTCCCTGATGGTGGCGGACACCTCTGTGACGATCCCAGCTACAGGTACAGCCGCCACCCCATACCAGCACTGCCCTCCCAGCAGCCCCTCAGCGAGTTTCCCTTGCCTGCTCACCTAGGAGGGTGGACATCTCCTTCACCCCAGGCACCTCAGGCCCTGCCCCAGTCAGCCCTGCTACCCTGAGTGAGGAGGCTATTAGCCTCCTGCGATCCATCTCTATTGGGCAGTCGACCATTGTGAATGCCATCAGGGGCTGGCAGCCCAAATGCAACAGACCAGTGCATTTCTGGAGGGCATTCAGACTGGATTGGCGGCCGAACAGAGATCAATCCAGGCTCTGGCATCCTCTCTGATGGCAGCCATTGTCCCTGTTTCCACCCTTCCCCCTCCAAGTTCTTCCACCCAATCCCATTCCCCTCAACCCCAACCTATCCCAATCACACAGGCAGATGAGCATGCACCCAGGACAACACACAAGAGAGGACATGGCAAATACAAGCACCACACTTCATCCCACAGGCACTCACACAAACACCATCCAGATGCAGACATACCAACATCCACTGCCTCCACTGTGGCCCCCTCCTCCTCATCTTCTTCCTCCTTCCCAGTAGCATCTCCACTCACACTTGCATGCACTACATCCTCATCCACTACCACCATCACCAGCACACCTATTAGTACACACTCCTCACTGGCAGTCACCACCCCCACATCCATGCACAGGTCCCCTGTGTCCTCTCCCACTTTCTGTGCCCCCTCCTCCCAAATTACACAAACACAAGCCCTCAGACACCCAACAGCCATCCACCTCACAATAGCATCCAGCCATGCACCTGCACCCAAACACAGCAGACTGACACCTCCAACAACCACTCCCTCTTCCTCCACTCCCAAACCTTCTTCCTCTTCCTACCCCAATGTCCCTAAGAAGCTTTTCCTCTCAACCATTGACCTCATCCCTACCCCTCCCCCATCCCTCACGTCAGGCCAGGGTGGTCAAAACCCAGGCAAGGACCTCAGCCACCCAGTCCACGGGCATAGTAGTGTCCCTAGCAACTCCAGGTGGGAAAGGATCCCGGCCACCAGCCAGCAAGACGGAAAGGGTGCCTGCCCCAAGTGCTTCAAGGAAGGGCAAGGAGTCAGCCCCAGCTGCAGGAAGAAAGGGCAAGGAGCCAGCCCCAGCTGCAGAAAGGAAGGGCAAGGAGCCAGCCCCAGCTTCTGCCAAAAGGGTCAAGGAGCCATCCCCAACTGCTGGGAGGAAGGGCAAGGGGCCTGCACCAGCAGGCAGTTAGGACAAGAGGTCTGGTGCTGGGACTCAGTGGGAGCCCTCACCACCAACCATGGTGGTGCAGCTGTCCTAAGCTGCAGGGAATGAGCTGGAGTCTCCACTCACCACCACCAGTAGCACTGCCACCACCACCACCAGCAGCAGCCCCACTGGCCGGCCATCCGAGGCTGCACGGGATAGGCTGGGGCCTCCCCCTACCACCACCAGCATTACCACCAACACCAGCAGCAGCCCCAGTGGGTAGCTGTCCGAGGCTGCAGAGGATGGGCTGGAGCCTCCCCCCACCACCACCAGCAGCACCACCAGCAGCACCACCAGCTGCAGCCCCAGTGGGCAGCCATCTGGGGCTGGAGCCTCCCCCATCACTACCAGCAGCAGCAGCATCACCTTTGCCACCACTGACAGCCATCTCCGCCGGCAGACAGTGTGTAGTCCTGCGTCCATGGGATATTGTGCGGCCTGCCCCCTGTAAATCCTGTGGGTATGACACCCAGCTGAGAGAATGTGACCTTGCACTCCCCAAGATCTGCATCACTGGGCACAATGCCCCCTCCAGAACCAGTGGAGAAGCCATCCACTCACCCCCTCCTCCCCAGGATGAAGCTCACTGGACAAGATGCCCCCTCCAGAACCAGTGGAGAAGCCATCCACTCACCCCGTCCTCCCCAGGATGAAGCTCACTGGACACAATGCCCCCTCCAGAACCAGTGGAGAAGCCATCCACTCACCCCATCCTCCCCAGGATGAGGCTCACTGGGCACGATGCCCCCTCCAGAACCAGTGGAGAAGCCATCCACTTGAGAAACTGAGGCCTTGCACTCCCCAGGACAGAGCAATGGGCATGTTGCCTGCTCCAGAGCCAGTGGGCAAGTCACCCACTCGAGGGACTGTGGCCTTGCACTCCCCAGGACAGAGCGATGGGCATGTTGCCCCCTCCATGACCAGTGCCGTTGTACCATCTTCCAGCTGAGGTGCCCCCTCTTCCCCTGTCCCCCTGAGGTGCCTGGCTATTTTCGACCTGATGCCCCTGCAGTGTTCTCTCCATGTTGTTGCAGGAGTGAGGTGGGGTCTTGGACTTTGTGATGTGGCCCTGTGGCCCATGAACATTGAGGACTGGGCAGTGTCGCTTGATTTGAAAATATGTATATACTTTTTTATTTGGATGCACGTATTCCTATAATAATATTTATCTTATTACACTCACTTCAATCTATTGGTGTTGTCCTTGCATTATTCCTGAGGGGCATGGGGTCAATATGTAATGTTACTGCATCTACTTCTGTGTATGGGGTTGGGGGTGTTGCATGTGTATGTCACTCTTTTTTTCCTACCCCCTCCCCTGCGTGCTAGGTGGCTGTACTCACCATGGTCGTCTTCTCCGTCGTTGGTGTTCGTAGTGGAGCAGCACATAGAAGAGCATGGGGAAGATATGCAACTCGGGCTCCATGGTGGGGTGGTTCTTCCCTGAGTCTCCATAGGTGAGTCGTTTCCCTTCTGTGCAGTGTTTGTGCCAGGCATTGGATATCATTAGTACCGCCCTGGAAAAGGTGGTGGATTGGCATGTCTTAATACAGTGGGCGGTCGGTGTGTTAAATAGGCTGTCTGTGTGAGCTGTTTCCGCAGTGGTCATAATTTGGCGGTAATTACTGCCGGCCTGTTGGCGGTATTAATTCCACTTTATCACCGACCGCCAGGGTTGTAACGAGGGCCTTAATCAGGATTCTGTAATGAACAAGGAATCCAACTGGGACTCATTGAGCGATCATAAATCCATTGTAAACGTTTACTTAGTGAGCTAGCATTCATACGTCCGTGAGAAAACATATTAACTCTAAAAGATGGGAGAATATTATCCCTAGCAAGAAAAGGCATCCCAAAATTTTCTCTGCATTTAATGCAGGACACATGTCCCCCCAATGACCATGGAAAAAGGTCAAACCACATCCCTTTACCTTGTCTTTGAGCTGCAGTAAAAATTCAGCAGTTATTGTCATACCATAAGGTGAACGAGCAGCATGGCTGGTCGCGTTTGGGTTGTGGATGGGCGCAGACAGGTTTACCTTTGGTGCACCTTCGGCGTGTCAGTGGCAAGCCCGCTGCACTGTCCTGTTTAAATACAGTGAGGCCCAAAAGAAAAGTTAGAGCGCCGACCAAGGAAAATGGCAGCTCTAAATGGCCTCCAGGAAGAGGAGTATTAAAAAAATTAGTGAAGTTAAATGAATGACCCCTTCAACTAGCTAATCGGTTCAGCAATTTCCCAAAATTGAGGTTCTACCCCATCCGTACTTTACAACAGATAAAAATCAAATGTGAAATTTCTTTTATTTTATTTTAAGAATAATCACAACGTAGCAGCACGAACCCAGCACTAATCCTTGAAATTTTATGTTGGGGTTCTGCTTCTTTCTAAGTACATTCTTCTCCTCTCCCTCTCCCTCTTCCTCTTGAAAAGCCACCTATCACAGCAGGAGACACTCAGAAGCTGATAGTCCTACAACAAGGCCGTGGAAGTGACACCTGCATGTCAGCCATAGTGATATGTGGATCAAAAAGATTAATCCCAGGCTCTCAGCCCTATACTTTGCGATCCCCGTACTGGTCCCTTCTACTTCCTGAGATGTGTCCAGGTCCCTTCCCTGTGATCTCTCACTGAATGAAAGAGCACCCTTTGTATTGTTGAAGGGGAGACTTTCTCTCCTTTATTCTGTGTCTCCTACCCATCTCACTGGAAAGCAGCAATACACAAATCTGTCTTGGAGGATTCCTCTACCGCCTCATGTCTTCATCAGGTAGGTCTGGGCTTCTCAAAAAAGAACCCAAGGTCTTCCACTGTCCAATATGGTTTCCTCCATGTATTTTGCCAACCTTGGCATACAAACATTCACTCTGTGAGCACGGCTCAATAATGTAGCCTTTCTGCATGGTGCCATGGTGTGCAACTTAAAAGAACACACCCTACCATCAGGCACATTCACCATGCACGCTTTGCACAACACTACACCCTTCTCACAGGTACAACTTCTCACAGGTATATATACATTCAGCATTCATGTACTCCACAGCACTACATCTCTCATGTACGGTTCTCTCTGGTATACACGCATCCAGTACATGCACTCAGTTGCATGTACTGCACAGTACTGCTCTAACTCTGTTCCCAGGCAAACATACAACCAGTGCAGAGCCACCCCTCCTGCACTGCGCAGCACTTTACATCCAAATGATGTAGGCAAAGGAGCAAGTAAAGCACACAGCAGCAGAACTTTAAAAAGGTGAGTGAGTCTGTAGGCTTCACTCTGGTGACACAAGGTAAAATGGACCTGTTCACTCCTACTGGTCCCCACACAATATACTGCCACCACTGCGAGCATGCTGATTAACTCCTGTGAAGGTGGTAGCCTTCCACCTCTATGAGGGTAGCAGTTTGGGAGCCCCTCCTTGTCCAACAATACCACAATCCATGAGACAGGCCTATTTCATGGCACGCATGCATGAACTATGTTTGACTTTGACAACAAAAATCAGCATTAGCAACCCAGACATCAGTACAATTGGCCTGTCAGGACACAGGTAAATGTCCATCACCACGCAGAGGACTTTTCCATCTTAAAACTAATGCTAAAACAAATAGAGCACTCTTAAAATAACATTGTTTAATATCATCTCTTTGTAAATTAGCACAGACAAAAATTAAAGGTCCCACAAGGATAGTTTATTTCATCCAACTGATAGAGGTGTATGCTCTGTGATTGTTGTGGCAGGACGAAGGGAATCACTACACACAAAAATGAGACTATAAATAGTGTACCCCTGCAGTTAAATCATGGAGCCTGATGTATTGATGAATATTTAACATAATGATGCAGCAGTGTCATAGCCTGCAGTTCTTGTTCTAGTGCCTGCCCTTTTTGTACTGTGGTAGGCACCAATATAAGGGATAAAATAAGGTAGAGGTTGGCTGAGCTCTGTAAACTCTGTGCACATAGTGTGAATAGCAAATGCATAAGCAATTGCAGGTAATATTACAAGCTAAAGGCCTCATTTACAAGAAAGTGGTGCAGCGCAGTGCTGTGTCAAAATTGGCAGCACCGTGCTGTGTCACTTCAGAAACACAGGGATGTGCTGTATTTATGAAAATCCAGCTCACCGCTCCGTTTCTCATAGTGCTGGCGCTAACCAAGTGTATCCTTTGTCTCTTCCCCTCCTAGCTGCCTAGCCCCAATGCAGGCACCCTTGCACCATAGTGCAAGGGTGTCTTTGTTGCAGGGAATGATTGTTTATGTGCAGGAAGGTGTCCCTTCCTGTACATAAACAGTCAATAATGGCAATTTGTTATGGAGCACACATATAAGTAGCAAATCATCATTATTTAAACAATCATTAATGGTGTTTTGCTTTTTCTATGTGTGCTGCAGGTGCAGCACACATAGAAAAAGCAAAAACTAGGAGAAATAAAAGTATTTCTCCTTGTTGTGCCACTCTAACGTCACCCCTGGGGTGGCATTAGTTTTTGGCGCTGCCTCAGATTTACGATTTCTTGTCAACTTGGGGCAGTGTGAAAAGCAATGGGTATTGTGTGGAAATGCCCACAGCAACACCTATTGCACGCTCCTCTGCCACAGAAAACTGGGTTGGGGGGCCCATATTTTCAAGGCAGCGTTAAGCTTTGCACCGCCTTGTAAATGTGAAAATAGGCACAGCGCCACCGGACCGTTGCTGAAAGTGACGCTCTGTTGGAACTAGGGGCTTGTAAATTAGCCCCTTAGCGTTTATTAAAGCACCAAGTGATTTATTCACAAAATCATTTATGAGTATGAGAAGAATTCCTAACGGATCCTTTTTGACATTCTCTTCCATTCAATTGTGAACTGACCACAAAACGTCCAACTCTCAATTAGTAAAAGTACAAAGAGGCATTGTCCTTTCTATTTGTACTACTTCTTTGAATAGTCAGTTTTATTCCCATTTGAGATGTGCGGGGCCACTTCACAATGGCTTGCAAGAGTCAATAAAAGAACACTATAATAGTGCCACTATACATATTCCAAAATGTATTTGTGAAATGGCCCCCTAAAACAGCAAATACACATTAGAAGAGATATTTTAATACACTATAAATAGTATTCGTAAGCTAGAGGCCATGACCACAGATTTTAAGGACAAGGTTACATGCTTTTTCCTTAAGGTTGTATCACTGATTTATTCACATACATGACAGACAGACGTTGGATTGTGTGTGCTGAATCCTCCAACCTTAGTCGTCAGGAGATAAGGTGCCCTTGGATTCAGCTATGGTGCAATTCTGGCAGGGGGAAGGGACATGTCCTTCATTAGAATGGATATGCTAGGTAGATGAACAATGCTAAACACTAAAAATACTGCATATGTAACGACTACTTTCGGGGTCCTCAACTGTTGACTCTGGTATGCCAGAAAATGATAGATTACTTCTTCTGACACACATATCGAGACCTTCTGTTTTCAGTTTAAGATTTTAAAGCTCTGTTTACTTAGGTCAACCTAAGCTGATTACCACGTGGCCTAAAGGCCAGAAGCTACACAGGAAAAAAGATTGTTTCTCAGCATTATCAGCATTTATTCTGAAGGTAAAGGTATTTTCCAACTTGTAGCTATACCTTTTTATTATTTCATTTACTTGACTGTCGGATTGCAGGTCACTTGCATGCCCTAGCAATTGTAAACGCTTCATTAAACACTATTTTTTTCAGCTCATTGAAGGTTGTGCTAATGTTGAAAAAACTGTGAAGGGCATTCCTTGCACTTTTTGACTATATTTGATACCCATTTCCAAAAAAACATAAAAGATGCCTACTTTAAATATATTCAACACAGTTATGAAACATTTTCTTACCTGTGACTTTGCTCCTGGCATCTGCTACAGTTGATTCTTGTAGATCAGCAAGACATGGAGATATGTTTAAAGTGGAGTTAATGGCGGTCGTTTCATGCGTCTCTGATGTTTCATACTTGTAACTGTGTATTCAGACAACAGGTTGTTTGTTACAAATATATGAGAACATTCAAACATTTAATTACTGTTAGAAAGAAAATTATTAGAGTCACCAAATTGAGTGATGCAACGAAAAAATAACACTGAATGAATTATGTTCTGCAAGGCACTTTTGTTACTTACAAAGGTTTTCTATGTTATGCAGATCTTATTTCATTAACAGATTTTTTTATCTTTTAAATGAGACTTCATAACCCCATGTGAAAATGTTTTTTTTTCATGTTTTTAGTGATGTTTTTGTTGAGACTTTTTTTCTGAAAAATGCCTTCAACCTACTTGGCGTAAACATTTGGTCGGCCTAGAAAGGAAGAATTGCGTTTTCAATGTTTCAGAGGCTACTAGTAGGTATAAGCTGTCCTTTCTCTGAGTAAAGAGGTGAAATAAAAAGAGAATAAAGAAACCTTTCGTGTGTATTTTCCAGTACATTTATCTAGTGTTTTCCAACATAAACGTTTTAACTCAGCTGCATAAATCAGTGTCCCTGCCTAAAGCATTACGTTTATCTTCCAGCAGCTAACTATTCCTCACGTGAACAACGTGAGCATAAAAGTTGCTTGGTGTACCAACAATCTTTTACTGATTAGAAATTGCTAATCACATAAAAAAAAATGCTTTGATGGTCTTGGTTTTCTTCCTTCTCAAGTTTCTCCTTTTAGAATAGGTGTCGATCACATTGTTTTAAGATGTACAGAACACCCCCTTACCTAAATCCAGCCCAACATATCCACTGCATTGGTCATTTTTTGGAAGGAAAACACATGCAATAAGGCAATGTGTGGGTGGCAGCAGCTCCCCTCCACAAACATTTCTTGGTTTTCAAGGTACTACAAGGATAAAGTTCGATATCAGAAGCACAACCACAACGGCGTCCACACCAGTGAACGTCTTGCACTGCTCTATCATTTTGTACTTATTGTATGGAACATCATGCACGGCAGACCCAAAAAACAAAGCATGGCCCCCCACAGCCTTTCACTTATTGCTTTCTTTTTCCTTGTGTGTAGACGCCCACGTGGTTACTCGCTGCTCATGCTTTCCTCCCTGATTGTTTTTCAGCATCATGTCAACACTCACGGACTACAATAAAGCAGGTCTCTGGCCCAGCCGCCAGTTTCTCTTTTTTACTTTACCTCACAGCCATCATGTTGTGCTGGTGGTTGGCTTTTCATTTTTCCTGGATTTTAATTTACATAATTAATCCCTGTCCCGCATTTCTACCACTTCGGCGTCACTTGATGTAGGAGGCCATCACTTATAAGGCCCCCTCCTTGCTCTTGTGATTGCTCTTTTGTACACTTTTCTGTAAGTGAGTTAAAATGGCAGGGTGACGATATACTCTGACATTTTTGCAGTGTTATTGTGACGAATGAATGTCACATATTGTGCTGCTCAATGGTCAGTAAATAGAACTGAGATCAGAGGCTAATATGGCTGCACTGAGATTAAAGCTGAATGTTAAAATGTCCTGTAGGCACAAACCGGACACTGCACTCCAGGATCGGACATGGGAACAAAATGGTCCTTGTATTCCAAGCACTATCCTACGAATGATGCTTTGGGAGTTTCAATCGAATGAGAAACATGTTGCAACTCACAATGAATTATATCAGTGCCGTCCTGATGATGACACTGGCATTAAGCATTTACATGTGCCTGTTCAGTCTATATGCCATGCGTAGCACCCACAAATGTACACCATCAAAACAGTAGATAATTACATTATTTAGGTATTTCATTTTTGTTCTATGGTGCAAACTTTACAATACGTTTCAGGTGATAAAAATTCGATCTTTCTAAGATATATTTAAACATGTTAACTTTCTTTTAGGTCTCCTTTTGTTCTGATAAACAACAGGATATTTGTACTGTATTCGCTGTTAAATCTACTGCTGGGATAAGAGTGTTTCCAATTGTGCGTTTGCACTGAAATGTGAAGACACATGGATGTTCCTACTGATTCTCATTACCTGCAACGGTTTCAAATGAGAACGCTTCTCCGGTGAAGTAAAGAATCATTGTTCAATGTGACATAGGGGTATTGGTTGCAGGGAGGTTGCAATGGAATTCCCCAAAGAGAGACTGTGGGTCTCATTATGATATCATAGGATATAATGGAACTTGTAATATGGCGGGCGGGATATCTGTGACAAACGTGACGTTTGGGACTGAGTAATTCCCTACGCCAAACTCTTAATGAGGCCCTGAGTATGAGTCACTGAGAGAGTTTCATCAAAGACTAAAGAAAACTTATCATCTGCCATTCAGAGCTGAAATACGCTTTTACAGGTGAGCGCAAAGCGCTCAGTTCCGTGTTGTTATCTCTCTTTGGGCTTCAAACCATGCCCATGTCACGTCAGTGTCTTTCATTGGTTCGTGGGCTTGCCTTTTAAAATCTGCTTGCTTTCATTAGTGGGAGGCATGCATACCTCATGCCTTTTCCGGTGGTTAGCCCTCCTCAAGCGCAGCGACCAAGTACTGAAAACATACGAGGCTCGCTGTTTTCCGTCGGGTTTGTGGACTACTCTTTCTGTTTTTCTGCAGCGCAATCTCGCTTGGCAGAAGTCTAGCACTTTGCATGACATCAAGCCTGTTACATAGTTAATTGCACTTTTGTTGTTTCCGTAGAAAATTGCACTGTTGCTGATAGGTTTCACTATGAGTGAACTATTATTTCCGTTTGTGTGTCTGCTTTGCACTGATGGCGGCAGTCAGCTCGCATATGTGAAACTTTTACTTTTCAGTTTAAATGGCAAGAAAAGTCCAGTTAGTTATGTGAAACTGTTTTATTTTCATTTTAAATTTATGTGGCAAGAAAAGTCCGGTTAGGAGCTTACAATGCTAATTGCTCAAGCTCAAGCAAACGCGAGATCGTTTGCATTGCAAATGCTTGTTCCTCAAACTGTCTTGGAGGTTAACGTGTCTGTAGGCATGTGTCTCTGAAACCATGAATATAGCTTAATTGAAGAATCTGTCCCGTCCATACCAGTTTTAAGATGAGATACAGCTTAAATGTGGCAATCAATGCAATTGTTTTACAGACATGTTTAAATTCTATCAAATTGTCATTACAATTACTGAAATACTATTCACGTACAGCCTTTCAGTACTATCTATTCAGAATTATGTTCGTTGAACCCGATCTTTATGGTATTTATTGTGAGTTCTACCTCTTGTCTCTATTAAATGTTTATTTTTGAGTCACTTCATTCATAACGGTTTCTACTCTTTATAGTTGGCAATCATATGAATATACTCAACATCTTCCATGTCACATCTAGACTTTTGTCGACTTTTTGTCTGAAACATTTTCAAAGGAGTATATCAACGTTTCTTAATAACTTTGAGAAAAGGAAGCTTCAAATGTGCCACTCTAAACACCCGATGACCTGTCTTAAAAGAAAGTGAATTTAGGCTCAAAGGAATTTCTATATTCAGATCCTGACACATCTCGGGGCTAATAATTTTATACCATAATCACTGTCTCAATGAACAAAGAATACTTTGTACAGATCTGAGCAACTTTGGGGACATACATGATATATTAAATAAAGAATTAGATTCAAAATGAATTTTGTCCTGTGAAATACCTACCAAGTAAACTCAAATTTGGGGCAGGACACGCATGATGGTCAACCACCAGCTATAAAGATGAGCTCCCAGTCCTAGACTATAATCCTTCAACATCCTGTCGCCTCCCTCTTTTTGACGGCCCCAGCCTGACACAGTGGCTGACAGGGAACCCCTGGTTCGATTCGGGGGCCTGCAACATTATTCAATCAATCAATCAGTTTTTGTAAAGCGAGGTTACTCACCCATGAGGATCTCAAGGCCCTGGGGGTGAGGGACCTCATCTAAAGAGTCACGTCTTGGAAGATGGTGAGCGGCGGGCTCTGTCTGTGGTGCAGGGGGAGGTTGTTCCAGCTCTTTGCTGCAAAGTAGGTGAAGGATCCTCCTCTGGTGGTGGTTTTGCAGATGCGAGGGATGGTGGCCAGGGCCATCTGAGTGGAGCGGAGGGATCTGGTGAGGGTGTGGGAGGAGACGCAGGCCCATATTTATACTTTTTGACGCTAAACTGCGCTAACGCAGTTTAGCGTAAAAAAATTTAGCGCCGTCTAACGCCATTCTGAAGCGCCATGTGGGCGCCGTATTTATGGAATGGTGTTAGCCGGCGCTAGCAGACCGGCGCTGCCTGGTGTGCGTGGAAAAAAACCACGTAGACCAGGCAGCGCCGGCGTAGGGGGAAAATGGCGTTAGGGCGTCTTAAAATGGGGCAAGTCAGGTTGAGGCAAAAAAATCGCCTCAACCCGATTTGCGCCATTTTGTTTGACGCCCAGACGCCATTTAAATGACTCCTGTCTTAGTAAAGACAGGAGCCATGCCCCCTTGCCCAATGGCCATGCCCAGGGGACTTATGTCCCCTGGGCATGGTCATTGGGCATAGTGGCATGTAGGGGGGCACAAATAAGGCCCCCCTATGCCACCAAAAAATATTCAAAATATAAAAAATTATACTTACCTGAACTTACCTGAATGTCCCTGGGGTGGGTCCCTCCATCCTTGGGTGTCCTCCTGGGGTGGGCAGGGGTGGCAGGGGGGGTCCCTGGGGGCAGGGGAGGGCACCTGTGGGCTCCTTTTGAGCCCACAGGCCCCTTAACGCCTACCCTGACCCAGGCGTTAAATAGTGGCGCAAATGCGGGGTTTTTTGACCCGCCAACTCCCGGGCGTGATTTTTGCCCGGGAGTATAAATACGACGCATTTGCGTCGCCGTCATTTTTTTAGACGGGAACGCCTTCCTTGCATCTCATTAACGCAAGGAAGGCGTTCACGCAAAAAAATGACGCTATTTGCCCATACTTTGGCGCTAGACGCGTCTAACGCCAAAGTATAAATATGGCGTTAGTTTTGCGCCGAATTTGCGTCGAAAAAAACGACGCTAATTCGGCGCAAACGGAGTATAAATACGGGCCGCAGTGTTTAATTACTGAAGCCCTGCAGACCACAACAATATTCTTAGTAGTGGCAGGGGTGGTGGTGCGCAGGGCACGGCTGCCGGAATCTGTTGTGGGCTGCAGCTGCTGCCTATGGGCCTCCTGGGAGTTTGCAGGGTGGGGTGTTACTCCTTGGGTCTCCAGAGATGATGATCCTGTGTTGTGGCCTGGCTGTGGGGCTCTGGGAGTGTGTTTCCCAGTGCCCGCCTTCTCCTATCCAGCTGAAGACAACGCAGCATGGAGAGCCGCAGAGGCTATGCACTAGATGCAACAGTTGAAAGTTAGTGAAACAGCCTAGGTGAAAGACTCGTGTCTGGGCCTGGACTCTCCCCCCCAATCCTCCTTATTTCCTGGACTTTGTGTTGCTGGACCAGCCCTGCAGACGGGGGGGGGCTGTTGGCAGCAGGGCCTAAAATGAACTGGGCTGTGTGGGAGCCCATGGATCATGCTGCTGTTCCCCGGGGGTGGAGAGTAGGAGGTCAGTTGCTGTAGTTTGGCCTTGAGCCTACAATAGAAATGTCTTCCTTCCGCCCGATGTTCCTGGTCTTGGAGGCCGAGTGTACAAAGCAGGGGCCACTGCCATTTGCAGAGGCCTGGTGGTAGGTTGTGCACCTCATTCCTGTCCTTCCCTCCTGTTCTTGGTCTTTAGACACCATTCAGACTTCCATTTCTTGGTAGCAGTGTCCCTATTTCTTGGAGGCAGCAAGAGGGGATGGCATGGCATGGCATGGGAGGTGACACCGCTGAGGACATGTGGACAGAACTGTGGCATGAATGGAATGGCCTTCACCTCTCCTATGGGGCCCAATCAAAGGCAGCAGGAGGAGGACTGCCGCCACCAGTGCAGGAGGTGGCGGTGGACGCCATGCTTGTGGAGTGATCGCTACCCAGCCTGGTGGACCACCCTCCCCCAGATTCACAGTGCTTCACTGCCAACTCCCCAAGGTAATCACCAGAGTGAAGATGCTGTGAAGTCCTGACCTAAAGGAGTGGATAGATCAAATGCACTTGAAGGCCCTGCAGTGTGGTCTGGTGATTTGGGTGCATTGACTGTAAATGTTGGTCTGTGCCCCAGCTCTTGCAATGGAAACTGCTAGACTGGCACTGAACCCCTGACTCTCCCCTTGGGGCTTGTATTCTGTTTTGTTACTGTTAGAAATGGGGTTTTTGATTGGCAGTCAGGTTGCCCTCTGTCCAAGCAAGAACCCTCACTCTAGTCAGGGTAAGTCACACACAATCCAAAATCAGCCTGTGCTCACCCTCCGGTAGCTTGGCACGAGCAGTCAGGCTTAACTTAGAAGGCAATGTGTAAAGCATTTGTGCAATAAATCATACAACACCATAGCATAACACCACAAAAATACACCACACAGTATTTAGAAAAATATATAATATTTATCTGGGTATCTTCAGGTCAAAACGATCAAAGTTGCAATACGAATTTGTAAAGATATCACTGAAAAGTGATAGAAAGTGTCTTAAGTCCTTAGAATATAAACAAAGTCTCTTTCAAGCACAAGTACCTGGTTGGGAGTGGAAAAATCTCCTCAGAGGGCCACAAGAGAAGAGGTGCGTGGAAAAAGGGTGTGTGCGTCGATTTCTCCCCAGCACACACGGACTTGCGTCGTTATTTTCCACGCGGGGAAGTCAGGTCGTTTTCCGGCGCGTGGACAGTCTCTTTCTGTGGATCGCGGGGATTACCAGATGTCCCGGGTCTGTGCGTGGATTTTCCTGCTTGTTCTCCGGCTGCGCGTCGGTCTGCGGGGCTGCGCGTCCAAATTACGATCTCACGGCAGGCGTCGCGTCGATTTCTCCTCTAGACTTCGATCTGCGGGGCTGCACGTTGAAATTACGATCTCACGGCAGGCGTCGCGTCGATTTCTCCTCTAGAGGTCGGGCGGCGTTGTCCTTGCGAGGCCGTGCGTCGGATCTTCGATCGTCCCAAGAGCGTTGCGTCGATCAGCGTCGGAGTGCGGCATTTTTCTCACCGCGAAACAAGCTGTGCGTCGAAATTTTCAGCGCACGGAGCGTCCAAGTAAAAGAGAGAAGTCTTTTTGGCCCTGAGACTTCAAGGAACAGGAGGCAAGCTCTATCCAAGCCCTTGGAGAGCACTTTCACAGCCAGACAAGAGTTCAGCAAGGCAGCAGGGCAACAGCAAGGCAACAGTCCTTTGTAGAAAGCAGACAGGTGAGTCCTTTGAGCAGCCAGGCAGTTCTTCTTGGCAGGATGTAGTTTCTGGTTCAGGTTTCTTCTCCAGCAAGTGTCTGATGAGGTAGGGCAGAGGCCCTGTTTTATACTAAGTTGTGCCTTTGAAGTGGAGGTGACTTCAAAGAGTGTCTAAGAAATGCACAAAGCCCCCTTTCAGTTCAATCCTGTCTGCCAGAGTCCCAGTAGGGGGTGTGGCAGTCCTTTGTGTGAGGGCAGGCCCTCCACCCTCCTAGCCCAGGAAGACCCATTCAAAATGCAGATGTATGCAAGTGAGGCTGAGTACCCTGTGTTTGGGGTGTGTCTGAGTGAATGCACAAGGAGCTGTCAACTAAACCTAGCCAGACGTGGATTGAAGGGCACAATAAGATTTTAGTGCAAAGAAATGCTCACTTTCTAAAAGTGGCATTTCTAGAATAGTAATATTAAATCCGACTTCACCAGTCAGCAGGACTTTATATTACCATTCTGGCCATACTAAATATGACCTTCCTGCTCCTTTCAGATCAGCAGATGCCACTTCAACAGTGTATGAGGGCAGCCCCAATGTTAGCCTATGAAGGGAGCAGGCCTCACAGTAGTGTAAAAACGAATTTAGGAGTTTTACACTACCAGGACATATAACTACACAGGTACATGTCCTGCCTTTTACCTACACAGCACCCTGCTCTAGGGGTTACCTAGGGCACACATTAGGGATGACTTATATGTAGAAAAAGGGGAGTTCTAGGCTTGGCAAGTACTTTTAAATGCCAAGTCGAAGTGGCAGTGAAACTGCACACACAGGCCTTGCAATAGCAGGCCTGAGACAGGGTTAAGGGGCTACTGAAGTGGGTGGCACAACCAGTGCTGCAGGCCCACTAGTAGCATTTAATCTACCTGCCCTAGGCACATGTAGTGCACTCTACCAGGGACTTACAAGTAAATTAAATAGTCAATCATGGATAAACCAATCAGTAGTACAATTTACACAGAGAGCATATGCACTTTAGCACTGGTTAGCAGCGGTAAAGTGCCCAGAGGTCAAAAGCCAACAACAACAGGTCAGAAAAAATAGGAGGAAGGAGGCAAAAAGTTTGGGGATGTCCCTGTCAAAAAGCCAGGTCCAACATGACCCCCTACAAGCCTAAAGCCAGTGGAGAACAATCACTATCCTGATGTACTTCCCTGTTTGAGGCGACAGAACAAGGACCCAGGCCCACAACAGCAGGGGCATGCTCCAGTTCTTCGCCTTCCTGACTCCAAGTGGATCCCTCTGTCCATACTCTCGGGGCCCACTAAGCCAACCCATGGGGAACCTTTCTCCTTACCTGCGGATCCCATCTGAGCAGCCCCTAACCTTACTTTGCTCACAAATGTATCCCAGGAGCAGGATAGTACCACCATGACCAACACAGTGGTGTTGCCCACTCTACCCCCGGGGTGTGACACTTGTCCCCTCCCCAGGGATAACTCTGTCCACCCGGACAGCAAGCCACAGTGATTACTGACAGCTGCCAGGTATGAGAGCCAGGCCCCAGGCCTCTCAAAGCTCTCCAACCACTGTGGCTGTGGAGAGTGGGGGGCGGTAGCCCCAGGTGCTGGGCACCCTTTAACCACTCTCCCCTTCACCAGGTCAGGGATGACAGCCTGAACCTGGTCCTCCCCTCTGGGGCTCTGTACCCTCCCTCCTGGAGCGGTACCCCCAGAGTCCAACATGGTCAGGGTGCTTACAGAAGTCGCCCTGTACCATTCCTCCACCAGTGCAGGGCTGTTAACCTGCAACTGGCCCTCCAACCTGGGGTCTGTACCTTCAGGTTGGACTAGGGCCCAGGGTGAGGCTTCCCTCCCCCTGCCCTCCCTTCTGGGGTCCAGCACCCTCCAACTAGGAGTGGCCTCCTCAGAAGACAACAGGGTAGGGGCACTGTTATCAGTAGCCCCTCCCTCCAGGTCTGGGGGGACACCCTGAACCTGGTCTTCCAGCCCAGGGTCTGTACCCTCAGACTGGATCACTGCCTGGCAAACCAGGACTTCCTGGGAGGCACACCTACCCCCCACCAGGTCAGAGTTTAACCTCTGCACCTGAACGTTCAACTCAGAGTCACCACCCTGAAGTTGAACAATTGCCTGGCACGCCAGAACTTCCTGGAGGGCACACTGACACTCCACCAGGTCAGAGTTTAACCTCTGAACTGGGCCATTCAACTCAGAGTCACCACCCTGAAGTTGAACAATTGCCTGGCGCACCAGGACTTTCTGGGAGGCACACCTACCTCCCACCAGGTCAGAGTTTAACCTCTGAGCCTGGTTCCCCAACCCAGGGTCACCACCCTGAGGTTGGGCAATTGCCTGGCACGCCAGGACTTTCTGGGGGGCACACCTACCCCCCACCAGGTCAGAGTTTAACCTCTGAACCTGGTCATCCAACCCAGAGTCAATACCCTGAGGTTGGACAATTGCCTGGCACAGCAGGACTTCTTGGGAGGCACACCTACCTCCCACCAGGTCAGAGTTTAACCTTTGAACCTGGGTATCCAACCCAGAGTCATCACCCTGAGGTTGGGCAACTGCCTGGCACACCAGGACTTTCTGGGAGGCACGCCTACCTCCCACCAGGTCAGAGTTTAACCTCTGAACCTGGTCATCCAACCCAGAGTCAACACCCTGAGGTTGTACAACTGCCTGGCACGCCAGGACTTTCAGGGGGGCACACCTACCCCCCACCAGGTCAGAGTTTAACCTCTGAACCTGGCCATCCAACCCAGAGTCAACACCCTGAGGTTGGACAATTGCCTGGCACAGCAGGACTTCTTGGGAGGCACACCTACCTCCCACCCGGTCAGAGTTTAACCTCTGAACCGGGGTATCCAACCCAGAGTCACCACTCTGAGGTTGAACCATTGCCTGGCATACCAGGACTTCCAGGGGGGCACACCTACCCCCCACCACGTCAGAGTTTGACCTCTGGACCCGGTTATCCAACCCAGAGTCACTACCCTGAGGTTGAATCTTTGCCTGGCATGCCAGGACTTCCTGGGGGGCACTCTCACCCCCCACAAGGGACACACCGTCCCCAAGGGCCACACAAGAGTCTGGTTGGCGCAGGTCTCCCGACCTCTGCCCATCCGGCAGAGTCTGGGTTTCCCCCAAACCAGAAACGGTCTCACCTGGGTCATTCCTGGGGGGCTCTGCTCTCAGAGCTGACCCCTGATTCTCAAGATCCTCCACTGGGGTCTGCCACCCCCTCTCAACCCTATGTCTGGACTTCTGCACCCCCTCACTAGGAGTGGTACTGCCAGACAACAGAACTGTTGGGATGCTGTCTACAGTCATCCCCCCAAGTTCTTCTGACACTGCGGGGCTTCCCTCAAAAGCTGGCCCTACGGTACAGGTTAGGCTCTGAGACCTACCTGGGACACTACAATCCTCTCCCACCTCACTTGGTCGGGAACCACCTAGACCACTCCCTTCAGGAGCACCCCCAAATGCCTCTTCAGACTCTCTGGTACTCACCCAGAAGTCTGCCTCCATTGTAAGTTCCCTGGGGTCAGAGAACTCACACTCCACCTGATGTTGGCGTAGCTCTGGAAAATAAGGACCAGACATATGCTCTCCAGCAATTACATCACTCTGCCCTTCACATGTATTAACCACAGTACCCTTCACCCAACCACCCAGTAACTCAGCCTTGGAAAAGCACTCTACATCACCGTCCTGAGACTGGTGAGACAGTATCTGCCTGTCCCTGACACTCAACCCATAATCTTCTGGGATGTCTCTACACTCTATATCCAGGACGTCCACCAGGGGGGAACCCTTTCCCTGTCACTCTCTGCTAGAGTCAGTAAAGTGTCCCTCCCCCCAGTAGGAATATGACTCCCTGTGCCAGTTCCCCAATCCTTCTCAGGGACCCTGTGCATAACGGGAACTACCTCATACTCTTGAACCACCTGGGGTGTGTCAACTCCCTTCTTCAAGTTGGGCACCACATCTCTGAGCTTGTGCCCTTCTTCAGCAGTACTGGATGCAAGATTTTTGCTGCCACCATCTGAACTGGACTCAGCCCTTCCGGCCTCCAGTTTCAGCTCTTTACAGCTCAGTTCTTGAGCTGCAATCTTTTCTTCTTCCAGGGCTAAGAGTCTTTTTGCCTCAACCTCTGCAAGATACTCCTCTAATTGTTGCTCCTGTCACCTTTGACTTCGGAGCCATTCATCTATTTCTGGGTCACTGTCCAAATCTGAGTAGTCTTCCTCCTCATGTGAGCAGTCTTCCTCCTCATGTGTGTAGTCCTCCTCCTCATCTGAGGGGTACTTAGTCATTTGGTTTCTTGCTGCCTCTCTCTCTGCCCATCTTTCCTCCCCCCAGACTATGTAGGCATGTAGCATCTCCGCTTTAGTAGATCTCCTTGCTACAGGAAGGCCCCATTGTCTGCAAAGCTTCCTTAGGTCAGCCTTAGTGAGGTGGTCAGTACGAACAAAGAATGAGTAGGTAAGCAATCCCATTCTGATAAGATCTTACTAGCAAAAACCAAAATCCAAAGTTCAAAATATCAATAGTATATCCAGGAGGACATCAGAGAACCAAAAGCCAAAAAAAAAAGATGAAAAATCAAGTTGACCTTCAACTGTGGGTAGGTAGTGAAATACTTAGCTACTGTATGTCACTGCACAAACACAAGTCCTATCCTCACCGCTGATCACCAATGTTAGAAATTGGGTTTTTGGTTGGCAGTCAGGTTGCCCTCTGTCCAAGCAAGAACCCTCACTCTAGTCAGGGTAAGTCACACACAATCCAAAATCAGCCTGTGCTCACCCTCCGGTAGCTTGGCACGAGCAGTCAGCCTTAACTTAGAAGGCAATGTGTAAAGCATTTGTGCAATAAATCATACAACACCATAGCATAACACCACAAAAATACACCACACAGTATTTAGAAAAATATATAATATTTATCTGGGTATCTTCAGGTCAAAACGATCAAAGTTGCAATACGAATTTGTAAAGATATCACTGAAAAGTGATAGAAAGTGTCTTAAGTCTTTAGAATATAAACAAAGTCTCTTTCAAGCACAAGTACCTGGTTGGGAGTGGAAAAATCTCCTCAGAGGGCCACAAGAGAAGAGGTGCGTGGAAAAAGGGTGTGTGCGTCGATTTCTCCCCAGCACACACGGACTTGCGTCGTTATTTTCCACGCGGGGAAGTCGGCGTCGTTTTCCGGCACGTGGACAGTCTCTTTCTGTGGTTCGCGGGGATTACCAGATGTCCCGGGTCTGTGCGTGGATTTTCCTGCTTGTTCTCTGGCTGCGCGTGGGTCTGCGGGGCTGCGCGTCAAAATTACGATCCCACAGCAGGCGTCGCGTCGATTTCTCCTCTAGACTTCGATCTGCGGGGCTGCGCGTTGAAATTACTATCTCACGGCAGGCGTTGCGTCGATTTCTCCTCTAGAGGTCGGGCGGCGTTGTCCTTGCGAGGCCGTGCGTCGGATCTTCGATCGTCCCAAGAGCGTCGCGTCGATCAGCGTCGGAGTGCGGCGTTTTTCTCGCCGCGAAACAAGCTGTGCGTCAAAATTTTCAGCGCACGGAGCGTCCAAGTAAAAGAGAGAAGTCTTTTTGGCCCTGAGACTTCAAGGAACAGGAGGCAAGCTCTATCCAAGCCCTTGGAGAGCACTTTCACAGCCAGACAAGAGTTCAGCAAGGCAGCAGGGCAACAGCAAGGCAACAGTCCTTTGTAGAAAGCAGACAGGTGAGTCCTTTGAGCAGCCAGGCAGTTCTTCTTGGATGTAGTTTCTGGTTCAGGTTTCTTCTCCAGCAAGTGTCTGATGAGGTAGGGCAGAGGCCCTGTTTATACTAAGTTGTGCCTTTGAAGTGGAGGTGACTTCAAAGAGTGTCTAAGAAATGCACAAAGCCCCCTTTCAGTTCAATCCTGTCTGCCAGAGTCCCAGTAGGGGGTGTGGCAGTCCTTTGTGTGAGGGCAGGCCCTCCACCCTCCCAGCCCAGGAAGACCCATTCAAAATGCAGATGTATGCAAGTGAGGCTGAGTACCCTGTGTTTGGGGTGTGTCTGAGTGAATGCACAAGGAGCTGTCAACTAAACCTAGCCAGACGTGGATTGAAGGGCACAATAAGATTTTAGTGCAAAGAAATGCTCACTTTCTAAAAGTGGCATTTCTAGAATAGTAATATTAAATCCGACTTCACCAGTCAGCAGGACTTTATATTACCATTCTGGCCATACTAAATATGACCTTCCTGCTCCTTTCAGATCAGCAGCTGCCACTTCAACAGTGTATGAGGGCAGCCCCAATGTTAGCCTATGAAGAGAGCAGGCCTCACAGTAGTGTAAAAACGAATTTAGGAGTTTTACACTACCAGGACATATAACTACACAGGTACATGTCCTGCCTTTTACCTACACAGCACCCTGCTCTAGGGGTTACCTAGGGCACACATTAGGGATGACTTATATGTAGAAAAAGGGGAGTTCTAGGCTTGGCAAGTACTTTTAAATGCCAAGTCGAAGTGGCAGTGAAACTACACACACAGGCCTTGCAATGGCAGGCCTGAGACAGGGTTAAGGGGCTACTGAAGTGGGTGGCACAACCAGTGCTGCAGGCCCACTAGTAGCATTTAATCTACCTGCCCTAGGCACATGTAGTGCACTCTACCAGGGACTTACAAGTAAATTAAATAGTCAATCAGGGATAAACCAATCAGTAGTACAATTTACACAGAGAGCATATGCACTTTAGCACTGGTTAGCAGCGGTAAAGTGCCCAGAGGTCAAAAGCCAAAAACAACAGGTCAGAAAAAATAGGAGGAAGGAGGCAAAAAGTTTGGGGATGTCCCTGTCAAAAAGCCAGGTCCAACAGTTACTAGCTTGCAGAGCCCCAGCCTATCTTTGAGGGTTTCATGTGCCTGCTGTGCCATGGGTTGCTGTTTTGGCCACCACCTTTTCCCCCTGCTTCCGGTGTTGGAACATCTGACTGAGGTTGGAACAGTGAAGTAATGTGGCTGGCATCCATAAGACGCAGTGGTTTGCAGTTTGGCAAGCACACTTTGTTGAACTGAGTCTACGGGGGCCCTACCATCACCGAAAGATGGTTAAGGGTGAAGCACCAAAGGGAGTCCTGCAGACGAAGATGGATCAATACACTGCCCCAAGTGCAGAGGGGTGCAGGACAGCCGTTGGGGGAGGGGGATTAGATTAGCCACGGGGCCCAACAGGCATGCAGATCTTGGCAACAATCGAGCCCTCCAGCACCAATGTGCAGGCCAAGATAGACTCAGTATCTTTGGATGTTAATTTTCTGCATATGGACCTGCTTAAAGTGCCTGAGAGATCTTTAGAAACCCGAACAACATATTCCAAAACTCCAGAAAGAAGTAAAGGCCCTTCAATTCCCAGTTGCCACTCTGACATTCCAGGGACAACGACTTGAGATGCGAGCAGAGGACGGAGAGGGTTAATCTCAACACTGTAACCCGCGATTAGTAGGGTTTCCAGAGAGTGGTGAGGGGACAGCTCCAGAACTATTTCTTGAACAATGGCCCCGGGGGCACTCTTGGGTGCCGCCCTGTCAAATGCCATTGTTGTGGAATGAGCACACAGGGCCTTGGCTTGCTGCTACCACTTGGAAGGCCACCGAGAACTATTATTGCCAAACTCCTTAACTACAGAGACAGAGACACTATCATGAAGATGGTCCGCCAGCAGGGGGGTCCTTCCTCAGAGGACTGTGTCATGCAGATCTTTCCAAACTATACCCAGCAAGTACAGCTGCTGCAGAAAACATTTGGGGGAGTCAAGCAAAATCAGAGAGCTATGGGGTTGAGGTATATGCTGCTATACCCTGCCAAGTTGAAGGTCCTCCACTAAGGGCGGTTCTATTTCTTTGAGATCCCAGAGGAGTTCTGGGACTGATTGGATGTCTGGGGAGATGACAGGATCTGGGTGCCTGCTACAGGGGAACCCACTGGTGGGCTGTCAGGTTCTCACCAGAATAGAGCACTGGGGAAAACACACAGGAGGTGCAAGAAGGAGATGAGATTGACCACACAAGTGATGGAGCTGCAGGATGGTGTCCTGGATGTGGAGCAACTGCAGCTGGAGAAGGAGGAGGCTAGGGAACTGGTGGAGTGGTCACATTGGTGCAGTTGGCGGACAGTGGCTTGGAAGTGGGCAAAGAAATGCCAGACCTGTATGGCCAGTAGCGTCTGGAGAATGCCAGAGCCATTGAACTCTGTTTCAGTTACGAAGACCCAGGGTGGGTCCTGGGAGCCGTTTGTAAAACTGTTACACTATGCCTCCAGGCACTGGGCCTGCAGGGGGCTGTTGCTTTGCCCCTCCTGTTGGTGGGGTCCCTGCTGAGCACCATGGGGGCCTCATTGTGCTGCCTGCAGAAGACATTTGACTGAGAAGAAGAAGGTGTAGAACAAAATAGGGGGGGCAGATGCCCTTGGGGACACCCCTCTCTTTTTTTACTTCCTCTTTCCTTTCTTCTTCTTTCTCCTCTTGTGCTCAGTCTATTCCTCTTTCTCATTTCTGTGCATCTTTATTTTTCATTCATTCCCCTTTAGAGTACTTAAGGTTCGAATCATCCCTTTTCCAAACTCTCGGTTAGTATGGCAGTTAAGTGTCTTAAACATTTATGGAAGGACAACAGACCTCTCTTGTCTCACAGTTAAAGTTAAGTAGTTGTCCCATTGACATGACCTTTTGCACTTGCTGGGGGTCGTGGGATGTGGGCATCGGGGTAGATGGGGTACTTCTATGGCGTTACATTAGGGTTGCTTGTTTATGTTTGTTCAGTTGGCCATGGAGGGTCATATACACAGGTACACGCTTCCTGTTACATGGCGGGAGACGACATGGTCACAGACATATTACCACTTGATGATGTGTGGTAAACTGCTGGACAGCATGCAATGCTCCATTATGTCCTAGAATAGTAATAGAATGGGTAGCAAGGTGAAGCGGGGATCTAGTGGTGCAATACACTTGTTTCCTGAAACCTGACTTGGTTTTCCTTCATACCAGTGGCTCTTAGGGTGGCCATACTTATAAAAAAAATCATCCCCATTTCAAGTTGTACAGACATGGACAGATCAATATGAGAGGTAGATGGGGGTGCTTTACACACCCCCTCATCAACAGGCACCTTAACTGGTGGAGGTGGCGGCCATACTTCTGGAAGCCAACTCCATCCTCCACATTGTGGGAGGTGATTTCAATGATGTTATGGCCCCTATGGTGGACTGCTCAGGCATGCATGTGGATGCCCAGGGAGGTAACCCCTGGCAAGATCTGCGGCTTCCCTCTGATCTTTGGCTACAGCGGAACTCGACAGCCAGGGACTACTCCTTCTTCTTTTCCAGGATAGATTACATCTTTGCCCCAATGGGCGTGGTGGAAGATGTGGACAGACTATTTGGCATGTGGTCTCTCGGACAATTCACCTCTCTAGGAAACAATGAATTTGAGGGGTTCTCGGCGACTGGCGGGTTAATTGCTTAATGTGTGGGATTTGAAAGACGGGAGGTTGCTAGGGAGATATGGATTGACTTTGAACTCTACTTTGAAGAGAATAAAGGGTCAGTGAACTCTGCAGTGGTACTCTGGGAAGCCAATAAGACGGTCTTGCATGACATAGCACAGAATATACTGGTGCGGAATCAACACAGGGACACAGAAGAGATAGAGAGCCTTGAACATCAGCTAAAAGTGCTTGAGGTGACTCCCGGGGCCTGAACGAAACTGCACATGCACCTTGAGTTGTAGGTGCTGTGTCGGGAATACCGAGACCTTGCACAAGGAGAGCTAAAGAGGCAATCACTGGCTACACAACGTAAACTGACGATTATGGGAACAAATCGGGTAAGTTGCTTGCTTGGCTAAGCAGGCAAGAGGCTGAGTTGCAGTGGGTTAAATATGTAATTGGTGAAGATGGAGTCTCCCACTCATCAAATAAAGATATTGTGGAGGCCTTTGTGAGGTTTTACACCTCATTTTATAGTGCCAGACCACTGGCAGACATGGGGTCAGATTTATAAGGCTCTTGTGCCCCTTAGCACCACATTTGCGGTAAAATTTTCTCTGCAAATGTGACATTAATGGGCCACTACCATAGCGCCATATGTAAAAACCTAGTTTGTGCAACCTTGTACACACTTTGCGCCATATCATGCATACTATATGCATGATGTATGCAATGGGGGCGCTTGTGTAGGTCCAGGTGGCTATTAGGAAACTAAAAACAGGGAAGACTCCAGGCCCCAATGGCCTTCCAGCTGCATTCTTCAAGTGCTACTCTGGGCTGCTAGGTCCACATCTGCTTGGCCTCTTCAGAGAGGCCCAAGACCGATACAAACTCCAGTCAGACCTACAGTGTGCCACTATAATAGTAATACACAAGAAGAGCAAACTGGAGACGAATTGTGGCTCCTATCACCCCATCTCCCTGTTAAATACTGAAACAAAGATGTTGCCCATAATTTTGGTTAATAGACTCTTGACAGTGATAGTCCCGCTTACCCATAGAGACCAGTCTGGCTTCATGCCAGGTAGGTCCACCAGACTCAGGGGCATATTTATACTCCGTTTGCGCCGAATTTGCCTCGTTTTTTTCGACGCAAATTCGGCGCAAAACTAACTCCATATTTATACTTTGGCGTTAGACGCGTCTGGCGCCAAAGTTCATGGAGTTAGCGTCATTTTTTTGTGTGAACACCTTCCTTGCGTTAATGATATGCAAGGTAGGCGTTCCCGTCTTAAAAAATGACTCCGATGCATATGCGTCGTATTTATACTCCCGGGCAAAAGTGACGCCCGGGAGTGGGCGGGTCTAAAAAACCCGCATTAGCGCCGGATTTTAGCGCCTGGGTCAGGGCAGGCGTTAAGGGACCTGTGGGCTCAGAATGAGCCCAGAGGTGCCCTCCCCTGCCCCCAGGGACACCCCCTGCCACCCTTGCCCACCCCAGGAGGACACCCAAGGATGGAGGGACCCACCCCAGGGACATTAAGGTAAGTTCAGGTAAGTATTTTTTATTTTTTTTAAATTGTGGCATAGGGGGGCCTGATTTGTGCCCCCCTACATGCCACTATGCCCAATGACCATGCCCAGGGGACAGAAGTCCCCTGGGCATGGCCATTGGGCAAGGGGGCATGACTCCTGTCTTTGCTAAGACAGGAGTCATTTCTATGGGGGTTGGGAGTGAAAAATAAATGGCGCAAATCGGGTTGAGGCGCAAAAATTGCCTCAACCTGACTTGCCCCATTTTCTTGACGCCCAAGCTCCATCTTCCCCTACGCCGGCGCTGCCTGGTGTACGTAGTTTTTTTTAACGCACACCAGACAGCGCCGGCAGCTAACGCTGGCTAACGTCATTCAATAAATACAGCGCCCGCATGGTGCTTCAGAATGGCGTTAGCCGGCGCTAATTTTTTGGGCGCAAAACTGCGTTGGCGCAGTTTTGCGTCAAAAAGTATAAATATGGCCCACAATCTTTGCTGCCTTCACAAATGGATGTCAGAGGTGAGCCACAGGAGAGAACCTCATGTCTTCCTAGCGTTGGATGCCGAAAAGGCACTCAATACAATTAATTGGCCTTTTCTTCATCAGACCCTGCAGAGTTTTGGCTATGGCACCAAATATCGGCGCTGGGTTAAACTGCTCTACCAGGCCCTGACTCCAGCAGTGAGGGTGCATTTGGTGCGTTCCTTGATCATCCTGACTGATATGGAGGGGTACATTGCAGGACTGCCCCTTATCCCCACTGCTTTTAGCCCTTACTATTGAGCCATTGACTGCCGCAATCGGTCCCATCCACGGATTCTGCATCTCCGCAGCCAATGGGGATGAGGAGAAGGTCTCATTACATGCAGATGACATCCTGATCTATGTCACTGAGCCGGCCACCACAATTCCTACTATCCTACAAGTATTTGAGTCACATGGCGCATACTCAGGGTGCAATATCAACTGGAGTAAATCTATGCTTTGCCACCCCTTTGCCTGGATCCGGCCATTCTTTCCCAGTTCTCTAGGTGGAGATGGCTGGATTTCAATATCTGGGTATGTGTGTGACCCCCCCTCAAGGAGACGTGTTTGGCCAGGAACCTAGGCTGGGTGGAAGATGAATTTCAAGAGGAGGGGGTTATATGGCATACACTGCCCCTCACTCTATTGGGATGAGCAGCTGTATTTAAAATGATAATGCTCCCTAAATAGCTCTGTGCCCTGCAAACTATATATTATCCAGTTCCCGAGGTGACATTCACTAGGGTACAGTGGCCCTGTTATGGGATGCGGTCATCCTCAGGTAGCGCTCAAAACCTTTCAATGCAACCCATACATCGGTGGGATAGCACTCCCAGATGTGAGGGCCTATTACTGGGCATCTCATCTGCTAGCTATAATTGGCTGGTCATTTGTGCCACAAGATGACTCTACTTACCGGCTGGAGGGAACACAATTTAGCACTCGATCCTACTTCCATTATCTATACATTGGGAAGAGTGTTCAGCAACTACTACCGGCAAAAAGGGTGGTGATAGAGGCCTGAGGAAGGCCATAAAAAGCATAGGCTGGACTGGGAAGGTTACACGACAGGACTCCACTCTAGGAGGGGGCATGAATGTGTGAAATGAGGAAACATAAGGGGGTTGGACCCTGGGATCCACTGGGCATCTCCTGGGTGTGGGACTTCCTGGAGAACGGTGGCCTAATGCCCTTATCCTCCCTTCATACAGAATATGGAATGAGTGCCCACCAAAACTTAAAATACACCCAGTCACACCATGCTTGGCAGGTGGAGGGATAGGGGAGCTGGACCTGTCCAAGTATTCCCCTCTCAAGGGCAGGTTGCTCCTAGACCAGCTGCCATCAAATGCTATTTCTCTTATCCACAAAACCCTTAATAACAACATGCCAGATACGCTGGTTAAGCTGAGGGCCCAATGGGGGTGAAGACATGGGGGGGGGGCGGATCTTGAGGACATGACTGGCAGACGGCTCTGATGCACCCAAGGGAAGTTGCCATAAGGTCCTGGTTAGGCTTGATCCAGCTCAAGATACTGCACCGGGTCTATTACTATATAGACTGTCTGCATCGCATAGGGAGGGCTGCATCCCTGATTGTCATTCAGTACTGGTAACAAGTAGTGGGAAAGCTTGGTAATGTGTTGGGGGAACGCATCCTTCTGGAGCCCAACTATGTTTTACTGGGGGTTCCGGGAGATGTGGTTGTCCCAAGGGTGAGACTGCTCTTTTGTGACTTGGGGCTTCTGCTGGCCAAGTGTGACATTGCACATCTTTAGGGGCCCAAAGTCCCGACCATGGGAGAATGGAGGTCAGTTATGGACCTCTACATGGCGGTGGAGTGGGTCACATATAAAAGTAGAATTTACCATTTAATGTTTTTAAGGTCTGGTGTAGTTGTCTGAAACATTATGACATACAGTTCCCTGCCGAAGTGGCAGATCCTACTACCAGAAATAAACTGATTAAGTGGTATTTTAAATTTTCCTTATGTTCTTTGTTACTCTGGCCATGTATCAGCTCTGCGGAGAGCAGCCTATGTTTACCCAACTTCTCCCCTGTTGTATGAAGAACATTTTCTCCCTTCTTATTGTTTGTTCTATGTACACAAACAATGAAAATAAAGACATTTAAAAAAAAGTAAGCTCAAATTTGTAAATACTTAAAAAGCTTGTTCTTGGCAGCTAGAACTAACTTTGTAATTCTTCAAATGTGTATAGGATAGCATGATTATAGAAACCCCTGGTTCCTTATCTCACGAACTGCATGTTTAACTTGGCCCTTTCTGCAGGGTCATCCCCACACTTTTTTGCCTTCACCGTCCTGTTTTATGAACTTGTTTTTGTTGGCTTTTAGGACTCTCTACACTTTGCCCCTGATAACTAGTGCTAAAATGCTTGTGTACTCTCCTCCAAACATGGTAGGGTTGGTGTTTGCATAATTGGCATATTTAATATCCTCGCAAGTCCCTACTTAGTAAGTGGTACTACCTGTGCCCTAGTGGGCCTGCAGCGTTGATTGTGTCTCCTGCTTAAGTAGCACTTTAAACATGTCTCAGGTCTGCCATTGCAACCTTCCTTTTTAATACATGGAAGTCACCCCTAGAATAGCCCTGGACAGCCCAGGGGGCAGGGTGCAGTGTAGTTAAAAAGTTGGACATAGACTTTTAAGCTTTACATGTCCTGGTAGCGAAAAAGTCTTAAATTAGTTTTTCACTACTGCAATGCCAACCATCCATTGGATAACAATGGGGTTACCTTATTACATTTAATAGGCAGTAAAGTCCAAATGGGAGCATGTAACCAAGTTATGTTTAGTGTCCTTGGAATTCTAATGAAAATTCTCGTATGCTGGAGTTAGATTATAAATTACAATTTTGAAAATGGCACTTTTAGAAAGTTGCTATTTTTCTTTATCAGCCATTTAGGGCCAGATGTACAAAGTATTTGCCCTGTCACAAATGGCCAAAATGCTTTTTATGATGTGCTAAAAGCAAAATGCAACTCGGTAACTTGGTACCGAATCACATTTTGCTTTTGAGATTCGGTATTAGGAAGGGGCGTGTTTAGGGCATCCCTTTCTTATACCGAATCGCACTGGAATGTGTGAATGTTTTGTGACCGAAATGCAGTCGCAAAACGTTTAAATTTTACCGACTCCTTGAAAGAGGTGGTAACCCATTTACAAATGGGAAAGAGTCCCTCGTTAAGAGCAGGCAGTAATCCCATGGACCAGTGCCTACTCTCTAGAAATGAAAATAAATATTTTCAGTTTTCTTTTTGAAACACATCCCATTTTGATTGAATGAAAATGGACTGCATTTCAAAAATAAAAAATACTTATTTAAAAAACAGTCACAGACATGGTGGTCTGCTGACCCCAGCAGGCCACCATCCCTGTGATTTTGGCCACTCCCAATGGGTTGCAAATTGTGACCTGCCTCAAGAGTATTGATGAGGCAGGTCCATTTGCGACCCCTGTGAATCACTTACAGTGTCAAACGCTTTCTTTTACATCACAGTTTGTGATTTCCTAAGAGCAAAACACTAAGATTCGCTATTAGGAAATCTCAAACCTGAATTACAGACATCTAGCCCTAAGTGCCTGCAGCCTGTCTCTGGGTCACACGACTGGGTGTAGCTGACAGCTGGGCTCTATGTATTTATCCTAGACAGCCACAAACAATAGGGAGCTTAGTTGTGCCTGGATGGGCCATTACTGGCAGGATGGGAGGGTGGAGCCAGGCACAGCCCTACTTGAAAAGGCCATGTCCTGCCTCCACACCCCCTGCATATACCCTGTAGTTTGTCTGGAAACAGGGGAGGGGAGGCAGGTAGCCTGTGGACTTCAAAGGGAAATCTCTAGAAGCTTCTCCCAGTTCAAGGGAAGGCCCAGGTATAAATGTCATACCTCAGACACCAACTCTAAAGCAGACTTCTGGACCTGTGGAAAAATCTGTCAGGAGGAAGGACTGCCACTCTGTTTGATTGCTGCTCTGACGAACATAAATCTATATATCTTTATACATATATACAAATTAATGTTAGTATTGCGTAGTGTATGCAATAAGGTCCTTTTTTTAAATGAAACAAAAAGTCCTGTCTGTACAATGATGTATTAGTTGTTCTTTGTTGCAATCCGTAGGCTATTCTGCCTCTCTGTACAATGCAGCCTTATCCTTTTTGAAGGACTCACAACCTTCCCAACTAATAACACTCTTCTTAGAATAATAAACAAAATGGTATTCATGTCATGCTGCACAAGTGCATATATGTTGTGGCACAGCATTGCCAAAAAGTGTTCGCAAAGCCAATATCTGTAAAAAAACAAGACTAAGGGGGTCATTCCGACCCCGGCGGGCGGCGGGCAGCGCCCGCCGGGCGGAAACCGCCCAAACACCGCCCCGCGGTCAAATGACTGCGGGGACCATTCTAACTTTCCCGCCGGGCCGGCGGGCGATCTTCAAAAGATCGCCCGCCGGCCCAGCGGGAAAGCCCCAGCAAAGATGAAGCCGGCTCCGAATGGAGCCGGCGGATTTGCTGGGGTGCGACGGGTGCAGTTGCACCCGTCGCGATTTTCAGTGTCTGCAAAGCAGACACTGAAAATCGGAATGGGGCCCTGTTATGGGGCCCCTGCACTGCCCATGCCAGTGGCATGGGCAGTGCAGGGGCCCCCAGGGGCCCCACGACACCCGTTCCCGCCAGCCTCTTCCTGGCGGTGTAAACCGCCAGGAACAGGCTGGCGGGAAGGGGGTCGGAATCCCCATGGCGGCGCTGCATGCAGCGCCGTCATGGAGGATTCCCCCAGCCGGGGGAAATCCGGCGGGAAACCGCCGGACCCGGCTGGGCGACCGCGGCTTCACAGCCGCGGTCTGAATACCTGATGTAGCACCGCCAGCCTGTTGGCGGTGCTACCTCCGGCCTCCACCCTGGCGGTCTATGACCGCCAGGGTCGTAATGAGGCCCTTAGTGGCTTTGCTAATGCTTGTTTCTTTTGTTCTACATTGTATAACCCTTGTTGTGTCTTTGCCTCCCATGACAAATATGACATGTGAGAGAAAGGCAGGGAGCAAAATGAAGAACTTTTTAAAGTTCACAAGAGATGAGCAAAGATGAAATTTAGAAAAGTACTCTTGTCTTGTACAAAGCATGAATTGCAACACAACCTAAGACAGATTGTTTTTACTAAATGCTTAACCCACATGTTGGAAATAGCCCTTTCTACAGGGCCATCCCCAAGCTTTTTGCCTCCCCCCTCGCCTTTCTGCTGACTTTTTGGCTTTAGGACTCAGAAAACTTTACAAGTGCTAACCAGTGCTAAAATGCATGTGCTCTCTCATTAAAATATAGTATTATTGGCTTATCCCCAATTGGCATACCTAATTTACTCTCAGGTTCCTAGTACAGTGCACTACATGTGCACAGGGCCTTCAAATTAAATGCTACTAGTGGACCTGCAGCACTGATTGGGCCACCCACTGAAGTAGCCTTTCAAATTTGTCTCAGGCCTGCCATTGTGGTTTTAAATTGCTACTTTGACCTGGTCAGGTAAACATCTTGCCAGGCCCAAACCTTCCTTTTTAATACATTTACGTCTCACCTACGGTAGGCCCTGGACAGCCAAGAGAGCAGAGCGCAATGTGTTTAAAAAGTAGTACATGTACTTTTAAGTTTTGCATGTCCTGGTAATAAAAAACAGTTTTCACTACTGCAAGGCCTATCTCTCCCATAGGATAACATTAGAGTTACCTTCTTACATTTTATAAGTATAATTTCCAATTGAGAAGAGATAATTCCTTGTTTGGTGTTTCTGGACACCTGGACACCTGGCCTGTTGCTTGCCTGTGGCTTCCAGTTCCTGCTTTCCCAGCCTGATCCAGTGACACCACAGCTGCTTGGGTTTTCCCACTGGGGTTTTCCGGGCTGGGTTTTCCCACTCACCATTCTCTGCACCAACAGAAGCCCGCCCACCCTAGGACCGACTTAATCAGGCTGCAGCACGATCACACTGCTGGCGCGCCGACGGCGCACCAAGGGCAGGCCCATCTGCACCAGTCTGTGCCTGGACTGCACCCAACTCCATGACCCCTGAACCTCCCTAACACCGTTGCCTAGCTCTACACCCTCGACCCCGGACGCCGCAACAAACACTGTCACTGTGCTTACCCATGCTCCACATTAGGACCCTTTACTTGCACTCACTGCCCTTTGACTTGCCACAGCACACATACGAGGCCACCCCGAACACACCACAGACACCACCTGAACAAAAACACCAACTCGCGTGCACCCTTCTCAACACATGCTCACTATCAAGTATTCTACCGAACTATGGGACCTCATCGCCACTCTCGCACCCTACATTGTCTTCCTCACTGAGACTTGGCTCAACCCCACATCTGCCCCAGACATTGCCACAGCGATCCTTGACGGATATAAAATCACTCACTAGGACCGCACCAACAGGCCGGGAGGAGGAACAGCCATCATCGACAAAGAGACCATACAGTGCACCACCACCACCTACAACACCACCACCCCCATGGAACCTCTCAACTTCAAGCTCCACATGGATGACAAAACAACTATCAGAGACACCCTTGCATACTGACCCCGAAGCCCATGCTCCAGCTTCTTCAACACCATCAGAGACTTTATTGAGCCCCAAGCCTTAGACTCCAAAGACTACAGCTTCCTTGGTGACCTATATTTCTACATCGACGACCCCAATGACAACAACACTGCACTTCTCCTTGACAGTATGAGCAGCCTCAGATTGACCCAGATTGTCCACAACCCTACGCACACTGCAGGACAGACTCTGGACCCCATTTTCACCTCCAGAAGCTGTATCAAATATAGCCATGTTACAGAACTCATAGGGACTGTTCACTCCATTGTCCAATTCAGCATTTCCAGCCCCCAAACCTCCACCCCAAGATGACCAGCACCCCCCATCGTAGGTGGAAAACAATCTCAGAGACCAGCTGGGCGGATGTACTCAATACCTCCAACCCCACTACCGCCACCAACCTCGAACAAGTAGTGAAAAACTTCAACACCTGGATTACCAATTGAGCTGACGGCATTGTCCCCATCAAAAGCAACATCCAGAGAAAATGCTCCAAAAAGGCCAGCTGGTACACCCAAGAACTCAGAACAGTAAAATGAGACAGCAAACAGCTGGAGAGGAGATGGCGCGCCAGCAAGGACACCCCCAACACAGAAGCCTTCCTGACCACATTCAACATGTACCACCACCGTCTGAGGGCAACAAAGAAGGTAGCCCTTGCCACAATCAATCAATCAATCAATCAATTAGTGAATTTACATAGCACGCTATGTACCCGACAGGGTTTCGAGGCACTGGGAGGGGGGTGCTGCTAGCGTTCGAAGAGCCATGTCTTGAGGAGTCTCCTGAAGGTGAGGAGGTCCTGGGTCTGGCGTAGTGAGGTGGGGAGAGAGTTCCAGGTCTTGGCGGCGAGGAAGGAGAAGGATCTGCCGCCAGAGGTCTTGCACTGGATTCGGGGGACGATGGCGAGGGCGAGGTTGGCAGAGCGGAGTTGACGTGTGGGGACGTAGAAGTTGAGTCTGGTGTTCAGGTAGGTGGGTCCGGTGTTGTGTAGTGCCTTGTGTGCGTGGGTGAGGAGTTTGAAGGTGATCCTTTTATCCACAGGGAGCCAGTGGAGGTCCTTCAGGTGGGGGGAGATGTGACATCGGCGGGATATGTCGAGGATCAGGCGGGCGGATGCGTTCTGGATGCGTTGGAGTCGTTTGATGTCTTTCGTTGGGATGCCTGTGTAGAGTGCGTTGTCGTAGTCAAGTCTGCTACTGACGAGGGCTTGAGTCACCGTCTTCCTGGTTCCTGTTGGAATCCACTTGAAGATCCTGCGGAGCATGCGGAGGGTGTTGAAACAAGAAGAGGAGACGGCGTTGATCTGTTTGGACATGGTGAGAGCAGAGTTGAGGATGAAGCCGAGGTTTTGTGCGTGGCTAGCTGGGGTGGGTGGGGGTCCGAGGGCGGTGGGCCACCAGGAGTCGTTCCAGGCCGAGGGGGTGCATCCGAGGATGAGGACTTCCGTCTTGTCGGAGTTGAGCTTCAGGCGGCTGTTGCTCATCCACTCGGCGATGGATTTTAGTCCCTCGTGGAGGTTGGTTTTGGCGGTGAGCGGATCTTTGGTCAGGGAGAGGACGAGCTGGGTGTCGTCGGTGTAGGAGATGATGCTGAGGTTGTGATGACGGGCCAGTTGTGCCAGGGGGGCCATGTAGACGTTGAACAACGTTGGGCTAAGAGAGGAACCTTGGGGGACGCCGCAGATGAGGTTGGTGGCTTTGGAGCAGAAGGGTGAGAGTCGGACTCTCTGGGTTCTGTAGGAGAGGAAGGATGAGATCCAGTTGAGGGCTTTGTCTTGGATGCCGGCTTCGTGGAGACGGGTTAGCAGGGTGTGGTGGCAGACTGTGTTGAAAGCGGCTGATAGGTCGAGGAGGATGAGGGCTGAGGTTTCGCCGTTGTCCATTTGTTGTCTGATGTCATCTGTGGCGGCGAGGAGTGCGGTCTCAGTGCTGTGGTTACGTCTGAATCCAGATTGTGAGGGGTCTAGGATGGAGTTGTCTTCTAGGAAGTGGGCGAGCTGTGCGTTGACGATCTTCTCGATGACCTTCGCTGGAAAAGGGAGGAGAGAGATTGGTCGGATGTTTTTGAGATCGTTGGGGTTAGCCTTGGGTTTCTTGAGGAGGGGTTGGATTTCTGCGTGCTTCCAGCTGTCCGGGAAGGTGGCGGTGTTGAAGGAGAGGTTGATGATCTTGTGGAGTTTGGGGGCGATGGTGGCGTCGGCTTCGTTGAATACGTGATGTGGGCACGGGTCCGTGGGAGAGCCTGAGTGGATGGAATTCATGGTTGTTAGGGTTTCGGCGTCGTCTACTTGGGTCTAGATGGTGAGGCGGCAGGCGTGGGAGGAGTCGTCGGGGGTGGGGTCTGGCGGAGGTGCGGTGTTGAAGCTGTCGTGGATGGCTGCGATTTTCTGGTGGAAGAAGGTGGAGAGATCATCGCAGAGTTTCTGGGAGGGAGGGACGTCGTTGACGTTGGCGTTAGGGTTGGAGAGTTCCTTCACGATGCAGAAGAGTTCTTTGATGTCGTGGGCGTTGTTGTTGAGGCGTTCTGTGAAGTGGGCGCGCTTGGCGAGTCGGATCCGTTGGTGGTGTTCACGGTTGGCGTCCTTGAGGGTAGCAAGGTTGTCGGGTGTGCGCTCGAGGATCCATTTCTTCTTGAGTTTCTGGCAGGTGCGTTTGGAGGTGGTCAGTTCGTCTGTGAACGAGGCTGTTTTTTTCTTTTCTTGGTTGGCGGTGGGTTTCTTGAGTGGGGCTAAGGTGTTGGCGCAGTTGAGGATCCATTGATGGAGGTTGATGGCGGCGGTGCTCGGGTCGGTGGGTTCGGGTGGTGGGTATTTGGCGAGTGTGCTGGTTAGTTGGTCTTCTGTGACTTTTCCCCAGCGGCGGTGAGGCGGTAGAGGGATGCAGTGGTGTTCGGTGTTTTTCTTGAAGGTGAAGTGGACGCAGTGATGGTCGGTCCAGTGGAGTTCGGAGGTGTGGCTGAAAGAGATGTGGTTGCTTGAGGTGAAGAGTGGGTCAAGCGTGTGTCCTGCGATGTGGGTGGGGGTGTTGACCAGTTGACGGAGTCCGAGGTTGAGGAGGTTGGTGGTCAGTGATGCGGTGTTGGCGTTGTTGTTGTTTTCCAGGTGGAAGTTTAGATCTCCCAGGAGGATGTAGTCTGGAGAGGCGAGGGCGTGGGTGCTTGCGAGGTCGGAGACGGTGTCGCTGAAGGGGGCTCTTGGTCCTGGAGGGCGGTATATGGGGGTTCCTCTAAGGGTAGTGTTGGGGTCCGTGTGAATCTGGAAGTGGAGGTGTTCGGCTGTCTTGAGGGTGTCGTCCGTGTGGGTGTGGATCTTGAGGGTAGATTTGTGGGCGATGGCTACCCCTCCGCCGATTCCGTTGGTGCGATCTCTTCTGGTGATCTTGTATCCGTCAGGTATGGCGATGGCGATGTCAGGGGCCGAAGAGTCGTTCCACCAGGTTTCGGTCAGGAAGGCCACGTCTGGGGCGGTGGTGTCGAGCAAGTCCCAGAGCTCGATGGCGTGTTTTCGTGCGGAGCGTGTGTTGAGGAGGATGCAGTGCAGGTGGTTTGTGTTGGTTGTTGCTGGCTTCGTTGTTCTGTTGCAGGAGAAGTTGCAGGTGCGGCAGGAGAAAGGTCCTTTGGTGTGCTTCGGGGTGGCCAGGAAGCACTCTGTGGAGGGGCCAGGGTTGAGGGCGAGGAGTTCGCGGGCCGAGTATCGGAGGCAGGAGTTGCGGGGGACGTGAGGACCAGGGGGGGTGGCGCTGGGCGCGGTCCAGGCGCGGACGGGCACAGATGGGCTCCAGCAGCGCGGATGCGCAGTGCCATCCATTAAGAAGGGAGGGGGGAGGGAGGAGCAGCTGGGAGGCGGGAGGCGGGAGGGAGCGGCGAATGGGGGCGCGAGGGGGGCAGGGCCGCAGGGAGGCAGCGGCAGGGAGCGGAGAGCAAGGGGGAGCGCACAAGGGGCGAAAACACGAAGGCACAAAAAGTCGAGCAAAATACAGTCACAATATGAAAACAATCAGAGAAATACACTAATGGCACAGTATACAATCGGGGAAACAGCAATCAGAGGGGCACAACGGGGGCAGAAGCGCAGGAGGCGAGGCGCTTGAAAAACAGTAAAAACGCACTTCAGGGCAGCGAAAAGTGGCACAATCAGAAGGGGCACGGCGGGGGCAGAAGCGCAAGAGGCAAGGCGCTGAAAATAGGAAAACACTTACAGGACGGCGGAAAAACGGCACACGGGTCAAGTGAAGCCTCGAACACGCTAGCAGCAGCGTGGGCGGGGGTCAGAGGCAGGAGACAGCAGGTTGGTGCTGCGGACGTGTGGGGTGAGCTCAGGACCTAAAACAGGTCAGAGGTCGCTCACTCGTGACGCGCAGCGCCAGCCATTAAGAAGGGAGGGGGGAGGGAGGAGCAGCTGGGAGGCGGGAGGCGGGAGGGAGCGGCGAATGGGGGCGCGAGGGGGGCGGGCCGCAGGGAGGCAGCGGCAGGGAGCGGAGAGCAAGGGGGAGCGCATAAGGGGCGAAAACACGAAGGCACAAAAAGTCGAGCAAAATACAGTCACAATATGAAAACAATCAGAGAAATACACTAATGGCACAGTATACAATCGGGGAAACAGCAATCAGAGGGGCACAACGGGGGCAGAAGCGCAGGAGGCGAGGCGCTTGAAAAACAGTAAAAACGCACTACAGGGTGGCGAAAAGTGGCACAATCAGAAGGGGCACGGCGGGGGCAGAAGCGCAAGAGGCAAGGCGCTGAAAATAGAAAAACACTTACAGGACGGCGGGGAAAACGGCACACGGGTCAAGTGAAGCCTCGAACACGCTAGCAGCAGCGTGGGTGGGGGTCAGAGGCAGGAGACAGCAGGTTGGTGCTGCGGACGTGGGGGGCGAGCTCAGGACCTAAAACAGGTCAGAGGTCGCTTACTCGCAACGCGCAGCGCCAGCCATTAAGAAGGGAGGGGGGAGGGAGGAGCAGCTGGGAGGCGGGAGGCCGGAGGGAGTGGCGAATGGGGGCCCGAGGGGGGCGGGGCCGCAGGGAGGCAGCGGCAGGGAGCAGAGAGCAAGGGGGAGCGCACAAGGGGCGAAAACACAAAGGCACAAAAAGTCGAGCAAAATACAGTCACAATATGAAAACAATCAGAGAAATACACTAATGGCACAGTATACAATCGGGGAAACAGCAATCAGAGGGGCACAACGGGGGCAGAAGCGCAGGAGGCGACGCGCTTGAAAAACAGTAAAAACACACTACAGGGCGGCGAAAAGTGGCACAATCAGAAGGGGCACGGCGGGGGCAGAAGCGCAAGAGGCAAGGCGCTGAAAATAGAAAAACACTTACAGGACGGCGGAAAAACGGCACACGGGTCAAGTGAAGCCTCGAACACACTAGCAGCAGCGTGGGCGGGGGTCAGAGGCAGGAGACAGCAGGTTGGTGCTGCGGACGTGGGGGGCGAGCTCAGGACCTAAAACAGATAAGAGGTCGCCACACACTGCGAATCTAGCTCCAACAACACCAAGGAACGTTTCAACATTGTTAAGGAATTCTCCAAGCTGGCAGCCAGAGAAAACAACACTACGCCCTCACCGGAGCTGTTTGACAACCTTCCATACTTCTTCCACAACAAGATTGCAACCATATACAGAAACTTCGAACTCCAACCCACACCTATGGACTTCCTCAACAGATACGCCACCACCATAATTGACACGAACCACATACTGACCACCTGGAACATCCTCTCTACCCAGGATATCATCTCCACCATAACATCTATTCACTCGGGAGCTCCCACAGACCCATGCCCACACTACATGTTCAACCTTGAAAACCAAAGGATCGTCCAGGAACTTACCACTGTGTTCAACACCTCTATCAACACCGCAACATTTCCCGACACCTGGTAACAGGCCAAAGACAGACCACTACTCAAAAAACCCTCTGTCGACCCCAGCAAACCCATAAACTATCGGCCAATCTCCCTGTTCCCATTCCCAGTGAAGGTACTGGAAAAGATCATCAACAAGCAACTCATGACATACCTGGAGCAGAACCAACTACTCAATGCCTCCCAATCCGGCTTCCACAGCAATCACTGCACTGAAACTGCCCTGATCGCAGCCACCAATGACATCCGAGCCCTTCTCAACCGTGGACAAACAGCAGCTTTGATCCTTCTCAACCTCTCAGCAGCCTTCAACACCGTACCCCACCACATGCTCATCAAAAGACTCCACCACATCGGCATCCAAGGGGACGCACTCAGATGGATCACGTCCTTCCTCACAGGAAGAACCGAGAAGATCTACCTCCCACCTTTCAGCTCCAAACTCAAGGAGCTCACTTTTGGTGTCCCACAGGGCTCATCTCTCAGACCCACACTCTTCAATGCATATATGATCGAGCTGTCCAACATCGTCAGATCCCATGGTCTCAACATAATTTCCTATGCAGACAACACCCAACTCATCCTCTCACTCACCGATGACCCCTCCACCACCAGAAACAGCTTCCACAGATGGATGACAAGCATCACTGATTGGATGAAGAACAACTGCCTGCAGCTGAACACAGACAAGAAGGAAGTATTGATCTTTGGCAACAGCAACAACACATGGAATGACTTCTGGTGGCCATCAGACCTAGGACCCACAACCACTCCCTCCAACTACACCAGGAACCTTAGACTCATCATTAACAACAAGTTCACCATGAAATCACAGATCAACGCTGTCTCCTTCGCCTGCTTCTTCACTTTGCGCATGCTATGTAAGATCTTCAAGTAGCTACCTCTACACACGAGATGTACCGTGATACAGGCCCTCATTACCAGCTGACTGGACTACGGCAACATCCTCTATGTAGGAATCGCCATGCCCTTCCTACAGAGACTTCAGACCATACAGAACACCACAGCCAGGCTCCTACTTGGCCTTCCCTGATAAACCCACATCACACACCACCTCAGGCAACCCTAATGGCCCGCACATAAAAGATGCCAATTCAAGCTGCTGACCCACACACACAAGGCTCTACACAACCAAGGGCCCGTGTACATTAACCATCACCTGAATTTCCACCAACCATCGAGAAGAGTATGTCCTGCCTCCTGTTCACTTGCCCATACTCTCCGCATCTACCGAAGCAGAAGTGGAGGACACCCCTTTTCGCATGTTGCAGCAAAAACATGGAACATCCTCCTCACACACCTCCAGACCATCACCTCACTTTGGGAATTCCGTAGGGCCCTCAAGACCTGGCTGTTCGAGTAAGCCAAGACCAGCAAGCACCTGGTTACCCTATCAGGTGATTAGCCAAAGTTTATGAATCCTGATTGATTGATTGGAATGGAACCACAATTTAAAATCCTAAATTATGGAGATGTAGGATATTCATTTGCAGAATTTTAACTTTCAGAAAGTTGCCATTTTCTTGTCTTAGTCATTTGCTGCCTGCACCCTGTCTCTGGTCACATGACCAGGTACAAATGGCAGTGAAGCTTTGTGTATTACGTGTGACTTGATGTGCGATCCTGGGCTTGATGGGAGAGAGGCAATGGACCCAGCCTCACTTACACCTGAACAGGCTGTGTCCTGCCCTCAAAAAAAAGGGCTGCATACCTCCACAGGGTTGGGCAGACAAGACATCTGTAGACTTCAAAGTCATGTCTCTGAATTCTTCACCACTTCAAAGGCACCACTGGCTATAAGAACTGGACCTCAGACACCACCACTGCAGTACACTTCTGGACCTGTGGATACCCTATCAGGAAGAAGGACTGCAATGCTGCTGAAGGACTTTCCACTCTGCTGTACTACTGCTTTGTTGACCTGCTGCCCTCTTGCCTAGGTGAGAAGGACTGGTCCTGCAGCTCTTGAACACAGAGTGACTGCAAGAGGTAGTTGGCTGGCCTCTTGATCTGAAGTCTCAGGGACATTAAAGACTTTCAACCACCCTACTTCAGAACCTGATTCTGCCATCTATGGGCCTACCCTGCCAAGTGGTACCACCCTAGTCCTCAACCCTTGATAGTGAGCCTAAAGTGCTTGTCAACTGAGCCCACACATCCTCACTGCTGAGCGACGAACCGCCGGGCAGAACTGAAGCATCTTCTCAGCTGAGCAGCTCTCCTCCAAGCAGAACTATGCATCACTACTGCTGTGTGGATTGGACCTACCACAAGAGACTTGTATCAACACTGTATCCCACATCTTGGGTTCGACAAATCACCTTTGAAACTGCTGCTGTGTGAAGCTTCACCACAGCAGATCCCCGCATCTTTTGTTGACAATAGCCTCAAAGACAATACCAAAGTTACACATCGCAGCTTCACTACTCACCGGAACTGATGGATCACCTTGACTGAGTAACACAGCTCCAACACTGGCCTTTTCATCACTAGCTCCGTTAAAAGGACCCTTTATGTCAATACAACAGGATCTTGCACTGCAGCCTTGCTGAATCTTGGAACTGATGCATCACCTTGGCTGCACAATACATATTTGACTCGGATCCGCACAATACTCCACAATCACGATTTAAGGTACTTTGATCATCAGGCGTAACTGGGTCCCAATAGCCGGCCCGCACTCCATCGCAGTTGACCTGAACTTGTGAATTGGTCCCGGTCCAGCATGACCAGGTCTCTACAATAGTGCTTTGGGTTTTTTAGCACTATTTTTACCTAAAACTTTAACATTCAATATCTCCATTTCTACTAATTGTATTTTTGTTATTTTGTCCTTGTTTTGTTTATTAACATCTACTT
This sequence comes from Pleurodeles waltl, assembly GCF_031143425.1. NCBI lineage: Eukaryota > Metazoa > Chordata > Amphibia > Caudata > Salamandridae > Pleurodeles > Pleurodeles waltl. The sequence goes on along the minus strand of NC_090442.1, from coordinate 364,227,729 downwards.
TTTTAACTCTGTTGTGGGCTCCTTTTGTGGTGTGTTTTCACTGCATTACTTTTTGAAGTATTGCACAAATACTTTACACATTGCCTCTAAGGTAAGCCTGACTGCTCTGTGCCAAGGTACCAGGGGCTGAGCAGAAGTTAATTTAGAATTTGCCTGTGTCTTATCCAGACAAGAATTTTGGGTGCTGCTTGAGTGCGGTTCATACCTCCGTCAACCAACAACCAAATTTCTCACACAACATATTATATTTACCTATTTTCATTATTACTTCAGGAACCAATCCTCATTATAATAGGACCAATATAGAAACCATGGATCAGATTTATCAACCAGCGCAAAGAAATGGAAAAGGGACTCAAACCAGCCTATTTTGATGCTTTGGGATTTACTTTCTAGTGGAAAACTTGATTTGCACTGGAAAGTTGTCTAAAGGCACCACAAAGTAGATAGATATGCTGCTTTGTGCTACTGTGCACCAAGGGGTATTCCTATTAATGGTGCATGACAATTTTCATGCAGTCACCTGTGGTTTTTGATGCAAACCTCTCTACTAATACGTGAAGACAAGGATTTGTGCCAAAAAGGATGCCTTCTTGAGGAAGACACAAGGGAGAAAAGTTTTGTATTGTCAAAATGTTTCTAACTTTCCTTTTGTGCTTCATTTTACAGGGCAAATAAAAAATGGTAAACATCTAAACGTACGTCTAAGCATAGTATTCTATACTGGATAGGGAGCTTTTAAGTATAAAATCTATCCTATCGTGCAAAGTGAGTGTGTCAGCCAGTGCTAGGTAGCCAGATAGCGTGCCAGAGCTTGCAGAGACAGCCGTAGCACCATATTCTAGGGAATATGGTGCTGTCCTGCTTTCTATCTTTCAGGCAATACAATGCAGCAACTTTAGTTAGTAAATAGTAATTGTCCCCCGTGGAGTCCAGCTACTGATCAGGATTTAAAACAACAACACCAAATCAACATGACTTCACTTCACCTAGTAGACCCATTCTTGGGCGATGTATAAGACAGAGGAGGCTAGAAGCTCAAAGACAGTAACAACAGGGAAAAAAGCATAATATGTTTTGGAATGTCATAAATTGCCGACTTTATCCCAAAGAACCAGAAGAGGAATTCAAGAAACACATCTCCATCTCATACTAATATTAAGTGGCAAATGCACAATTTCCCTAAAGGCATCTGAATGATGCATTGATCATCAGACAAGTAACAATTCCAGCAGGATGTGGGGTGTAGGCAGATAGGTGCCTCATAACAGCAGGAGCCGAGAACTGCAAACTGCTGAACCCCACAGTACTGCCTATTAACATCATTCACACTGCAGATTTGGCCTACAAGGGTCCGGTATGATTTCTAGTTTTCTGGTCATTCATTAGATGAGCTACAGAAAGCAAGACAGTTAATAAGACTAAGGGCCTGATTTAGATCTTGGCAGTGTAACCGCCAAGCTACATCAGCGGTGGACCTGAGAAGTCTGTCAAGTTGATGGTATTCCGCCCACCATATCTAGACCTTACTGCTCTGCAAGTGGTGGACTGGTGACGGATTGCTGACAGAGGGAGATGCCGGGGGGGGGAACACAATAGATTTCCTACGATGACATTGACTATGTAATAGAGGTAAGTGACACACACAGACTGTACCTAAGTCATATGTGCCCCCCTTCACTACACACTACACAGCACACTTCATACACACCATCATCCATTACAATTCCAACACAACACAACCCATTAATGCTAAAAATGCACATTGACATATATCCATGACGCAACATACAGACACCATTGACACTGCATCCGCACATAACACAATCACAACCACTAACACAACTACATACTCAGTTACCAAACACACCCACACAAAAGCACAACTACAAACATCACAATATCCGCCACACAACAAGACTCATCTGAATGTGTCACATGGCAGCGAAACATACACAATAACATCAATCTCACATGCGAGTGATACACATACAGACACAACGACACCACCCACTCCAGCTCCTGCCACCTCAATCAGCCAATCCACACACACATGCACACATACATATACTGACTCAAATACACAACAGATACCACAAACCTACCAGTACAGGTCCCCTTTCCATGCGCACCCATGGGCACTGTTGTCAAGTGTGAGTATACCATCATTGTGGTGCTAACATTCATATTGCAATGAATGTTGACACCATAATAACAGTTGTGTATGTGTGCGAAATGTGTGTTGTGCCACTGTGTTCCCAGCCATGTGTGGCACAATTGTCTCCCTGACATATGCATGTCACATTGATTTAAAACAATTACTGTGACATGGGTATGCTTGCAGTGGTCCTGCCCTTCTGTGCCAGGTTCCCCAATGTTCAGTGGGTAGTAGATGCAGCTTAATCACACCAGAGCCCATCTATCAAAGTAACATGCCGGCATGGCAATAATGAAGGGGTGTGCCTGCGTGCGGACCTAATGTAAGTGGAGATACTTTACAAGAGGCCATACTCACCATACTTGAATTTTAATATTTTTCCCCTTGGTGCAGTCCCTAATCTTGCCTCGAATGTGGGCCGGCATCTCGTAGTAGCCTTCCAGTAATTGCAAAAAACTTGTAAACTGCATGAACCTACAGCTGCTCCCTGGCCTGGCTAATTCCCAGGCACATGGGCAACCCCCACCGGTGCCTGACTTGATAGACAGCTGCAGTTCCTGGTTAGAGTAGCTCATGTCAAAGCAACAGCAGTTTTAACCAAAGTACCTTCACTTGGTTTCAGAGCAATAGAGATATTTGAAAACCACTGTGGAAGACATTTCTGGAAATTATGGAAAATGTCCCATTTGAGCTAATGACATATGAGACCAGACTGAAATCTAGTTGCAGTATAATTTAAAAAATGACACTTTCTTGTATTTGTATAGATCTCCTTAGGGTACTGTAGGTTCGTTGATGGGGGACGTAGTGCTGAGAGGGGCGCTTGAGATAGAAGTGTTCTGTGACCCCACCATTACTGGCACCTCTTTTGTTAACGGTGAAAACTTAGTTGACGCAGACTTCAGCCTATTGTCTATAAAAATGGATACTGGGGCACACACTAGAGGCAGCATGAATTACTTCAAGGCTCGTTTAAGGTGAAAGTGTTTATGCCAATTATGATGGAACAGTTCCTGTGTTTCAAACTTACAGAAAAGTGCCACATTTGTGCAAACTGTCACAGCTCTCAGGAAATTTCAGAATGTATATTGTTGTCATTTACATTAATTTACCTTAAGTTGCTGCTGTCTATGTTAAGGCCAAGTTTTAATAGAAAGCGTTCATTATTGTAACTTTTTTATTTAAAAAATGTTGTTCCTCATCAAAATCTCGATCTGTGTTAAATGTTTGTACAGTATCATTTTAAGTAAAACAATAAAAGTAGCACTGGATAGTCGTGCTCGGAGGGCACCATGCCGTTTGAAGGAGCAGACAATGGTGCGATGGGGGTGATGTGCACTGCAGCTCAGATTTCTCCCACTGGCTCGCTTGCCTAACTCACAGAAAACACATCACCTTTGTCTTGTTTCTTATTCATTGTGGGACAGGCACCAAAATAATAGCTAATTTTTGTATGAAAATACACAACTCATCTGTGCAGCACGCCAAGTCCACTATCCACTGGACCTGCGCCAGGTTCCTGTTGGTGCAGGGAAGTTGCAGTCATGATGCACAATATAGATCTGCCTGACTAAAAATGGTTCCTTTCCTCGGGGTTGCTGGGAACAGTGAAAGCAGCTGGCTGGTCGAGGTCATATTGTCGCTCAGAATCTACATAATTATAGTAATTCGGAACTCTATTTACTTAGTGGGGAAGTAGCGCGTGGCAAACACACAGGAGGCTTACAAAGAACAATATTTGGAGGTCTGTTCACAGAGGAAGCCTGGAGCAGTGACCCAGATGCTGCATTCCTCAGTCCATAGATGGCACTGTGAGATTTAGTGAACTCTGCATGCTGCAAAAAAAGGCAAGCAGCTACGGGCACCAAAGCTAGCAGGCATCTACTGAGGACAGGCAAACAAGAACACCAGTAGGAAACAAAGAAGAAAATATTCCCCCAAAACAAACTCATAACCAACCAAAGCGTAAAGATACAGGAGTTGGGTGGTACTCCATGGGAGGAAACAAAACAGTAAAAGGAGGGACAAAGAAGAAGAATTCACCACTAGCAAGTAAACATTTTTAAAGGACAATGGAAGAAACAAATAGAAAGGCAGTGGCCAAGTGCTGTCTAGCCGAGGCCAAAGAAAACATTAATTGTAGTGGCAACAAGGGGAGGGTATACTTCAAGATAAGCAAAACATGGTAAAAAAGGAAAAAAAGTCCAGATATAGGGGGTCATTCTGACTCCCGACGGCCATTCTGGCTTTCCCGCTGGGCTGGCGGGCGACCGCCAGAAGGCCGCCCGCCAGCCCAGCGGGGAAAGCGCCTTCAACGAGGAAGCCGGCTCCGAATGGAGCCGCGGAGTTGAAGGCGTGCGACGGGTGCAGTGGCACCCATCGCGATTTTCAGTGTCTGCTTGGCAGACACTGAAAATCTTAGTGGGGCCCTGTTAGGGGGCCCCACGACACCCGTTACCGCCATCCTGTTCCTGGCGGGGAAACCCGCCAGGAACAGGATGGCGGTAAGGGGGTCGGAATCCCCATGGCGGCGCTGCAAGCAGCGCCGCCATGGAGGATTCCCTAGGGCAGCGGGAAACCGGCGGGACACCGCCGGTTTTCTGTTTCTGACCGCGGCTGTACCGCCGCGGTCAGAATGCCCATGGATGCACCGCCAGCCTGTTGGCGGTGCATCCGCGGTCCCCGGCCCTGGCGGTAGTCAACCGCCAGGGTCGGAATGACCCCCATAGTTTTGAGACACGTCATGACATGAAATTTATAAAATAATCATTTCAGAATGAGCACCAAAAATGACTGTTCAATCACTGGCAGCAAAAAAGGCAACACTACAGGAAACCTTGAGTTAATTTGGGGAACTCAGCAAGAAAGGTTCAGCCCATAGGTTAGTCATTGAACAGTTTCATAGCCCCCACTGCATTTCAAGGAGTCGTACACAAGTTAAAAGTGAGATCCCTCTGATATACTCTTCTAATTAACACCTAACCAAATCTCAACAGAACTACTTTCAAAGTAATATGAGTTACGCTTATGCAGGTTTCAGTATGTTTTTTGTTTCATATTATTTCGTTATTAAATTCTACTGGTGGTCTATCCTTTTTTTATTTTTTTTACCAATTCAGGGAGAGGAATATATTTTTCAGTTTCTATATTTTTCTCAATATTTCATTTAGATTTCCATATTTTTGTATTCTCCTTTTTATTACTCAGTTATATGTATAGCTGTTCACATGAAAATGTTAAAATCATCTCTGTAAATAATAATTAAGATGTAATGTAATGTTGGATTTATCTCACAGTTAAATATCTTCCACATGTCAGTTTCATTAAAAAAAATCACAGCAATAACTCCCCATAGGCCCCAATACTGAGCGGTTTTGGAAATGGGCAGGATATTCCCGACCACTGAAGTTATTAATACCAGGAGATCTGGTAACTTAGGAGTGTGGAAAATCCAGATGACTACAATTTCAGTCACTCAAGGTCCACTAAAAAAAAATAAAGAATTACCAACGGAATCAGTAATTCTGGTTTAAATACTCCACAGCAATTTCTCATTTTCCTCCATAGTTTCACAGTGAGATTGTGTCTGTTTTCAGCAGCCAAAATCATCATGTGAAAGTGAAGGACTCAGGCTGTTCCGCAGATCTCACAACTTGAATGCTGTTACTGTCCGCATTCTTATTAACTCCAATGCTGTTACCGTCCCCATTGGTTTTAAGAGGTGCCTCATAATGACAGCCATAGGGAGGGAACCACCAATTTCACCTACCTCTTCACCTGTGAATACTCAGGGCTTGTAAAATGTATATTTAGAAATAATGAAGTTTTGTCATGTAAAAAGTGTTTGGCCCCAAATGATGAATTTGGTAGAGCTACACATTTTTTGTAAACTTAGAATTTATCAGAGACTAGTGCAAAACTGTTTATTAGAAAATCTGATTAAATAAATTAAAAACTTATATGAGGGTGAATTTAGGCCTAACCAGAAGCCACTTTAAAAAGTGCACTTTCCTTTGTAAACTTTGCATGGCCCATGTTTTCACGACTTCTTCAACTTGCTAATGTTAACAAATTCCAGCAGGCTTCAACTACTTCTATTGTAACCTTTGCATGGCCTCTGCATGACGCCAATCTCCTTCTAAAACAATGAAAGCTTTATTATTACTCTTTTATATCTGACTGACCTGCTTTGGAATTTCAAAACTCGCTAAACTAATCTGAAAACTTGCTTCTTTATGAATAAGCTTAAGGTGTATGAGAAGGGAAACAAATAATTAATTATAAATTCATGAGTGTTGTATCTTTCAGAGATTAAAGCATGTGAGAATATTCAGTTATATAGCTAGAGTAACTGTGAAAGAAACAAAACATGATACATCATAGACTGCTCTTTGTTTTGCCTGCTATCTCAGCAGAAGTTGTTCCATTCTCAAAGAATACTCAGATGACGATTGGCTATTCAATAATTTGTGTGATACAATTTGTTAAATTGTAAAAGTTTATTTTAATGTTCAAAAACTAGGCCAGGGAACATACAGAGAGATCTGGGTTATTGGAGACTCTCTCTCTTTCTCAGACACAGATTCTTTGAGCTCTTGATACAGACACACTGCTCTCTGCTTTGGCTATTCTCTATTATATTCTGTTACAGTATTCTTCAAGAATACTAATAACTTCTCCGACTGCACTGCACTTTTAAAAGCCTGTCCTCCCTGTCTGATAAATGTAACTACATGTTTTATTGATTTAGACAATTTAGAATAGGGATAGAATTTGAGAAATTCTGCATGCAATGTTCTGTAATTTCTGATTGACTAATGAAGAAAGACTTGCAAACTGGTGAGAAAAATAAAACATCTAATCAACTATCATTATTGACTCCTAATTAAAATAAGTGTGATGTTAATTTACTGATTTGAGAAATTGCAGCTTACACCTATACCTGTTCCAAGGATCCCCTCTTGAGGACCAGAGATACAGAGTATTTTATAAATGTGAGGATTCTTTGCTCTCCCACTAGTTAAAGATGTTTTAAACCATAAAGAAAATATTGACTTACCCTCCCATGAAGAAGTGCGGCATTGCAGTTATAAAGCTTCCAAGAGTCATTAAAAAACAGCCAGCTGCAATTACTTTTGGTCTATGAAATTTTGCTCCGAAGTAGCTTACAAACGCTATTACTAATAAATTACCTATGAATGAAGAAAATAGAAAATGTTAGCTTTTTTTCTCTTTAGCCTGAAAACCTTAACAGCTTTTCTAACTCATTAGCTAATATATTCAGAATCATACTTAAACAGTTGAAAACATTTACTTGAGAAAGTGGCTCATTAATTGGGGTGGATTGCAGTCCACCACAAGGAATAAAGGCACTGTTTAGGTCTAGTTAAGGGTTTCAGTAATTTAATAAATTCAAATTTCAGTAATTTAAACTGAGCTCAAAACATGGTAATGATGGAACAGATCAGAGAGGCTTGACATAGAGAAAATGTCTAAAACATTTAGAAGCACTGGATCTGTTAAAATCCAAAAAACAATCCTAATCCAATGTATAAAAAAGAGTAAACGTTCATGGAAATAAATACATCAAAGTAGCAAAACATCCATTTAAGGAGAGATATAAATATTCAATGATTTGATTACAAATAGCATAAAAAAGAACAAACTGATAAAAATGAGTCAGTTTTAATGGCAAACTGGTATCTAGGTGTGATTTGAGGTTGACCACCATGAAGTGAGGGTCAGATATACCCACCAGGTTTGACAAAGTTAGAGGTTTTAGCTTGGAACTCAATCTTTTTGCTGTAAGGTAAAATACTTCAGTGAGGCAAGGAGTAGGCTGAATCTGAGTAAGTCTTCACAGAGGCAGACATGCATTGGATGAAGTAGTGCTGAAGCAGTTGGTTTTGGCAGGAAAAGCTTAAAAAGGAAGACATTCAAATTACGCATCCAGGGAGGTCCTCTCAAAGGTTTGATACTTGTAGTAACTTCATCTAGTCAAGGTGTTTACCTTCAAACTTAGGGCAAGAGTTACGGTTTAGTGGAATGGGTTATTCTGTCACAAACGTGACGGATATCCCGTCGGCCGCATTATGATTCCCATAGGATATAATGGGATCATAACACAGTAGACCAGATATTGGTCACGTTTGTGATGGAGTAACACCAGGGCAAAGATAGAAAGCCAGATACCTTCTTGTGAGTGTCCAATGAATTAGATTTCCTTTTGTGGAGAAGCACTGAGCAAGAGAACCCTGATTTTTTAGTCTATTTGTTTGTGCTTTGATCAGATAGGCTGAGGTGGTTTGTCCCAGTCCCCTAGAAGACTGGAAGTCTAAAACATTTTAAGTTCCAGGTTTTCAGGAGTGATAGACGTTCAGTTAAACACAAACAAATGTCACCAGACCTAAGGAACAGCACTTGGTGGTCAAGACGCACTCCAGCAGAAGCCACCAGTAGGTCCAGATGGTACTGGTTAGCTGAGAACTTCAGGGAAAGGCTACTGCCAGCTCTTGGTAGTCATGTAGCCACACAGGCCAGCCAACCAAGCTTTGGAGTCCAATTCGTTCTTTTGGGTACAAGAGCGAGGATGTTCAGTCCTTCAAGTCTCCTCACAGAAAGTGTTCTGAAGAGAGTGTCAAGGGATGCCCCATTTATGCCTGGGACTAATGGGTTTGGGTACCTTCTGTCCTCTCCCTAATCGATAGTGTAAAAGTTCCTTGGGGTTACCCCACCCACTACTGCAGCAGTTCCTGCTTGTTCTCCTACAGACAATCCCACAGTGTCCCTCTCCATAAAAAGCCAAGATATAGATCACATTATCTTCTTGTGCAGAGCCTATATGCCCACCTAGAGTTGTTGCCAGGGTAATGAGCAGAGTCTTACTCCTTGGTCACATCAAACCAGTTCTGGTTTTCTATGGGTTTGGTGCCTGCCTGACTAGGAGGACAAAAGTTGGGCCCTTTCCAGGTGTCACCTGACATTTGTTTGTGACAGGGAAAGCCCTTTTTAAGTAAATTAAAATGCCAGGCATACCCCAACTTGACTGTGCTCTGAGTGAGCTAATGTAAATTAGATAGTAGGCACTTCAGGCATGGAAAAGGTAACTTTCTATAAGGTACTTTTCTTTAATATATATTAAAAGTCTGACTTCACCCTTAATTCAGGCTTTTAATAAACATTACAAAAGAGTAGTCTATTCATATTTGTAGCTGCTCCAGAGATAGCAAAACTAAATAGTTAATCCTGTTTCCCATTGTTCCTCTATGGGCCAGCCAAACTTGCTACAGTAAAACTAGCTTTTGGGTGCTAGTCACAGCAAGGACCTGTTAACTTTAAATTTCTACATGATCTCCTTTTTAAATACCATGTAAACTGCATTGTGGGCTACAGTAGTAGGTATGGTGTCATGTTTAACTGGTCACACTAATGAATGACACAGGAATGATATAGTCCATGGTAACATTTAACTTTCCCTGTCATGGGTGTATTTGGGGCACCATAAACAAAAGCCTTGCTAGAAAGTTAAATATGCAAGTTAGGAGTTAAAACATTTCACCATCTTTTAAGAGATAGAACGCATGCACTGAGGCCTGGTTAGCAGTGATAAAAGGCACTTTTTCACAATTTATATATTACATCACAAAAAATTGTTTCAGAGGTATTTTCTTTAGCACATACAGGTTTGTGGCAGTGATATTGAAGTGTGTCAACAATATCAGCATGCCAAGAGCATTTTAGTTTGTTGCAAAAATGTTTTTAATTACAGTTACACTAGAAATAGTTTAACATAATTTACATGGTATAACATGGTACATACAACAAGCAGTGCTTGATCTACTACTGACATATTAAACAGTGCTAACCTTTAATGTAAAAAATACATATTTGGGTGCAAATCTGTGCACAACATATGCCCAAAATTAGCATTAGAAAACTGTGATAGAGTCCGACATACATTATGTGTGAGAACTAAGCACTCACAAGATATTCAAATACAGACCATCACACTGGAATCTGTGAGAGTGACTACGAAATGCCAAATTACTGCACGACTAACATCTTGAGTACTTCACAATTAGTATGTAACTGTTGCACGGCTGTACAAAACAAGTAAATAAAAAAAACACCACATTGAAAATGAAAGGAGTGAAAATTGACCATTCATGTAGAAATGACAGATACAAGCTTTATGTGTTGGATTGAACACAGAGAGAAAAACTGGTCTCGTCATGAGTATTGTTAGGTACTAACAAAACACTTCAAGATGTAAAATGCAAAACATTCAGTTACTGTTGGAAATATCTGCATTAGAAGAAAGGTGAAAGATAGAAACTGAATCAAAGGAAGGTGACAAAAGGAGAATGGGGGATTTGACAAAATAGTTTGTCGATATAAAGTCAAAGGATATTGCATGAAATTATTTAAGCAATGCAGATTTAGTGAGGTAGAGATATGTATATGAAATATCAGTTGCTCTCTGTGGTAAAGTTTGATTGAGGTGAACCTTGATCAGTTGCAAACATAGGGTCAAGGGCATACCACAGAAAACAGGTTACATTTTGTGTGTTGTGAAAAATGAATCTTTTGTGTTTTTGATCTCCATATCCCACATCCTTTAGAACTCAATTTTATGTTTTCAGTGAAAAGTATGACCTAATATGCTGGTAAAAGAGAAAAAGAAGATGATGGTGAAGAAAGTTGATTGGAGGAGGTGCTGTCATGAAAGAAGTGATAATTCGCCAGTGGCTTTGAGTTTTTTGGTGGACACAATGAGGGATTCCGGGACAGAAATCCTTTGTGACAACTTCAGAACAATATTCCATTCTCCTTTTGTGTGCAAGAGTGACATATTTTCCATTACTTTTGTTCAAAGAAAGTCATTTTTTTGACCTGAGTTGCCACCACAGCAGCTGGATACTGGTCACCTTTGGGTAAGAGGCTTGGCAAATGCACAAAGTGTTCTCTTTCATTGTGCAAGTAGGAAGTTGTGGGTAAACATGTTTAGTTTATGGTTTGTTTTTTGGTATTTCCATATGGGTAAAGAGCAGGGTCACTTCTGGCCTTCTGGTAAATTTTTCTCTCACTAGTGGCACTGAGGTTGTGGTAACTGATTTTCACAGTAGCTCTTATTGTTGCTGGTTTGTACTTTTTTCTTTATACTTTCTCATTGCAGGACTGGTAATATCAGCCAATGATGAGATAAGGTGGTTTCAAGAGAGTCATTTGTCCATATGCGGGTAACTACTGTGTTTCCTCGCTTGATAAAGCCACAGACCCCATGTTAGACCTGGCCCCTTTCTGTAGGATCATCCCAGGTTTTTGCCTTTCTTTGCTGATTCTGTTTTCGTTGGCTTTTAGGACTCTGTGCACCTTACTCCTGTTAACCAGCGGTAAAGTAAAAAATCAGTATGCATCTGGTTGATCAATTTAATTTACTTTTAGGTCTCTAGTCTATAGTAACACATATACCCAGGGCCAGTAAATTAAATGCTACTTGTGGGCTGCCACTGTAAAGCTTGTCTCAGGCCCGTCACTGCAGCCTGTAGAGCAGTTGGCCTTTTGCCAGGCCTACATCTTCCTTTTTAATACTTACAAATCACTCCTAATGTAGACTCTGAAGGCTCATAGGGCAGGGTGCACCGTATATAAAAGGTAGGACATGTATTCTTAGGTCTTACATGTCCTAGCAGTGAAAAACTCTAAAAGAAATGTTTTATTGCAGGAAGTTGACCTCTACCATTGAGTATCAGTGGGTTATGTACTTACAAAAGTGATCAATTCAGTTTGCGAGCAAATAGAGAAATACTTCTTCAATATATTTGAATTGTAATTTAAATTCCTCTTGTTATTCTGAAAATTATAATTTTAGAAAGTTGTTTTCTCTGTCTAAGCCAGGGTTCTGCAAAGTCGGCCCTGGAGAGCCAGGTCCATGCCAGATTTTTAGCATATCCATATTTAGAAAAATGTAGATTTCTGAAACATCTCTTTTCTAAATGTGGATATGCTAAAAATCTGGCATGGACCCGGCTCTCCAGGACCGACTTTGCAGAACCCTGGTCTAAGCCAAATGTGCCTTTTTTCCAGTGTCCAGGGTCTCATGACTGTAATGGCTCTACTGCAGTGTGATGTGTATTTCTTCCAGGCACAGGGACAAAGAGGTTTTGGGTGTGGTGAAGATGTTCCTCTCATGAGCAGATTGGCCTGAGAGGTATGCCCAGGTAGTACTTCCTGAGCTTCAAAGAGTAGCATGAGGGCTGTACCAATCCCCTTCCATACTTCTGAAGCTGCCTGTCTTGTCACTTGCAAATGCTGCCTGCACCTAGGCCTGTCTCACCCTAGATGGTTTGGAGCTCAACCCAGGGGAAGGGGCAGAACTGACCAGAACCAGTTTAAGGGGGAAAACAAAGAGAGAGACTCCCACACACAGGCTGGCACTGAGCATAAAAGAGGCACCCTCAGAACCTCTCATCAAAACAATCCTGGACCTGACAAAGATTCAGAACAAGGATAGTCCTGCTGTCTGAAGAAGGAAAACTGGACTTGCTTGCCTTGAACCAAAAGTGACTCTAAGCGTCAGTCTGCTGACCTCCTGATTGAGCTACAGGGACACAACATGCTTCCAGAGGCACCCCCTTCAACTGCTCAGCTGACCAACACCAACTAGAACTGTGTGAGCCCTGCTGCTGTCCTCTGCTGGAGTGCATCTTGAACCTCAAAAGGTGCCTCCTCAAGTCCTGTAACATTAGCTGGTATCAGAATACTGCTCCTCCTACTTTAAAAAACTGCAAGAACTGAACTCCAGGTGAACAATCAAAAAGCTTCTTGCTCCTCTGACAGCGAAAGACTGCATGTGTCTCCTGTCAGTGTGAGGACCTGACAGCGACCTGCTCTTTGTGTCAGCAATGACCACCCATGTCTCCCACCAATGCGAATCTGCGAATGAAGCCTGCTTTTCCCACTGACACACTCCTTGTGTCTCCCCTCCAACTGAAACTCCAGCAGATGCTATTCACATGGAACTGGCCTGTGTGAGGAAGTAAATTCTTGACCAGGACAAATCTTGTCCCTGTATCCAACCCTGCTCTATCGCAGTCAGTCTGAACTTGTAACTTTCACCCAGTCCAGTGCGAGCAGAAAACAAGCAGAAAATCACTAGTGGTACTTTAGACTTTCATAACTCTGGTTCTACTTATTTGATTGTTCTCATTTTGGTGTCATTTCATGAAATGTATTTTTCTAAATTGATTTGGGATTTTTCTTGTATTTTGTTTTTACTTTTGTACTGTTGGAGTGCTGCATAAATACTTGCCAGTTTGCCTTTATGTTAAACATGACTGCTTCTGTGCCAAGCTGGCAGCAGATACAGCATAGGTTTATTTAGTGACCTTTATGGTTCCCTGTAGGAAATTAGGTTTTTCGTTGAGGGGGTGAAAAACCTTCTCAAGCAACAATCACAGTCCTTCTGATTAATACCTATTGAAGTTTTAATCTGGTAGAACTAATTGGCTTCCAAACTGGAGCACATTGTTATTTTTAATATTGAGGAAACAGTTTTGTGTTATGTCGTTTGGGCACAGCTGGGCGCAGTGATTTAGTGGCATTTAAAGTGTATGACTCTCCATTAGCAGGTGTGGTGGAAGGCTTTACTCAAGTTTCAAAATAGCAATGTTGCTGGCACGATTTATTTGTTTTGTGTTTTAAAAGTTGTGTGATTTTACATGTGAAGAAATGCATTTGTTGTTGTTTGCTTAGATCATATCGGTACAATGCCATTTAAACCTTTTGAGAAGTATTGTTTTGTGAAAGAATAGAGCAAAGATTGATACATCATTCCTTAATTACTCTGTTATAGTTGTAAGGTAGCCATATTGTCTAGTTTTCAACTGGGTAGAAAGAAAAAACAAACTATCAGGTAAAGTTGCATGGAAGTTGAGTCAAGGTTCAAGGGTCCCGCATATCACAGCTCCATAGCCCAGGCAGACATTTTGTTATAAGACAATAAATTACACACAAATATTACCTATTTCAAAGCTTCCATCAACGATGCCAACTATAGAAGAGGGAAGGTCAAATCTTCTTTCAATCTGGGTGATAGAGCTTTTCATATAACTTCCCGAAAGGGCTTTGGCAAAGTAACTGAAGGAGAGTGCTATTAAGAAAATCTGAAGAAGCAATAAATAAATGAAAACATAATTAATTAATAAAACTGCTAATAAAACATCAAGGTTCTCTGAAAATTACAAATCATCAAATATTTGTCTCACAATAAAATGTCACCAGATTAACATATAGGCCCTCATTATGACATCAGCGGTCTTTTCCCAAGACCACCGATGCCATGGGCGCTAGAAATCTGGCAGTAGCAATGCTGGTGGGTGAGGCACCTGGGCGGTGCTACCACCTGCACCACCCCACCACAAGGACGCAGCCAGCTGCATTATGGCCATTCATATGGCCTGGCGGTGTCCTGCTGGTGGGGCACTGCTGGCGGCAGCAGCACCCCTTCCCATTCCCTGCTGGACAACCTCCTCGAAGAAGGTAAGTCGGGCGTCCGTCAGGGGGGTAGAGGGTGGGGGCTGTTGTGTGTGAGTGTGTGGTGTCTGCATGTGTGTATGAATGTGTGTGTGCGTGTGAGTATGTGTCTGTGAATGTTGGTGTATGCGTGGTTGTATGCATGTGAGTGAATGCATGTATAAATGTTACAGTGAGTGCGTGTCTGCATGTCAGTGTGTATGCATCTGAGCATGTGTGAGTGAATGTGTGTATGGATGAGTGTGAGTAAATGCGTGTATGGAAGTGGTGGTGCATGTGTCGTGCGTGTGGGTGTGTGTGTGCATGATGGGAGGGGCAGGAGGTGGGGGCAAGTGGTTGGTGGGTTGCTGTGAATCTAGGGCAGTGGGGGGTTAGGTGATTGCTGTGGGGGTGGGGGAAGGAATTCCCTGTCACTGGTAGCCCTACCGCAATGGTTTTCATGGCAGGGGTACCACCGTGAAAACCATGGTGGTAGGCTGGCTCATTATACCGCTGGCAGTCATGTGTGGACCGCTGGGTCGGAGATGCACATACCATGGTGGTATGAGTGGTGATGTGGCGGGTAGGCTGCAGCCAACCTGCCACACTTATAATGTGGCAGTATACACCACAAGCCTGTTGGCGGTGATACCACCACATTAACCTTCGCGGTCAAAAGACCACCAGGGTTAAAATGAGGGCCTATGACTTTAACCATGTAAATATAAAGAAAGTGCAAATTATTATTTATGTTCCTTAAAAAAAGATATGGGGCTATATGAAATGCTCAGCAACAAATTGAGTGGAAATAAATGTATGTATGAAAAGCTGTGAAACACACTTGTTTGTATTGAGTCTAGCCTTTTGTAGGTCTTGCTAACCAGACAGCTTTAGTTTTAGCTGTCTGTATGTTTACCAAGACATGAAAATGACTAGACTAAATTCAAAGAAGTGTGTTTCACAGCCTAATGTACATAAATGTGTTTCCATCGAGTTGTTTCTGATCATGGCCCTTCATGTCATTAATGCTCAAGTAATATCAAGCTTTGTCACTGGCTGGAGGACCATGGCATTTTGTAGACAGTTATATTGGTGTACATTAGTATTCTCATTACATTTTGATAATAGCTTCTAAGTATCTCAAGATTGTCATTTTCCGGCTCCTACCCCATCATTCTTGTCTTGCTCTGAGCCTATTGAATCCACCATTGTCCCCCCTGCCTCCTTATCCTGTCATAGATCTTTAAAACTGAGAACAACTACACCTTTATCCCTTATAGGAAACAGCCAGAGATCTATTCCCGTCCAGAAATCTGCTCCATCTCCTCCATCTGTTGCCATTGTTCCTTTTATGTTTACCTACATGACACACTAAAGGGTGTCCTCACATTGCGAGTGCTGTGGTGGAAGACTATTGGACCTCTAATAACAGCAAAGTATAGCAGCCTAATTCAACAGACCTGTAGTATTGGCTTAAGGGACTAGAATTTCCTATGGGAAAGACTCTTGTGCATGAACGGTAGGACCTCAAGTGCCTACCTAATGTACCATAGATTAAACCAGGAAAACGATGATTTCAGCTTTTCAAAGACATACAGCACTGTTCTTTAAAATAGAAACACCTGTTTTCGGCTCACATGCTTATTACACATGCATTTTCACGAATTTCTAGTTTCATAGCAATCTGTGCTACATTTTCTGACATACTAAATAGTTTCATCAACTATTATAACTAGAAACTAGTCAAATATTTTTAATGTATTTTTAGTAGTTAATTATGTGACTTTTGATTCAGTCACAACTAATTGTTGGATTTACGCTCTTTGTCACAATGATTTAACCCCCTGTTATCCAGAAAGAGGCAAGATATAGGTGAGAAATGAGAAGAAAGAGGCAAGGTAAAGGTGAGAAACAAGTGGAAAGAGGCAAAATAAAGGTGAACAATGAGCAGAAAGAGGCAAAATAAAGGTCAGAAACCAGCAGAAAGAGACAAAATAAAGTTCAGAAATTAGCAGCACGAGGCACAATAGAGGTAAAAAACCAGCAGCTAGAGGCAAAATAAACGTGAGAAATGAGCAGAAAGATGAATAATAATGGTGAGAAACGAGCATAAATAGGCAAAATAAAGGTCAGCAATGACCAGAAAGAGGCAAAGACTGTAAAAAACAAGCAGAAATGAGCAGAATAAATGGTGAGAAATTAGTAGAAAGAGGCAGAATAAAGGTCACCAACGAGCAGAAAGAGGCCTCAAAGAGGTCAGAACCAGCAGCAAGAGGCACAATAAAGATAAGAAGTGAGCAGAAAGAGGCAAAATAAAGGTCAGAAACAAGCAGAGAGAGGCAACCCACTCACAGACCTCCTCAAACAGTAATGCCCCCACTCACACATCCACATAGAGACTCATGCAACCCCTCACAGACCAACTCAGACACCCACGCACCCACTGACAGACCCACTGAGGTATTCATGCACACACTCACATATCCACTTAGAGACTGATGCATGTGTGGTTGGGTGTTTATAGGGGGTTTGTCACAGGGCCTGGCCGCTGGTCAGGCCCCACAGCCAATCCCCACTGCGCATGGCTGAAGCGTGGGGATTGAGTTGTTATAGGGGTTTGGCCGCAGGACCTAGCAGCAGGCTACCAACCCCCTTGTGCACAGCCAAAGGCTATGTGTGGTGCGAGGTTGGGTAGTTATAGCAGGTTGACAGCAATGACTGGCAAGTCCACCTCACCTCATCTCATACTACCAGTCCTGCAATAATTAAAATTACTTTATGGTTACAGGGACATTATAGTTCAGAAATATAATTTAAAAAAAACAGAAATTCACTTACAAAACAAAGGTTACAGGAACGTTAGAGTTAGGAAATAGAATTTAGAAAAAAACCATAGAAATCAATTTAAAAAAACAAAGGTTACAGAGACGTTATAGTTAGGCTCACGTTTTAAACGTATAAAACCATATAAATTTACCAGTTATAGTTAGAGTTACCTCAAGTAACTAAAACGTGTGTCCTAAGGTAACTAAAACTCAACCCCCCTGCCATGCACATTTTTGTCATCAAACATTTTACAGCAAATATTACATTGACATTACCAATGATGTTATCAAAGATGGCATGAGTGCCGTACTTTGTGGGGTAATTAGCAGTGCATGGTGAGGGCCTGAGTTATAGTTACCTTAGGGCATGAGTTATAGTTACTTGAGGTAACTCTAACTAAAACTGGTGAATTTCTATGGTTTTGTACCTTTAAAATTTGATGAATCTTCCCAAAAAAGTGTTGAGTAGGTTCTTGCTGTGCCTAGACAATTTTGGAACGATCCGCCAAGCACAGACTGAGAAAAAGGGGGGTCCAAAAAAATTTGTATATGCTAATTCCCATAGGCTCTTTAGACACACCTGAAACCCTAACCACTGGACAGAATTACAAAAAAATTGGCAAAAAGGTAGCTTTTGGTCCACAGATCACCCTTTTTTATTTGGTGTAAACCCATTCAGCAGTTTTTGAGATATTAAAGGGAAAGGAAATTTGCATATCTTAGGGCCACAGATCCACAGAGATCTCCTGCAGAGATCTGATTGGCTGTCAATACTTCAAACAAGAAGTGTTGGCAGGCATTGTGGGACATTCAGTAAGGTTAGGTTATTTTTCTTCATAACAAGAGTACAGTAAAGTGGACTAAGCACAACCTTGCATTATTTTTTATTCTATCATTCCCTCTTACTTTCTGATGCTTCTGGGCACTTTCTCTCAGCCTAGCCAACTAGCAGATTGAACTTTTATTTGCAAAATAAATCTGTCATTTCCAAAATGACCATAACCAGTCAATGAAAGGAAACAAAATTGTTGCAGGAAAATGTACACTGCAGATCAGGACAGCCCATTCCTAGAAGCAGATATAGGCACTGTGTTTATAAAGCTTAAATTAAATTCTATTTTCTCACTGGCTGGATCAGAACTTTTGTTGTCTATTTTGCAGGTGGGCTTTACCGAGAAAGGTGTTTGCCGGAAGCCTGTCTTTGTAACTGGAATAGACTTGGTGCCCTCATGCCATTTTTAGGGAGTTGTCAAGGTGTCTCGGATCCTGAGTGTGATGTTGGTTTCCAGATACATCTTAGCAGGATGTAAACTGTCAAACACCTGAAGATGACAGTGCCAATCCCTGCTTCAGTCACAAAATGTGTGATTCTGGGCAAATCACACTACATTCTTGTGCCTAGTTATTTTTATTTAAAGTATTCAGAAGAGCTGAGAAAGAGATAAGGCCATCATTGGCCAGTGCTTTCACCAGCTCTAGAGGGGAGCAGGGTATAACATTTTGGTGGGCCCCATAACCCAATAATTTTAACAACCGTGGAAGAATGAAAGGCTAAGTGGCTATGTCAGTATTAAAATCTGTGATTTATAGGCTGCATACGGCCTTTCTTCTATGCACATTAAGTTTCCCATGGATATTTACTGAAAAGGGGCAATTTCTGGTGGGAGAAAGCTAAATTAAAGCCAATTTTGGTGTTACAAATCAAGATGCCTGTCTGAATCGGGTCCGTTGACATGTATGACCAAATTAATCCATCAAACTATATCCGCTGCACAGAAAAATAGTGTACTTAGAAACAGGTGCGTAACTAGCAGTGAGTGCTGTCGCTCTCTCTCTCTCTCTCTCTATATATATATATATATATATATATATATATATATATATATATATATATATACACACATATATATGTATGTATAGTTAGGAGATAAATTTAGTTAGGAAATAGAATTTAATAGAAATTAAAAAAACATACAAAATCACTTTAAAAAAAAAGGTTACAGGGACATTATAGTTAGGTTCACATTTTACTCACACAAAACGATAGAGATTCATCAGTTATAGTTATGGTTATCTTGACTAGTATCCTGTAGTAGCCAGTGCAACCTAAAAAGGATATCACTTCAGGGGGGTTCCCTAGGCAGGATGGTCTGGATTTTGACCTGAAGGGGCTGCATCTTGCTTCCACTGACCTGGTAACCTAAGTGAAACATGAATCCCTACCCTATATGGCTCTTACTGGCCTTGCAGGGCATGAAACACTTCCTGGTGTTGGAATAGGTGGTCGTCTCAAGTGGAGTTAAAGACAGCAATATTGTGTAAATAGGTATAACTGAAATCCTCTATCCCGGCAAGGAGCCAGTCTCTCCTTAGCCCCCTCAGTTGAGGCAATCACCTTACACCCTGACAACAAGTCAAATGTACTTAGGAACTTAGCAGCTGTTAACCGATCGATGAGCTAATCACCTTGGGATATGTGATGAGCATCAGTCTTAGTGACTGAGTTGAGCCCTTGGTATTCCACACAATGCAGAAGTTTGGTTGTGGCATCTGGTTTGGACGCCTTGGGTACCAGGACCACAGGGCTGGACCAAGGGGTGTTTGTTTAAAGCCCCTAACTCTAACATTTTGGATACCTAAGCCCGTATTTATACTTTTTGACGCTAAACTGCGCTAACGCAGTTTAGCGCCAAAAAGTTTTGTGCCAGCTAACGCCATTCTGAAGCGCCATGCGGGCGCCGTATTTATTGAATGGCGTTAGCCGGCGCTAGCAGACCGGCGCTGCCTGGTGTGCGTGGAAAAAAACCACGTACACCAGGCAGCGCCGGCGTTGGGGAAAATGGCGTTAGGGCGTCTTAAAATGGTGCAAGTCAGGTTGACGCCCAAAAATCGCCTCCACCCGATTTGCGCCATTTTTAACGACGCCCAGACGCCATTTACATGACTCCTGTCTTAGTAAAGACAGGAGTCATGCCCCCTTGCCCAATGGCCATGCCCAGGGGACTTGTGTCCCCTGGGCATGGTCAATGGGCATTGAGGCATGTAGGGGGGCACAAATCAGGCCCCCCTATGCCAAAAAAAAATATTAAAAAAATAAAAAATTATACTTACCTGAACTTACCTGAATGTCCCTGGGATGGGTCCCTCCATCTTTGGGTGTCCTCCTGGGGTGGGCAAGGGTGGCAGGGGGGGTCCCTGGGGGCATGGGAGGGCAGCTGTGGGCTCATTTTGAGCCCACAGGTCCCTTAACGCCTGCCCTGACCCAGGCGTTAAAAAGAGGCGCAAATGCGGGGTTTTTTGCCCCGCCCACTCCCGGGCGTGATTTTTGCCCGGGAGTATAAATACGAAGCATTTGCGTCGCAGTCATTTTTTTAGACGGGAACGCCTACCTTGCATCTCATTAACGCAAGGAAGGCGTTCACACAAAAAAATGACGCTCTTTCCTCATACTTTGGCGCTAGACGCGTCTAACGCCAAAGTATAAATATGGCGTTAGTTTTGCGCCGAATTTGCGTCGAAAAAAACGACGCAAATTCGGCACAAACGGAGTATAAATATGCCCCCTAATCCTTAATATTGGCCTTCACTTTGTCAGACAGAGTACATTTTATTTTACAGGCATGCTGTCCCCTCTGTCGATATCATGGGTGCACCAAGTGGGAAGCCCTGGTTTAAGGGAGAACAGTAATACAAACTGCCCCAGCAAGTGGTAACAGTCCCTCTATTGCTCAGGGGTCAGGGTAGGGGTGAGAACAATTCTTTCCACTGCCTCATTTTCCTCCTTGGAAGATAAGAAGTCAGGGAGATGATTAATCTCCTCTTACACCCTATCATCTGTCATCTGGAGTATGGTTACCCTGGACCTTTCAAAGTGAGGCTTAAAACACTTTATATGCAGGACCCTTAAGGGGTTCCAGTGTGCCTTGAGGTCCACCAAGTAGGTGACCTCACCCTTTTGTTACTTGATCTCAAAGGGTCCAGTTTACTGGTTCTTTAGGACCTGGGGCTCCACAGGCTCTACCTGAGTGGCCTTCCAGTCATACCTATGCGTCATCACTTCCTGTCTGGCTTCCAGGTTCTTACTGGCTTCCTTCCAGAAGTGCTTCATCTGAGAGCTGAGTGCCAACATGGAGCTCACTACATCCTGAGAGGGTTTCTGGGGAGCTTGCTCCCACTCCACTTTGACAAGACTGAGAGGTCCACACACAGGGTGAGCAGACAGAAGTTGAAAGGCTCTGAGACATACTCCGTTCTGAGGCACGTCACTGTGGGCAAAAACAAGACATGGCAAAAGGATGTCTCACTTATGCCTCATGTGTTATGGTTGGCTCATACTGATGCCCTTCTGGGTCTTGTTGAACTTTTCAAGAGGTCTATTTGTCAGGTGGTGGTGTGGTGTGGACTACTTGTAGGTTACCCCACACTTATCCCACATGGAGTTCATGTAGGCAGACATGAAACTGGTACCATGGTCTGACACAACTTTTTTGGGGAAGCCCGCAGGTGCTGACACCATCTTCAGAGGAATGGTCTCCGGGTACCAGGTGATGTGGTTCACCAAGACTAGGATGAACCTGTTGTCCAGGACAGTTTTGAGTTCCAAGGTTCCAACAGTATCTGTTCCCACCCTCTCAAAGGGTGTTGTCATTATTGGGAGAAGAAGCAAGGGGCTTTCTGTTTTGCCCCTGACTTCCCTTGGCCTGGCAAATGTGACAGAACCTACAGAAGGCATCTGAGGTTGTTTTTCTCCCAATAAATCCTGCCTCCTGCCTTAGGCCCTCAAGAGTAGGGCAGTCACTTTGGGCTTTGCAGAGTTCTACCAGGATGGCCCTTCTTCAGCTTGCCAGCTCAAATAGGTCCCCAGGGCAGCAATGTCCTCCTTGCAGGTTCCAGGGTGTCACCTTCAGTTTCAGCCTCCTCCTGGATCATGGGAGTTTTAGAGGAAGTTTTCCCACACCACATGCTCTTCCTCGTTTTGGTAGGTAACTGGTCCATTTGTGTAGGTTCTGGGTCCTTATGGGGTATTTGTCTAAAAACAAGTCCAAGTAATGCCTTCTGTTGTGTTTATAAATAAATTTCTTCAGTACATTTTTAGTTCCTTGTACAGGTGTGTGATGATATTGAAATAACTCTTTGAAGAATATGAAATGTATTACTGAAAGTGTAGGTTCACAGTAATTAGGTAGCCACTGCAGCTATTGAAGATTTTATGATGTAGGGGGTTCAACTTTGTACTTCTAGCTTTTTGAAAGTTCCATTTTTATAATTGTGACTTGAAATCAGAATTTACCATTGAAGAGAATTTTAAATTATGATTCATATGAGTGTAAACAGTATATTGCTATTGGGTCCCAATGTAAATTAACCACTTATTAAATGTAATAAGGTGACCTAGTATAACATAGTACTAAGAACTTACAATTAAATTAAATGTGCCAATTAGGTGCAGTCCAATTTTATCTTTTTTTTAGGAGCAGGCACAGGCACTTTAACACTGGTTAAGAGTGGAAAAGTGCACAGAGTCCCACTTCAGCAAAGAGGAGGGGTGAAGGCAAAATGCTTGGGGGAATACAACACCAAGTATGTCAGGTATAACAACTACCTTGTTATTTTAACCTATGGTTAGTTAACAATTATAAATAAAAATAAAAATTTCCCTTGCCAAGATTAGGAAAATCCCACCATTCCTTCCTTCGAACCACACAGTAATAATAATTAAAGCCACAACCTCAGTCAATTAATGCAATAGCCTTCATTATGAACATAATACAAACTCATGGTCTGTCAGCTACTCTAGCACCAGGTACTTGACAAAGTTATGATAGTGAACTAGTGACTCTTTCTCTTCGTTGCTCCCTAATGAGATGAAGTGCAAAATACAAATACTTCTCACTACTGCTGATGGAAATAGTCAAACAGCTAGCTACAAAAAAAGTGTCAAATGACTATAGTGATCTGTAGCAGCAGACAAAAACGCTACAGGCACAATTAGCGATTTCTGTTTGGGCAGTAAGCCCTATAAAATTAAAAGATTAGAACATTGGAACTTTTCTTTGCCATTGAAAATATACTAACACGTAACCAAATGTTTCAGAAGTAGCTCCCATTCCTAACTTTTCAAATGTTTTATTTGAAGTCTGTTATATCCCCAGATTACAATGGTTTTCATCCTTTCTATAATGACGTGTGCAAACATTCAGCCTAGGGATGTTTTGATCTCCTGCCAAACCCATTTTTAAAAGGGTGCCTTAGCCTTTTGCCCACCTCTATTTATCCTATACATGTCTGCTCTGGTGAGACTCATTGATTCCTTTGGTAAAACACTTTTGCATACGCAGGTGACATAAGGATGGATAGAGATCCTCAGCGGTTCTCCGTCCATATGGTAGAAGTTACCAACTGGATGAGAAACAAACTCTCACATTGAACAGAGACAAAACCAAAGTGGTCATCTTTGGTAAACCATCTTTATAGTCTCATATATGGTGGTCATCAAAAGTGGGTACACTGCCAATCACAGCCAACCCCAGTGATAACTAACCCTAGTAAAAAAAGCCAGAAGTCTTGGAATGATAGTTGACTCCAGTTGGACTTTTAATACACATGCTTACCACCACATGCATGTGCCTGATAATTGTAATTTTGAAACATTTACCCACTTCGCCCAACATCCTTGAGGCGTACAATGGTCCGAGTGTTAATAGTCTCCCTGCTGGACTCCCTATTGGTTAGCCTTCAAAAATATCTAAGTCACAACAGCCAGTTTGTTCAGAACACAGCAGCTAGGCTATTTCTTGGACTAAACAGGACATTTACAATCTCAAATCATTTATTTATTGATTTATTTATAATGTTTTGTATAGAGTGAACTTGACCCTTGCAAGAAAAGAGTGCTTTACAAATGGTCAACATACAGGTGGCATAAATAACAAAATAATTAAGAGTGAAAGCCAGGTGAGACTGAGTTTCCAAAGAAATCACCTCCCAGTCGGACAAATAGAAACCATGAGATTACAGCATAAATTTGTTCATCAGTATCATTGTAACTTCTTTCTTAAAAGAGGCTGTTAAAGGATTCATTCGGATTTCAGACGGTAGGGAGTTCCATATTCTAGGAGCAATATCTGGGATGGCTGGTGCCTCTGGATACTCTCAAGTCACCAGACAACTCTAGTTTTTGTGCAAAGTATCTCAGGGTGTTGAAGTGTAAGGCTTTGTGGGTCATGCATGGAATATTTCAATGAATCCTCACCTCATATGGGAGCCAGTTTACTGATTTCACATTAGGCGTGAAGTGAATGTTTCTTTTTGATCCTGTGATGAGCTTAAGGGAAGCATTAAATGAGGCTGTTAATGGTACCAACTTAGATCTGGGCTGAGAGTTGCTCATTCATAATCCAGTCTAGGAGTCATTAGGGCTTGGACAGCTGACTTGAGGTCATCTGTTGGTAGGAAAGGTTTCATTTTTCTTAGAATATACAAAAGGAAGTTCACTCCTTTGGTGGCAGTGCGGATATGCTCCTTCATGATCAAGTTCTTGGCAAGTGTTATTCCCAGAGATCTTGTTTACCCAATAATGTGAGGTACACAGTTAAGAGCTGTTAGTTGTTTAATCCATTCTGTGATATCCAGAAAGTGATTGGGGAGGGCGATTAAGAGGAGTTCCATTTTGCGCGCATTGCGTTTGAGGTGGTTATCAGTTAGCCAATTTTGTTATTTTTGTAATGTTGTTTTGAAAGATCTAATATCTTCTGGGGAAGAGATTTTCAGGTACAGTTGGGTGTCATCAGCATACGGGTGATAGTGAATGTTAAATAACTTCATAAATTGGGTTAGAGGTTCCATGAACAGATTGAAAAGAGTAGGTGAGAGTGTAGACCCCTGTGGGACTCCCAATGTGAGCGGTGTGGGTTTAGATAAGGACATATTTGCCCTGAATCGTTGAGTTCTGTCGTGGAGAAAAGACTTGAACCAGTTAAGGACATCACCCAATAGACCCATCCTATGTTCAAGTAGTTCTAGGAGGTTATCATGTTTGACCATATCAAAGGCTGATAAGAGGGTGAAGAAGATTGGCAAAGTTGTGTATGGACACATCTGAGGCAACTTCATCTGCTGCCAGTGGCAAATAGGAGCACTATCTTTCTTCCATAAAGTGCTTCATGATACAAGAAAGGAAAATGATATGGCCTCACTCTTGTTCACTACATGCCATCACACATTTTGAGGTTCGCACGCCAACATCTTTGTATTCCTAGACAAAAAAAACTACGAACAGGGGGAAGATCTCTTTCAGTAATTATAGCTAGGGCTTGTAACACCATGCTTGTTCTCACTGAGGATGCAAAATAACTTTTAACATTTTCATAGCTATTGAAGACCTACCTTTTTTGCTTAACCCTGTGAGAGTGTTGGTCTGTGTTTCTGTTTCTTTCATCTTATATGAGGAAGCACCTGGATACCTCTTGTTGAGATTTTAGGAATACACTATACAAATGGTCATCAATGCATTCATTCTTTCATTCGTTTGTTAGTCTATCAAGTTCTCAAGTGTAAATATGGAGAATCTATATTTTATTTGGTCTACTTATTGTAACTGGTTTTCATTATCAAACATATCTGATAGTGGACTTATTATTTAACAGTGGAGTGTAATGACGATCCATTTCTCTTTGGCTGAACATATAAAAAACACTAGCTTTAGAAGACAAACCAACAGTTAAATGTAATAAATAAGGTGATAAAATGAGCATTACTGCTCATTGTCACCCCACATACTCAATAGTGTACTTTTGGTTTCCAAATTCAGCCAGAAAATATCAAATTGAGATTTACTTACCTCTAGAGTTAATCATAGTCTGTTGATTCATTATCTACAAGAACGCATCTTAATGTACTCATACTTTTTCAGACTTGTCATCACGGACACTCATCAGGATTGGATCAAGACCATGAGATTTGGAAGCTACAGTTTCTTCATGGAAATTCTATACAAATAGAACATCATGCACCCTTCCCTTGTGCTCCAGATGCCAAAATTCATTCTTCTAGTTCTCATTCTCTAAAACATTATCCTTAAGCTGTCAACTTAATGCTCTTGCTTGGCACATCGGGCTGGCCCTGCCATTCCTAGAATTGTTCATTGTGAATAGCACTTGAAGGTGCATCCCTGAATGTGTGGCCCTATCTGCAGGGTTATCTCTTTGCCTTCACCCTTCTGTCCGGCTCCCTGTGC
The DNA here is from genome assembly GCF_031143425.1 of Pleurodeles waltl. Lineage (NCBI taxonomy): Eukaryota > Metazoa > Chordata > Amphibia > Caudata > Salamandridae > Pleurodeles > Pleurodeles waltl. Next base: position 364,200,998 of record NC_090442.1, on the reverse strand, counting down.
GTGGATTTCGGTCCTTGCTCTACCAGCTTCACCTTTCAAGGTCCCAGGGACTGGATAGGGCACCACTTGGCAGAGGAAGTCTTTGATAGCCCTGAGACTTCAAAACAGGAGGCAAGCTCAGTCCAAGCCCTTGGAGATTCTTCATAAGCAGGAATATACCACAAAGTCCAGCCTTTATTGCCTTTCTCAGGCAGCAACTGCAGGACAGCCCAACAAAGCACAGTCAAAGGCAGGGGCAGCTCTTCTTCTTGGAAGAGGTTCCTCTTGGTTCCAGAAGCAAATCTTAACATCTGGGGTTTTGGGTCCACTAATTATACCCCTTTTTGCCTTTGAAGTAGGCAAACTTCAACGGAAAGTCTCTGCTGTTCACAAGAGCCTGCCTTGCCCAGTCCTGGCCTGGGACTCACATCGGGGAGTTAGAGACTGCATTGTGTGAGGGCAGGCACAACCCATTCAGGTGTAAGTGAACACTCTTCCCTCCACTCTAGCCCAGATGGTTCATCAGGATATGCAGGCTACCCTTTGTGTCACTGTCTAGAGGGGTTTCACAAACAGTTCAACTGTCAGTCTGACCCAGACAGGGAATACACAAGCAGGCAGAGTCACAGAATGGTTTAAGTAAGAAAATGCCCACTTTCTAAAAGTGGCATTTTCAAACAGACACTTTAAAAAATAACTTTACTGAAAGATGTATTTTTAAATTGTGAGTGCAGAGACCCCAAACTCTAAATCTATATCTGCTCCCAAACGTAAACTGCATTTTAAGGATATTTAAAGGCAGCCCCCATGTTAACCTACGAGAGATACAGGCCTTGCAACTGTGAAAACCGAATTTGGCAGTATTTCCCTGTTAGGACATGTAAAACACATCAGTACATGCCCTACCTTTAATATACATTTTACCCTGCCCAATGGGCTACCTAGGGCATACCTTGGGGTGCCTTACATATATAAAAAGGGAAGGTTTTGCCTGGCAAGTGGGTGCACTTACAAGTCGAATTAGCAGTTTAAAAACAGCACACACAGACACTGCAGTGGCAGATCTGAGCCATGTTTACAGGGCTACTCATGTGGGTGGTATAACCCGTGCTGCTGTCCCACTAGTACCATTTGATTTACAGGCACTAAGCATCTCTAGTGCACTTTACTAGGGACTTACTAGTACCTCAAGTATTCCAATCATGGATAAACCAATCACTAATACAATTTACACAGAGAGCATATGCACTTTAACACTGGTTAGCAGTGGTAAAGTGCCCAGAGTCCTAAAGCCAACAAAAACAGGTCAGAAAATATAGGAGGAAGAAGTCAAAACCTTTGGGGCTACCCTGCTAAAAGGGCCAGGTCCAACAGATTGCATCTGCATACTCAACCCAGTCCACCAGAGTGACTCCAAGGACTAGTTGGCTAGCCTCCTGATCAGAGCCTCAGGGACAGAAAAGGCTCCACATCAACTTGAACCCACCACCTGGACTTTGTCTGCTGTGAGTCCTACCACCCCAAGTAGTGCCACCCCGGTCCTAGACTTTTGAAAGCACGTCTAAAAGTGCACTGCTAACCAATCAGTGGTTCAAGAAGAATCAATGCAATGCATTGGATATACCACTGTGCAAACCATCCCCGACGCGGGACCTTGCAGCTTCTCAGAACCAGTGTGATGCTTCCTCGGTGCAGGACCTCACATCACAGCCCCACAGCTTCCTGGAACTGCCACTGCATGATAGATCCATGGCACAGGATCTTGCATCGCAGCCCCACAGCTCCATAGCTCCACAGAACCTTCGCTGTCTGACACATCCTCGATGCAGTAGCTGACATCCCAGCCCTCAAGCTCTTCGGAAGTATTGCTACTCTCTGCGTCCTCGATACAGGACCTTTCAACGTTTTGCAACCAGGATTTAAGGTACTTTGTTCAGCAGGCCTAACTTGGTCCCTGTATCCATCCCAGGCTCCACTGCGGTTGGCCTGAAGTTGTCACTTTGTCCCATCCAGCACGACCAGATGACCAAAGCTCACACTTTGTGCTTTTAAACACTAATTTTACCTAAATCTTTAAAATTGCATATCTCTGGTTCTATTTATTGGATTTTTGTCATTTTGGTGTCAACTAATTTTGTGTGGGATTTTTCTTGTGTTGTGCTTCCACTTTATTACTGTTTGAAGTGCTGTATAACTACTTTACACATGTCCTCCAAGTTAAGCCTGGTTGCTTTTCTACTAAGCTACCAGAGAGTTAAGCACAGGTTAATTTGGGCTTTCCTTATGTTTCACACTGACAAGAATTTTGATTGCTACTTGTGTAGGGTTTCACCCTCCTCAACAAGTAACCAATTTCTTACAGTCCCCTAAACATCTTGATTCACAAACAGCATTTAAACATGCAATCATAATAGATAAACTGCCAATCACGTACCACATTTAGTACACCGATCAGTTACTCATAACTAGAAACTTAGAATTACGACTTTGATCCTCTTCAGCAAATTATGTATCTGTTCTATGTGCATTAAAACAACCTGTGATACCGGGGAAGAACAGTATAGTAATATTGTCAAATCGTATTTGCAAAATGAAGTAGAAGATAAAAACCCAGAATATGTAATTATGTTATCTGGATGTAGTTTATATACCCTTTATAAGATGGATTAATACTAGTGGTTGACAACTACTGGCCCAAATTGATGATTTTTGAATTTTGAGGCCAATCATCCTATGTTGGAAGTAGTCTGATATTATCAGGATTCCGCCATCCGGTTGCCCTAATGAAGACCTAGTGGGGTGTTGCCTTTAGTGCATTCAACACATTGCACACCTTGTTCCAACTAGCCCTGAGTTCAACAACACCACTGTGAAGTATTGTGTCCTTGTAGTTCCTTTTGTCACCAGACCTTATCTAGTCTTAGAGGTGAACTTGTTTCAGAATCACGGTTCCTGGTTCCTATGGATATTTTGACCAATACATACATGTCTTCAGGACTTTTCTCTCATTCAGCTTTATTCTGCTCTTAGTCCTGGTTTCCCTGTTACCCTTGTTGTGTCTTCTGGATTTCCTAGTCTTTCCTTCTCTAGCTCCCAGTGAAACCTTCCCTCCCTTGGTGATTTCCTGCTTACTAGCCCCTGGAAAAATACTCATGTCTGTGTCTCTCCCTACAACTGTTCTTTCTCTGAGTTTACAGCTACTTCAGTAAGCTCAGTGTTCAGCCTTCAGGCAACCCTCTTTACTGCTGAGACTCTGCATAAACCCAGTACACCTTCTCCTTTGTGATCCTGCACAGCACTCCTCTGCCTTTTGTCTAGGGTTGTAGTAAAAAAATACCACATTAATACATTCATATATAGGACTTGCTCCTAATTCTATGAGCTTCAGGAATTCTTTGTTTCTTGTTGTTCTCTCTTCCTGTAATCTGCTCCTGCTCGTTATTGATGTGGCACCTCTGTCCCTATTCCTGTGGTATATAGAGTCTTGGTTGTGTGCTTCAGTTTCTAGTTCTGCCAGCAGACTCCTAGTCCTGCCTTTGATTGTGTGCACATTTCTATCTTTGTATTCCAGTGTTCTTTGACTTGACTACTTATTGTTCTGGTGTTGTTTCTTACAATCCAACCCTGCTTTTCCCTGAGCTTTTTTTCTACATGCAGTTGCTCTTGCCCTATCACTTTTTCCTCCCTTGTGTTTCTGTTGAGACCTCAGTTATTTACACGAAGTGTGGCAGTTCTTGTGAGATAAACTGCTGCTTATTCTTATTTCATTGTAGATAGATCACTTTCCACAGAACATACAAGCATACAAATCATTGTTTATGAATGTGTCTATTGTTCTTCTACTAGGTACTCCCTTTTTGCATTCCTATTGTTTGTTGCACTGTATACATCCTGTGTTTACAGTTGTCTCTTCTACAGGCATAATTACCTGGTTCCCGACTATTCTTTGGATTGTGCTTCAGTCTTCTGCTTTGGTCCTGTCTTTATCCTTCTACGTTGTCAAGTACTCCATAGCATGTGTTAACTCCTTCCTCCTAAAATCCCTTATCCCTAGTCTTTCTAGTTCTGGTATTAGCAGAGAACCCATTAGAATTGTAACCACTATTCTCACAGTTTATGACAGCATTCAATGTGTCCAATCAGTAGCTAAACAATGTTTCAGTATAAATGATCTAATATTTAAAATGAACTCATAATATAATAAACAGCTGAAGACTATTTACTAGTTAAACAAGTAACCCTTTAACATTATGCCCTTATAAGCCAGTCTGAAACAATTTAACATTGTATTTAAATGAAACCAATAAAGCTATGGATAGGTTTAAATCTTTACATAACAGTACAGAGCACTGTATTCATGAGTCTAAAGCATGCTACCACAAAACATCAGAACATTCACATTGTTACTTTGATCCAGTTGAGCTTTTTAATGCTGACCCTTCTGTGTTTAGGTCATCACTTTGACTTGTATAATCAGTTCAGAAACATGCCCGATGCGTCACCCTTTAAACTTTACTCAGGTCTTTCAACATACCAATGCCTCTCTTATCTGAAAACAAATGGTCCTTTGACCTAATGAGATTTAGGGCTTAAGTGAAGTTATCATGGATAAGCAAATAAAAGGATTCCATTTCTCTAATGTTTCTCTTGCTAAGGTTTGTTACTGTTTTTAAAGGGAACACCTAAATAAAAGGAAGAGCAAAAGCAAACTGTAGCTATTAGACAGTCCACTGGCAACGTAGAGGTGAAAGCTTGGATAAGGTTTTTTTATACATGCAATACCTAGAATCCTGCAACACCCAGAACTGAGACTGTACAGAGAAAAACCTCAAATCTTCACAAACAAGTTAGCTCATCCGTGAATATCAAAGAGAGAGTCCAAAGACTAGGGATCTAATTAGTTTGGCTGGAGGGAACATCTGCCAAAACAGTCCTGAGGTCCCGTGAACAGTTTCAAAGTGTGGATTTGGAAAAAAGCAAGGCTGCTTGCATTAGGACATATACAATTTGCCTGTTAGAGCTGGTGAACTATGCTACTATTAGACTTAGACAATAGTTTGGGTCAATCACCTGCAGCATTGCTTGTCACATCTCAAACTCTTAACAGTGATCCACTATGTCAAATCTAGTGTAGAGGGTCGTGGTGGAGTGGTTTTCTGGATTAAAAAATGCTCCAAGCAGGTTGACATAAAGATGAAGACTTCAGAGTTTGTGTCTTTTATTGATTGGAACTGGATGTTTTACACAGACATTCAATAAGCTTTCAGACATTTTAACATTCTTGAGCACTTGTAGTGCTCTTTACCACTCCAAGGAATCCCATAGTAATTAGTGAGTGCACTTTGGAAACTTAAATCAGGAAGGACTCTTCATAATTGTTGACTTATGACCGAACTCCACTTGACCTGATTTGAGTGTGCACACTACTTTCCTTCTTATTGTTCACTGTTAGATATCTGGTTTGGACTATAAAAACTTCAAGGAGTGTCTGAATGTTTTTTGCCCCTATGTGCTCTGGGATTTTACAGTCACAAGCTCTGGGAGACACTGAGGGTTAGAAAGGCATACAGAGCTCACTGTGGTGTTAGACAAAAGGTTGACTTCTTCAGGGAGCTGTGAACTACAGTGGATTCCATAAACAACTTTGGTTCAAGTAAGAAAAACTGTAAATGTTGACCCAGAAAACAGGTATTGCCTACATGCCAATTTAGTACAGTGTGAAAAATGTGGTCTGTCAATTTGGCAATTTTGGCAACTTGTAAACCATACTTCCTTCCACTGCCAAGATTGTGGAGGCCTTCATTGCTTGTAGAGATCTGATTTCTTCTCTTCTGCTTACTGCAAAGGGAACTGCATCTATCAGCCAGAACACATTATGGAAACCACCCAATAGGCATGTAGAAATATTAGCATATTTATGTTTGTAGGTTTTGCCAACAGGGAAAAGACACAAATATTAATTTGTTTTAGCAGTTAAAAGGCACATTTGCAGGCCTATGTATAACATTTTAGTTAAGACATATGGAAAGATACATTTGTATTGTTCCGGAATTCCTTTTAAATGTAATTCTTTGGTTTAATAGCACAGGAGCACTGACAATTCTTTTATATTAACATTTTCAATTTTAAATGAAAAATGTGCCCTAATATACATTTGTATTTTATTTGTAAACTCGCCTTTTGTGTTATTACAGGCATGGAAAACAACAACGTAATCTCAAGAAAAATAAAATTACATAAATCTCTAAGAAGACAATTTTAAGTCATATGAAAATGCAAATACAGAAATAGATGTGTGTATGACATTTCTTCATCTTGAAGTAATCTATATTCAAATGAATACCTGGAATACAAGAGACATTCTCCAAACAATGTATAGTATGGAGTTGACCGTAAGGCTATTATATATATGGAACACATCCTACCTCCTGCAGCCTATCCATTGCTTGTCAAACATAACAGATCCTTGCCCATGGGCTCAGCAAAGAAAGTTGATCTGCACCTACTATAACCACTAGGTTGCAATGGAATGGCAGAGGGCATGAAGGGAATATGGGGCTTTTATTTTTGAACCTTTTCTTGTCAAATATCCCATGAAAGTACCTCTTGTGCAGCTAGTCCCAAAGAGGGCTTCTTACTGAACCATGTTTAGGGCCTCCAGGTCATCCGTTTAATCATCTTGGTAGGGTGGTTAGAATACTAAATTTCATACACAGTGCACTGAGAAAGAATGCTTGACTATCCTCAGCCCATCTCCATCTTCTCTTACTCATTGACCGTATGCCTGTTTTTGACCATGCACAGATTTCCTATGCCTTTTGGATAGATTGTAGAAAAAGAAATACCATGTACGGAATTATGACATACATAAACCTTTGAGAAAACACTTCTTTTTAGAAGTCCTCACAAAGTGTATTTTTGAGAACAGTTTCTTTCCAGACATGTTGATCTGTTCTCTTCTTTCTTTTTTCTCTTCTTTCTTCTTCAGTCTTATTTTCCTCTCTCTCTTACTACACGGTTACTCGACTTCCCTCATGAGACGGTGTAGTTTACATTTGTTAATTGTCAACCTGTCAATATACTTATCCCAAAAGCAAAGTGGGGTTCTTGATACTAAGCGTACAATACTCTTTTTCTTGTTTTATTCTAAAACTCAATACAATTTTATGAAATTAAAAATAAATGTTTGATATTATTGACAAGTAACTCACTTGGTTTTCTTTCAAGTTCAAAATGTGTTTACATTACGTCATGGACATCTAAAGTGTAAAAGTAGTAAAAATGACAGCAACCTTTGACTTCATCTCCGAGGACATCACAGCAGCTACTCTTTTCTCAGTATTGACTCAAACAGCTTTCCGTTTGCTGCTGGGCGCCCAATGGAAGGGAATAGAGTAGAAACATTATAAAATAAACAAGGCTGTCAGACCTATATGTAACTACTGTTCTTGCCACTACCTCTATAGCCCTCGGAGACCAAGGATAATACCAGGTTTACCAAAGGGCAAACTAAGGGTAACAATTGATGCCACCTTTGAACGTAGTATATTATAAAAGTAAACTTATTGACCATTTCACTCAATGATTTCTTTTTTACCCACTAAAAAAATTTTTTGACAGTCTTCTGGCTTTGGACATCATAGCTAATTAAAAAGGTAAGTGATCAGTTATTAGCTTGGCTGTTACAGATTGTAAATTAGCCGTGCGTATGCAGTGGTTCGAGGTCATTAATTACTATGTAGCACTTTATATTTTACCTTGGCCATAAACCGTTCCTAATATCTTTGTCTGTGAATTATTATGCCTGTTTGTCTATATGGTGCATCACTGTATACTGCAGGATTTTTCCCTCACTGTCTTAACTTGTGAAATATTGTGACTGGTCAGTTTTATTACGTGCTATTTTATGATGCTCTATTGTATGTGGTGAAGTTAGAAATGAACACATTTCTGACTGCCTACTACTTAACTAAATTTCTGTTTAGGCACGATATTTGTAAAAGGCTTTTATCCACTTTTAGAAATATATTATTGTTGAAAAAACATTCTAGGCAAGTCAGGTGACAAGAGAATAGCATGCTCTAACAAAGTATTTTTGTCTTCTGCTAAATAATTCTGAGAAATCTGATTGATCGTTGCAACCCATGGGCTAAATTAAACATGCTAAGTGTACTTCTGAACATATACTCATTCCTAAAATAAGTTTTCCTTTTCCCATTAAAATGTGAACGGGCAAAACGTCTTTGTAATGGTTCAAAAGTCATAAATGATTTCCATTGAAATAGTGTTAAACAGCGTTCTTTATCACCTCAATTATATTTAATCTGTAAAATACGGATTTACATCAAACTCTTTATAAGAAGCCTGCATTCCCTCCAAAATCTCCCTATTTACCTGGAAAGAATGACTATCACTCCAAAAGATTCAGGGCCTCATTACTAGTTTAGGACCGCAAGACTTGCAGTTGCAGTTGGACTGCAGCAAACGCGGCGGCCCAAGAGCCACATTATGAACGTAGCGAAAGCCCCATGGTATGACCACTGGCACCCCTAATTTTTTTGTCGGCTGACAGCCTAGCAGTGCCAGCGGTCTTAATCCACCAGGGCAGTGGTGGCCTGGGGATTATGACTCCTGTGTCTGCCAGATATTGCATGGCGGTTCAAAAGCCATGCAAAGGCTGGCGGAGAAGGGGTGCCGGGCCCCATGGGGTCCCCTGCACTGCCCTTGCACTTGCATGGGCAGTGCAGGGGACAGCCCTGTCACGCTTTTCACTGCCTGAGTTACAGGCAGTGAAAAGCGTGATTGGTGCTGTTGCCGCCAACGCACCGCAACATTGCCGCTGACTCGATTTCGAGCCAGTGTCAATGTTGTGGGTAATTTCCCGCTGGCCCAGTGGGAAACTCATAATAGGGCCAGCGGGCGGAAGACCGCCACACGCCAAACTCATAAACTCTTAATGAGGCCCTGAGGCTTAGAGGTCAAACAATTGTAAACCCGTAATGGTTGTTCTTTTGTCTGTCCAGCCAACCAAACTGCTGCTTAGCCCAGGAAAGAGCTAATTATTAGTATTTAATCAACCAACACTAAAGCTTAACTGAGACCAAAGTCAGATGTGAAGTGACTGAATGCCCAGAATCCTGCTTAATATTTGAATGCCATACTGAAAAAAAAAAACATATTGCCACCAAAAACAAATTCACCATTACCAAATTGCTTCCAGGCTGTTGCTTTATAGTAGGGAAGCCTTTAGATGCAGACAAGTGGTGTAAAAAAAATGTATGCATTCACTATTGATTACATTTAAAGTTGTTTTTCCAATAGGTCTCTTCAATTACTAGAAATAATACATAATAATAGGACACAAATAGCAGGTTCTGCCATGGACCACATAATTTCGAAAAAATTTGTGTGAAATTGATGAACTTAACTATATGCAGCGAGTTCAGTTTAGGACATAAATTCTCTAAAAGTCTTGCCTGTGAAGTTGATCAAAAGATGTATACGTATTATGTGCTATGCAATGGTCATTACCTCCTCCTCCCCCTCACTTTAATTCATCACATAGTGTGGCAATCCTGCCCCTAGAAACACCAATCCAAAGCAAAGCAATTGTTCAGTATAAATGCGTTCCTTGTCCTGTTAGTCCTGCACTGTTATCTGTGTCACAGGTGCTGCAGATGATCAATGAAGCAGTCTCTGAAGCACTACAGACCAATGCTGCTGGGAAAAGAGGGTGGTGCAAAACAGGAAGATTGGTTAATTTATTTCCTGTTGTACCTCTTTCTCTGGCAAATGTGTGCAAAAATAGAAACTGCTACAATCATTGGATCATATTTGAGATAATTTGGGATTTGTTCCAGTCTCACTGCCTGACGATTCAGAAGGCCTTATCCCTCAATATGTCAGGTGGGTCAATCCAACATCCCAAGATTTCTACAAAAGAATTAAGCCCTGGTGGAGTGAGAAGAGTTTATCAGACAGAATGTCAAAGTAGACTCCCTATTAACCCCTTTAATTGGAAGATCAACGTTTAATCCACAGGATTGCACTCTGAGGAATGATTACGACCTTGGCGGATGGGCTACTCAGTCACAGAAGTGACGGACATCCCGCCAGCCACTTTACAAGTTCCATAGGATATGATGGAACTTGTAACATGGAGGACGGGATATCCGTCACTTTTGTGATGGAGTGTCCCATCCGCCAAGGTCGTAATCAGGCACTGAATGGTGTAGTGGACCTCAAGATAGCAAGTTATTTGGCAAGGCACTTATGCAACTTATACATCTAAGACACTAGTTAGGGGCTGCGGGTTCCTAGCATTAACGACTCAAAAGGGCACAGATGGTTCCAATCATCTGGTTCAGATGGAGCAGGAGATAACATTTACCTCAGACATTTTGCAACAGCAGTATCTGTAGGGGCCAACATTCTGACAAGAAGGAACCTGTGGATGAGGAACAGGAGGACAGATTTTTCAAACAAATCCTCCACACTAAAAATCCTATTTAAGGAAAGACATTTTTTTGGTGGTCAGCTGGACTCAATTATCAAAAAAGCCTCAAACATAGGATGCACCCACTACCCTATAAAGTATGTTCTTCTCAGTCTTTTAACACTGGAGCCAAGACGACTCTGACACCTCTAGAAGAAAGTCAAAATCCTATTCTTCATACAGAAAGAAATTCCACCTAGAAGACGTGTAAAGCTCAGAACCCTCTATAGACGTTGGGTCATCAAATTGCAACCCTGACGATTGCTCTCACCATTCCAACGTGTACCCTGTGGAAGAAGAGATCTACATCTTTTAAATGGTATGACCAAAGAATATTCAGGACAGATGGATGCTGAAAAAAATCCAAAAAGGCTTTTGAGTAGACTGATGCCTCGCCTCCAGGTTCAGATCTTGTCTTTATGTCCATTCTCACTGAAAAGAGATATCCTAAGGGATGGTGTATGAGCATTACTGGAAAACGAAGCTGGTATTTATTCTATACTTTTTCTGGTAAGAAAGGCCACAGGAGAGTTTAGGCCAGTTCTGGACTTGAAAAGGGATAAGGACTATTCATTTAAGTATGGTGCTATACAAAAAGTAGTTATAGTGGTTTCAGAGGGTGTTTGCTGGCTAATATTAAGCCAAAAGATGCATACCTTCATATTCTCATTTATATGAAGCACCAGAGTTATCTATGGATCACAACAAGGGGTTCACATTTTCAGTTATGGGTGTTCCCATTTGGATTAAAGACTGCACCTTGAGTCTTCACCAGGGTGCTACCTTCCTTAATGGCAGTAGCGATCCAAGAGGGAATATCTGCTCAGCTCTACTCAGATGTTTGTCTGATCTATTCTGCAGCAAGGATACAAACACATTCTCTCATTCAAAATGTTCTTTGATCCTAAGAGACCATGGGTTTTCAATCAATGGCAAGAAATCCCAATCAGTTCATTCTTACAACCATATCTTTATGGGACTAGGGCCCTCATTCCAAACGCGGCGGGCAGCAGTAGCCGCCCGCCATGCGGTAACCGCCATATGGCCGCTCCGCGGTCAAAAGACCGCTGGGACCATTTCAACTTTCCCGCTGGGCCAGCGGGCGCTAGCCAAGTTAGTGCCCGCTGGCCCAGCGGGAAAGGGGCCTGCAACACTGAAGCCGGATCCGAATGGAGCCGGCGGTGTTGCAGGTGTGCGACGGGTGCAGTTGCACCCGTCGCCCTTTTCACTGTCTGCTAGGCAGACAGTGAAAAGCAGGCTGGGGCCCTGTTAGGGGGCCCCAGGACACCCGTTCCCGCCAGCCTGTTCCTGGCAGTGAAGACCACCAGAAACAGGCTGGCGGGAAGGGGGTCAGAATCCCCATGGCGGCGCTGCTTGCAGCGCCGCCATGGAGGATTTGGCCAACCGGGGGAAATCCGGCGGGAAACCACCGGACCCGGTTTTCTGACCGCGGCTTTACCGCCGTGGTCAGAATGGCCCAGGAAGCACCGCCAGCCTGTTGGCGGTGCTTCCGTCATCCGCGACCCTGGCGGTTTTTACCGCCAGGGTCGGAATGACCCCCTAGGTTTTGTACAGATCTGGGTCTGGTAGCCCCTCAGGGCAGAAGAGTGCAAAACATACAGGACCACAAATCCAGTTTTTGACTTTAGAAACAGAGACTGCAGCAGGTTAGGTACAGGTCCCGGGGAATCTTGCAGCAACCATCTTTCTAGTTAGATAGTTTAGGTATCACCTCAACAGGTTAGTATGGCATTGTTTGGCCTATTGGAATCCATTAAGACAAGATCTATTGCATTAGATCTCATTAACTCAGAAAAGGAATTAAGATTTGCAATGGTGGCTAAAGACTGTGGTTATACTGAAGGGTGTGTCATTATCTCCTCCAACTTCCCTGACTATGACAACCAATGACAGTGTAGTGGGTTGGAGGGCATGGATAGATTCTCACCAAATTCAGGGTGCATGGGCAGATATTGAAGAACTCAGGTCACTCAATAAGAGGGAATAGAAAACTATTTGATTAGCTCTTCAGGTATTTTCTCTCCTGTTGTCCTGCAATTTGGGCATTGTGAAAACAGATAACATGACGGCCAAATCTTACTATGACAGGAAGAAGCAAATTCTCATTACATCATGAAAATATCAGACTGGATGTTGTCTTGGGTGGAGAGCAAAGCAAACTCTCTGATAGCACTCGAACTTAGTAGAAGACAGACTAAGAAGGATCATTCTATCCTCCCAGGCTTTCCATCTCAGTCCCTAGTTTTTTGCCCAGTTATGTCACATGTGGAGAAAAACATTTGTGGATTTGTTTGTGTCCCCTCACATTTCTTCCTTGATTCTGTACAAGAAAAAAGGAGAGCAGGCCTTGGTGAGTGGATGCACTCTTGTGTCCCTGGCCAAAGCGGCCCCCCTTGAGTCTAAATTATTTGGTCAGAGTGAAGCAAAAGAGAGCTGCCACCAGTCCGATTGCACCAGTCTGGCTCCAGTCTTATTGATATCCTCTTACGATATCATGAAAGTGAGATGGAGGGGTTACTGTTAAATGGGCACTCCTAATTGACCTGGACAGGGAGGGAGATTTTAGAGTCTCTCATTCTCTTTTCACAAATGTTAGACCAGCTTAAAGGAGTTTGAAACCTACAGTCCCAGCCATAAGTAGGTGGATAAAATCCCTGATGTCCATAGTATACAAGGAATCCGGTCATTCTTCTCCATTAGGTGTTCAGGCAAAGGTTGGCTGGAGAAATGTTGACTTCTCAGGCAGAGCCTCATATTTAAGCATGAATTCACATTAATCCTCGTCTTTAGCTTGGGTAAATCTCACTATGTAGTGAATTTAAGTAGTTGCATGTCTCCAACTCATGGCCTCACGTTAACTCATTACTTAATTCTCTCCCGCCCTGGTACACCTGTCCAACTGTGGTGTATGTGGTTTGGTACAAACAGGAGGGAGGAGCATTTATATTCAATAATTCCTTTGGATTGGTGTTCAAAAATTAATTGAAGTGATGGGAGAGTCACAGTAATTGCCAGTAAATAATTGAGACATTAAAGCTAAGGAGAGACTTGAGCTGCTCTGTTTTATGTTATTCATACCCCCAACTCAAGAGTACAGCTTTTGCACCTTCCATTGGGCCATACTAGGATTTCATAATCATTGTAGACCTGTTTGTTTGAATATTAGGCTAACAATCATTCCTTTTTATCTATGAGGAATTGGAGATACATTCAGGTGTCATGTGAAATTGGTACCACGTACTAATTCTGAATCAGTTAATTAAGTGCAACATACAAATTCAAAACTGTGGATATTGGCATTGCTCTTGTAATTTGCAACTGGGATAAAATAGTTCACAAACCTGAAGCATTGGTCTATGTGTGCTTATTAAACAAAGATAACTTTATTTACTGGCTGGTGACACCATTATTCATCTGTTATTGTGGTATGTGCTGTCTAGCATAAGGACTGGAATGTAAGATTATGTATTTTCAGGATTTAAAAAGAAAATGCAAAACAAAGAAAACATACCCACTTTTCTATGAGTAGCTCCAGTGAATAAACACTAATACAAATAAAGAGAACCACAAAAATTAATTTGTAAATCTGTTGATTTTCTTTGAATTTGTATCCTTTCTGTCAGGAATGGGGTATTACTATGGGAGTGGGCGTTTCTACTGTAAGAAATTGGGTTGTTGGTTGAGGGGAGTGGAACCCCCACCCAGGCAACAACCACTATCCTTGTCAGGGTAAACCACATCAGTCACTAAATTAAGCTGTGCTTAACCCTAAGGTAGTTTGAAAAACAAAAGCAGTTAGAATTACTTTAGAGTCAATCTGTAAAATATTTATGCAGCACACAAACAGTAATAAAGTGAAAACACAACACAAGACAAATGCAAAACCGAATGTGGAAAAAAATGGAGTGAATTGTAATAAATAAAGTGACACCAAAATGAATTTCATGAGTAGAACCAAAGTGATTATTTGTTAAATCTTCTAGTGAGTGCCTAAAGGATCAAAGTGCCAGCCGTGGGTATCTGGTTACGCAAGACAGCGTCAAAGTCAAAAGTTAAGGCCAACCGCAATATAGCGCAGGTTGGATGCAGGGGGTGTATATGGCCTGGTCTTGGCTTACATTTATGCCTTGAAAAATTCCTGAAGAAATGTAGGTAGAGATCAGCGGGTCAAGGCAGCAGACTCTGTCTGATAACAAGTCGCTAAGGCCGGAGAGCGCTGGATGACGAGGTCTCAGTGAAGCTGTCGACGACGGCAGGAAAAGCTGGATTTCCAGACTGCGGATGTTGTTGTCAATGGGAAGCTAGTCATTGTCAAGCCTAATGAAGATTTCCACCTTCGGACTTTAATGTTTTTCTGGAGCTCTGAATCACCCAGCTGGACAAGGCTGCAGGCCAGATACTTTAGTCAAGAGGTCCTGCTGAAAAGAATTTGCTGTTGAGAAGAAGATTGTAGTAAGAGCTACCGCAACGTCAAGCCGACCAGTGATGCACTTTGGTTGGATTCACTGGCAGATAGTCCTGGCTTTCTGTGGATTGTCCCAGGTTTTAGGATTAGGCAGGAGCAGTACCACTATCACCACTTCCAAGCATCCATGACCCAGGTGTGCAAAACATGGGGAGTTAGAACTCACTTCAGCAGAGGCCAGAAGGGTTCAAGGCATTATGTCCCTGCAGCTCATACAGGAGGCCAGTCAACTGGCACTCAGAGTCACTCTGGTGGTTCAGGGTTCAAGGAGCAGGCACAGCCCTCCTTCTTCAGCCTGCAGGGCAGCAAGGCAATCCTTTCAGCAGCAGAGCAGTCATTCCGGCAGAAGGGATGCAGGACAGTCCTTCTTCTGAATCTTCCACAGGTCCAGGAGTTTACTGAAGAGTTGTTTTGAGGGTCCAGTATTTATATCTGGTGCCAGCCTCTGTGTGTAATGCTGCGACACTGTGTCCTACCTCCAGATCTGTTTCTGGAAGTTCTTTCCTTCCCCTGTCTAGGCTCCAAACTGTCTGGGGTATCAAAAGGGTGGTGTCAAGTTCCTTTGTGTCTTCTGGAGTCAAGCCCTATGAAGTGCAAGTTTGTCAGGGCACATCTCTGCCCTCAGCCATCTTGGCCCTAGTCCTCTTTATGTCACTGTCAGGGAGGAACACACAAAGCCAGAGAACAAAACCATTCATAGTCATGTGGCCTAGGATGCTAGTAGAAGGCACAAATGCGTAGGACAAGAAAATGTCCTTCTTTCCTAGTGGCATTTTCAGAATTGTGACTTAAAAACCAACTTTATCATTCAAGAGGATATCTCTATCAAGCCAACGTTATAACATATCAAATGCAATAGGGTAACCTAGTGTTAGCAAATGGGAGAGATATGTCTTAAAGTAGTGAAAACACATATTATATATTAGAACAAAGCCCTATGGGCTTGAAAGGCACATTTTAGGGGTGACATCAATCTATGAAATAGGTATTGCCTACATGGCAAAGGGACTTTTCCTTGTCATGGGTTACTGCAGTGAAGCAAGAGCATAGTGGTGCTTCCAAAAGATACATATGTTAGTCATAAATGTGGTTAGTTTATACATACTCTGCTGCCCATATATGACATTTTGCATTCCATGAAATAGGTGCATTTAGGCACCATTTACAATGGACATGTGAACAATGAATAGGCCAAACAGGGACTTTCAATGTACAACACATGTTTTTGGGGGGACAGCACAAGTGCTTTACTACTGTTTTTCAGTGGTAAAGCACATCCAGTCCTAAAGCTAGCAAATTCAAACAGGACAACTGTGGGACCATGCAATAAACTGGGTCATTTCTCACACCTTTTATTTAAAGAATGGCACTTGTTTTTGACAAAGCTGTGGTTTTATATATTGTAATTATCTTCGGTGTTTTATAATAATAGTATCACACTCAATTCTAAGTTGTGTAAAGAAACATTTCTCTACCAATACACAGTACCTTTAAACTATCAAAGCAGGACGATTTTTTCTTGACTTGGTCTTTCTGGTTTTGACATTTCAAAGGGGAATCAAATTCTGCCTCACTGCCATTATTTGAATCCTTTTCCACAGTCATGATCTCTTGATGTAGATGTCTGGAAACCAAATGCAGATAGATTTGTAATAATGTTAATCTTTATAACTGATATTTTATTCAAAAAAGTAGAGATACACATTTTACATAGTTCATGCAAAGTAGGTAGAAACAGCCCGACACACTGAAATTCATCAGCAACAGAATTAGTTTAATCTTACTGCATTTATGTGTATTTATTGGTGTGAAAAGAGAGTAAAGCAAAGGGAAATCATATGGATGTTTAGTAGTATGTAATGAGCAGAGGTGGAAGTAAATATAATCAGGTTAGAGAGCTTCAATAAAATGTTATCACTTGAAGCATATTTTTAGAGAAAACAACTTTTAATCTTAAGTAAGTGCCTTATAGTGACATGAATTATGATGGTACTGCGATATAAAATGTTTGATAAGTCTACGGTTGACAAGAAGCATAACAAACTCTATAAATCAGCTACATTTAAAATAAAAGCTCTAATTTGAATCACAGCAGGAGACCCACCCTTACCACCATAGGTACTGAGTATATGCTCCCATCCACATGGCGGAGGGGGTGCCTGCCAGATTCAACCAGTGTCACCAGGAACCAGTGTCACAGCAGTTAATGTCAATGCATTGTACTCTGTGCTACAGGGCTGCATCAACAGGTCTGAAACAGCATTTCTTTTGTTAAAGAAAAAAATTAATCTCTCCCCACCATGGGAGTCTTTTCCCTTCGGGGGAGCATTATTGCAGTTTTACTACCGCATACCACCAGGTTATGCCTGGACATGTAGTCATTTCTCTGACTTCCCTTACTGCTCGCGCAATTGGAGGCATTTTGTACAGCAGAGACGTAGTCTCTGCCAGGGTCAAACTTAAGGTCCACATGAAAAATAAATTAGGCGGGCGGACCACTATGTTGAGTGAGGAGTTAACTCAGTCTCAAAATCGACACAATTCCCTTCCCAACAATATACAAATCAGGCCCAAAATGGGTTTAATATAAGATATAGGCCCTCAGTATGACCCTGGCAGACGGGAGAGAAGTGGCGGTAAAACCGCCAACAGGCCGGCAGAAAAATAAATGGAATTATGACCAGGGCGGTTACCGCCATGGTCATCTGCCACTTCTCCACTCCGACTGCCACGGCGGTGACGGCTGCTGGGCTGGAGACTTCGGTCTCCAGCCCAGCGGCCGTCACCATACCGCCGGCGGTATCAGGACCCTGCATACCTCCATGGATTTTGGGTGGTTTGGAACCGCCACAAAATCCATGGAGGTAGGCACTATCAGTGCCAGGGAATTCCTTCGCTGGCACTGATAGGGGTCTCCCCTTCCCCCCCTCCCCCACCCGCTAGTCCTCCCCCCACACCCGCCCTGCTATCCCCCAAAGGTGGCAGGAACCCCCTCCCCATCCCAACCCCCACCATGCACACACACCCTCCCCACCCCAACCCCCAACATGCACATACACACACCCCTACATGCACACATACACTACAACACATACCTGCACCCATACACTAACACATGCACACAGACATATACGCACACATTTCCCATACACACAACACACACCCTGCATGCATACACGCACTCATACACCCCCTCTACATACTCACACGCACACCCCCATGCATGCACACAACACCCCCCCACCCTCTCCCCTAACGGACGATCAACTTACCTTGTCTGTTGATCCTCCCGGAGGAGACGGGATCCATGGGGGCTGCTCCGGCGCCAGCTCCCAGCTCCCCGCCACCAGAACACCACCACACCGAATCATGGGACGTGATTCGGTCGGCGGTGTTCTGATGACGGGGCGGTGGAGGTGGAGCAGCCTCCACTTCCCCGCCGACCGGCAGTATGGCTGCTGGCGGCTCTCCGCCCGAAAAAGGACAGAGAGCTGCCAGCAGTCATAATACGCAGCGCTGAAAACTGCCTGCACTGGCGGTCTTCAGCACGGCGGTACCTCTTGAAAAAGACCTCCGAGGTCGAAATGAGGACCATGATATTGTGGTGAAAATATAACCAGACTCTCCATAACAGTTTTTGGTTATGATTATTGTTGATGGAATCGACTAGTTGAGATCAAGTGGGCATGGGAGAAAGGTTGCTATATTTAAGGAATGCTGTTAAAATCAAAACCCACAAAATATGAGTGGTGATGAGCAATTACAGAAGTATCAGAAAGTCAGTGTTGGTGAACACACCCTTCAATCAATTGGTTAAAAATGTGAAATTCACAACAATGTATTTTGCAGCTTGGAAATGTTCCTACTCGTGGTGCACTGTAAGAAATTGGGTTGCTGGTTAAGTGGGGTGTTAACACTGTTCAAGCAACAGCCACACTCCCTGTTAGAGTGTACAACAAAGGCACTAAATTAACCTGTGCTCAATCACCCGGTGGACTTAGATTCAATGTGTAAAAATATGAATGTGGCACACAAATATTATTTACGTGAAAACACAAGAAAGAAAAATCATACATAAATTAAGGAAAATAGAGTTAATCTTAATGAATTATTTCACACCAAAATGACAAAAATCCAGTTAGCAGAATCAGAGTTAAGAATTTAGGCATTTTTCACTACCAGGACAAGGAAAAGCATATTTCCAACATTTTATATATATTGCACCTTGCTGCCTAGGGCCTACCTTAGGGGTGCCTTATATGCAATAAAAAGGATGTTTAAGGCTTGGCAAGGAGGTTATTTATCCAAGTCAAATTGTTAGTTTAAAACAGCATTCATGCAGCAAAGGCAGACTTGGAACATGTTTTAAGGGGCTACTTAAGTGGGGGCACAATATGTACTGCAGGTCGACTAGTAGTATTTAATTCACAGGTCCTGGGTATATGGTATACCACCTTACTAGGTATTTATAAGTAAATTAAATATACCAACCAGGTGTAAGCCAATTTACTGTGTTTAAGGTAGTGAGTACAAACACATTAACACTGGATAGCAGTGGAAAAGTGCGCAGAGTCCCAAACACCAACAATTTTTTTTTTTTTTAAATAGAAGAGTTAAGGCAAAATGTTTGGGGAAAGACACCACCCTGGTCTAACATGCACTTTTGAGTTAGAGTTGTCCTTTACGGTTCTAGACAAAGTGCAGGAGGGAGTGGCCTCACATTAGCCCAAGGAAGTACACCTCTTAGTGTAGTTTCAGGAGCATCTCATCTGATGAAGAGCAGTTAAAAAAGATCATTCTCCAGATATGGCAGCCAGCACGGGAGCTGAATGACGTATGCACATCCCTAAAGAAAGATGATCTGATCGTAGCTAAAGGCACCTGCCTAGCTCTTCCTGCTTAGCTACACATCCAATGCTAGAGCCAGCCGAAAATATTCCACCCTACAGACCCATAATTCTAAACAGAAACAGGACACTCTGCACACTATATAGCCCTGGATGATCAGCCCATCAATGTTCAGACGGTATTTTCTGCTTTGGAATATAGATATTTCTGCTAATCATTAAGACTGATACCCTAGATAATGTGTAGACAGCAATTTAGAGCAAATATGAATGATCTTCACCAGCTTTCTCCCTGAGGGAGCTCTCACGGTCCCATTGTGCCAACACAAATCCCTGGGGGCAGACATATAAAATCTCCTCCATGCACCCACTGGTGCAGTTGGTGCAGCCTTCGATGGACCCTGATAATGTCTCATATCTATTGATAGAAAGATTAAAAATGAAAAACAGACTTTCCAAGATTTCAGTAGTGTTTATGTAGGTATAAATGAAATAGGACTGGCATCAATGGAAGTGATTTTGTGAGGAGCTCTTATGCCTCTGTCACGCTCCTGAAATTTTCAGTACTCTCTGTTCATCTTTCAAATAACGATTCTGGGGAGCTAAAACTGATGTAGATTCATAGATGTATGATGTACAGAAAAGTAGGGGAGTAAAAATGCTGGCACCTGACCTACTAAAATGTTGACGTGCGAGGATGCCAGAAAGCAAATGTTACCTTCTTGGAAAACATTTTCATATTTTTCATGGTCGTTGTATTAGGAGAATAGAGTTGGCAAATAGCAAAACACCTAAAATACATGTGGCTTTGCTATGTTTGCCTACTGTTCTATGATTCGAATCTGTCTGACATAAATCTTCTGGCATTGTCAGCGTTGCCTCCCCAATATTTTTGTTTATCTCTGTACAGAAAACCGGGCCATGCCCAAAAGGAATACATATATTTTCTGTTTTATTTGGACAATGTTATTGTGTAATTAAAAAAAACTTTTAGCCATATAGAATGAGGAGATCAGAGACCACTAAAAGACACATTCATGTGTAGTACCATGGTGAAGAAACCTAGAGAAAATACATGTGCGTTCACCCCTCAGGCACACATTTATGCACCTGTATGAGGGAAACACAAGTGAAAGGTACATTTTTCAGAAATATTATTATATGTTTTGTGTTAGATCTCCTACGCCGATTAGGGAGTGGAACGACTGTCACCGCTGAAAGGTACTGTTAGACCTGACAGCCTTAGGGTAGTCACCCCTAACTTTTTGCCTGCCTCCCTCCATTTTTTTGGACACTGTTTTTGCTGGTTTATAGACTCTGCGCACTTTACCACTGCTAACCAGTGCTAAAGTGCATATGCTCTCTCCCTTAAAACATGGTAACCTGGAATCCTACCTGATTGGACTATTAATTTACTTATAAGTCCCTAGTAAGGTGCACTTTATGTGCATAGGGCTGGTAAATTAAATGCTACTAGTGGGCCTGCAGCACTGGTTGTGCCACCCACTTAAGTAGCCCCTTTTTCCTTGTCTCAGGCCTGCCATTGCAAGGCCTGTGTGTGCAGTTTCACTGCCACCTCGACTTAGCATTTAAAAGTCCTTGCCAAGCCTAGAACTCCCCTTTTTCTACATATAAGTCACCCTTAAGGTGTGCCCTAGGTAACCCCTAGGGCAGGGTGCTGTGTAGGTAAAAGGCAGGACATGTACCTGTGTAGTTATATGTCCTGGTAGTGTAAAACTCCTAAATTCGTTTTCACACTACTGAGAGGCCTGCTCCCTTCATAGGCTAACATTAGGGCTGCCCTCATACACTGTTGAAGTGGCAGCTGCTGATCTGGAAGGAGCAGGGAGGTCATATTTAGTATGGCCAGAATGGTAATACAAAGTCCTACTGACTGGTGAAGTCGGATTTAATATTACTATTCTAGAAATGCCACTTTTAGAAAGTGAGCATTTCTTTGCACTTAAATCCTTCTGTGCCTTACAATCCACGTCTGGCTGGGCTTGGTTGACAGCTCCTTGTGCATTCACTCAGACACACCCCAAACACAGGGTACTCAGCCTCACTTGCATACATCTGCATTTTGAATGGGTCTTCCTTCCTGGGCTGGGAGGGTGGAGGGTCTGCTCTCACACAAAGAACTGCCACACCCTCTACTGGGACCCTGGCAGACAGGAGTAAACTGAAAGGGGACCTGGTGCACTTCTTAGCCACTCTTTGAAGTCTCCCCCACTTCAAAGGCACATTTGGGTATAAAACAGGGCCTCTGCCCTACCTCATCAGACACTTGCTGGAGAAGAAACCTGAACCAGAAACTACATCCTGCCAAGAAGAACTGCCTGGCTGCTCAAAGGACTCACCTGTCTGCTTTCTACAAAGGACTGCTGTCTTGCTGTTGCCCTGCTGCCTTGCTGAACTCTTGTCTGGCTGTGAAAGTGCTCTCCAAGGGCTTGGATAGAGCTTGCCTCCTGTTCCTTGAAGTCTCAGGACCAAAAAGACTTCTCCCTTTCACTTGGACGCTCCGTGCGCCGAAAATTTCGACGCACAGCTTGTTTCGCGGCGAGAAAAACGCCGCACACCGACGCTGATCAACGCGACGCCCTCGGGACGATCGAGACTTCGACGCACAACCTCGCAAGGACAAAGCCGCCCGACTTTCCAGAAGAAATCGACGCGACGCCTACCGTGAGCGCGAAACTTTGACGCACGGCCTCGCAAGGACCACGCCGCCCGACTTCCAAGGAGAAATCGACACGACGCCTGCCGTGAGACCAAACTTCCGACGCACGGCCTCGCAAGGACAACGCCGCCCGACTTCCAAGGAGAAATCGACGCGACGCCTACCGTGAGATCGAAACTTCGACGCGCAGCCCCGCAGAACGACGCGCAGCCGGAAAACAAGCAGGAGAATCCACGCACAGACCCGGGACATCTGGTAATCCCCGCGATCCACGAAAAGAGACTGTCTGCACGCCGGAAAACGACGCCCGACTTCCCCGCGTGGAAAAGAACGACGCAAGTCTTTGTGTGCTGAGGAGAAATCGACGCACACACCCTTTTTCCACGCATCTCTCCACCTGTGGCCCTCTGAGGAGATTTTCCACCAGAAACCAGGTACTTTGTGCTTGAAAGACACTTTATTGCATTCTAAAGACTTAAGACACTTTATATCACTTCCCTGTGATATTTCTACAATTTTCCATTGCAACTTTATTCTTTTTGACCTACAATTATCCTGATAAATATTATATATTTTTCTAAACACTGTGTGGTGTATTTTTGTGGTGCTATATGGTGGTATTGTATGATTTATTGCACAAATACTTTACACATTGCCTTCTAAGTTAAGCCTGACTGCTCGTGCCAAGCTACCAGAGGGTGGGCACAGGATAATCTTGGATAGTGTGTGACTTACCCTGACTAGAGTGAGGGCTTTTGCTTGGACAGAGGGTAACCTGACTGCCAATCAAAAACCCCATTTCTAACATTGGTGATCAGCGGTGAGGATAGGACTTGTATTTGTGCAGTGACATACAGTAGCTAAGTATCTCACTACCTACCCACAGTTGAAGGTCAACTTGGTTTTTATCTCTTTTTGAAAATCCGTTTTTCCTGACAATTTTCAAAAACTAAATCCTCACTCAACATGTCTCTGACTGGGTCTCAGACAGGGGACTTTGACCTAGTCCAGTTGGATACATACACGGTCAAACAACTAAGAGGATTCTGCAGGGCATTAAGGGTACCCACCGAAGGGGCCTCCAGAAAGGAGGACTTTCAAGTGGCGCTGAGGGCCTGGGCAGAAGCCCATTTAGAGGATGATGAGGAAGGGGAGCCAGAAAATGGCCCCTCAGAAGGATTTTCACTATCTATGGATGGTGTTACCACTGGAATTGTGCACCCTTCCAGACCAGGGAGCAGTGTCTCCATGCAAAGCCTGACCGCAGAGGAAAGGAGAGAGGAAAGGGAGTTCCAATTGCAAATGGCAAAACTGAAAATTGAGGCGCAACAGGAGGAGAGGAGGGCAGAAAGAGAAGCCAAACAAGCTGAGGCTGAAAGAGCAGCCAAACAGATTGAAGCTGAAAGGACAGCCAAACAGATTCAAGCAGAAGCTGAAAGGGCAGCCAAACAAGCAGAAGCTGAAAGAGCAGCCAAACAAGTGGAAGCTGAAAGAGCTTTGGCTGAAAAGAAACTATTGTTGGCTCATGAACTGAGTCTCAAGGAGCTGGAGATCAAGGCAAGACAGTCTGAATCCAGCAATAATGGTGGCAGCATACAGACAGGACCTGCTGGAGAAAAGAAGGTTCGTATACCCAAAAATGTGGTGCCCAGTTTTGTGGTGGGAGATGACATAGATAAATGGTTAGCTGCTTATGAAGTTGCACTAAGGGCTCATGAGGTTCCTGAAGGGCAATGGGGGTAGCTATGTGGGGTTATGTGCCGCCATTGGGGAGGGACACACTTCTCACATTGGATCCACCGGATCAAAACACATACCCACTCCAGAAAGCCACTTTACTTGCCAAGTTTGGGCTGACCCCTGAGGGATACCGTCAGAGGTTCAGGGACAGCACCAAACAAACCACACAAACATGGGTAGATTTCTTTGATTTCTCTAGTAAGGCACTGAATGGATGGGTGCGGGGCAACAAAGTAGCAGATTATAAAGGTTTATATGACTTGATCCTGAGAGAGCATATGCTTAATGTTACTTATACAGATTTGCGCCAGCACCTAGTGGATAGTAAGCTGACTGATCCCAGGAAGCTTGCTGAGGAGGCGGACCTCTGGGTTAGCACCAGAGTGTCCAAAAAGGTACCTGGGGGGGACTCCCACAAAGGTGGTCAGGGTTCCCAACAGAAGAAAGAGGGGGGAGATAAACTTACAGATAAGGAACTCTCTAAAGGCCCCCAAAAGAATTCCCAGGGAGGGGGTGGCAAACCTTCCTTTTCCAAATTTGGGAAAAAGCCAGGGACATTTGACAGGTCAGGAAAATCTAGCCCCAAATGCATGGAGTGTTACCAATATGGTCACTACAAAGGCGATCCACAGTGCCCCAAGAGGGCACCGTCCACTACCGGACAGGCACCTGGGTTGACTAGTGTAGCACTCGGGGGGGAGATGGACCCAACTAGCTTTGGGGAGCAGGTAGAGATTTCCCTAGTGTCCCTGGGAGAAGGAGAAATGGTGCCCAAGGCCCACATGCCCAGAAATACTTCCAAGTACCGGCAGTGGGTCACCATTGATGGGCAGAGGGTGGAGGCTCTGCGTGACACAGGAGCCAGTATGACTACTATCAAGAGTCAGCTGGTGTCAGCAGAGCAGATAGTACCTAATACATTCCACCAGGTCAGAGTCGCTGACAATCGCGAGAGTCACCTACCGGTGGCTCTGGTTCCCTTTGAGTGGGGGGGGTCTCTGGTACTCTGAAAGTAGCTGTGAGTCCTGCCATGCCTGTAGATTGTCTGTTAGGCAATGACCTTGAGCACACCGCTTGGAAAGAAGTGGAGCTCAGGTCTCACCTGGAGATGTTAGGGTTACCTGAGTGGGTCTGCATGACCACACGGTCCATGGCTGACCGAGAGGGAAGTCAAGGGCATCTGGAGCCTGGAACGATGGCCCAGAGAGCTGCCAGGAGGAGGGACCAGGGGTGCGGGAAACCGGCCCCCGATGTTCCCACAGTGGCTGACGGGGCTCCTGAGGAGGAGGCTTCCGAGCCAACTGGGGAAGACATTGCCGCCCTAGGTGACTTACCTGAGCTTGCTGGCTGGCAAGTTGAGGGTGGACCCACCAGGGAGGAATTCTGCAAGGCGCAGAAAGAATGTCCCACTCTAGAAGGTTTGAGGAAACAAGCCTCAAACCAGGCAGCCGGCGACGCCTCTGGCGATCACCACCTATATTGGGAGAATGATCTCCTCTACAGTGAGCCTAAGGTTCCGGGCTTTGGGGCAGCACGTACGCTGGTGGTCCCCCAATGTTACCGAACCTTCCTACTGGGTCTGGCTCACGACATTCCCCTGGCAGGACATTTGGGGCAGGGCAAGACCTTTAACAGGCTTGTCACCCACTTTTATTGGCCCAAAATGAGGACACACTCAGACAAGTTCTGCAGATCCTGTCCTACCTGCCAGGCCAGTTGTAAAGCAGGAAAAAGGGTTAAAACCCCCCTGATTCCACTTCCCGTCGTTGGCACCCCCTTTGAAAGGGTGGGCATCGACATTGTTGGTCCCTTGGACCCCAAAACTGCCTTAGGCAACAGGTTCATCCTGGTTTTGGTGGACCATGCCACCCGTTACCCAGAGGCAATCCCTCTAAGGACAGTAACTGCACCGGTGGTGGCCAGAACCCTGATGGGGATATTTACCCATGTGGGATTCCCCAAGGAAATAGTGTCTGACAGAGGCACTAACTTCATGTCTGCATACATGAAGTCTCTGTGGGATGCGTGTGGTGTAACTTACAAGTTCACCACACCCTATCACCCCCAGACGAATGGTCTTGTGGAGAGATTCAACAAGACCCTGAAAGGCATGATTGGTGGCCTCCCTGAGGCCATGAGGCGTAAGTGGGACGTCCTCTTACCATGCCTTCTCTTTGCTTACAGAGAGGTCCCCCAGAGAGGGGTAGGGTTCAGTCCCTTTGAACTTCTCTATGGGTACCCTGTCAGGGGACCCTTAAGCATTGTCCAGGAGGGATTGGAGAAAGCTCCAAAGACACCCCCTCAGGATGTGGTCAGCTATATGTTGGCCCTCCGCAACCAGATGACCCGCTTCTGGAAAGAAGCCCAAGATAACCTTGAGGCCAGTCAAGAGGTGATGAAACAATGGTATGACCAGAAGGCCACCCTGGTAGAGTTTCAACCTGGAGACAAAGTGTGGGTAATGGAGCCAGTAGAGCCCAGAGCTCTCCAGGACCGCTGGTCTGGCCCATTTGAAATAAAGGAGCGGAAAGGGGAGGCCACTTACCTAGTGGACCTCAAAACCCCTAGGAATCCCCTAAGGGTGCTCCATGTGAACCGACTAAAAGCTCATTTTGAGAGGTCGGAGATCAACATGCTTCTGGTCACAGATGAAGGAACGGAAGAGGAGAGTGAACCTCTCCCCGACCTCCTCTCTGCCCAAGAAGGTGATGGGTCAGTAAGCGGGGTCATTCTGTCTGACTCCCTGACTCTAAATCAGAAAGGAGACTGTTATGAGCAGTTGGAGCAGTTCTCCCCCCTGTTCTCCCTTACTCCTGGGCTGACCCACCTCTGTGTTCATGATATTGACACCGGTGACAGTCTCCCTGTGAAAAACAAAATTTATAGGTTGTCGGATAAGGTGAAGGCCAGCATCAAGGAGGAGGTCTCCAAGATGTTGACTCTAGGGGTCATTGAGAAATCCAGTAGTCCCTGGGCCAGCCCAGTGGTATTGGTCCCTAAGGCTACTGCCCCAGGTGCGAAGCCAGAACTCCGGTTCTGTGTGGACTACCGGGGTCTCAACTCAGTCACACGGACTGATGCTCACCCCATCCCCCGAGCTGATGAGCTCGTGGACAGGCTAGGCGCTGCCAAGTTCCTGAGTACGTTTGATCTTACTTCAGGGTACTGGCAGATCGGCCTAACTGAGGGGGCCAAGGAAAGATCCGCATTTTCAACCCCGGATGGCCATTACCAGTTCCGGGTGATGCCGTTTGGGTTGAAAAATGCCCCCGCTACCTTCCAACGGTTGGTTAACGGGGTCCTAGCTGGCAAGGATGCCTTCTGTGCAGCCTACCTGGATGACATAGCTGTCTACAGTTCCAGCTGGGAGGAACACCTGCTTCACCTCAAGGAGGTGCTTCAGGCCCTGCAACAGGCAGGCCTGACCATCAAGGCCAGTAAGTGCCAGATTGGGCAGGGTTCCGTGGTGTACTTAGGACACCTAGTGGGTGGTGGCAAGGTGCAGCCACTCCAGGCCAAGATTGAAACTATCAAGGCCTGGCAACCACCCCGAACACAGACGGAGGTGAGAGCCTTTCTAGGCCTCACAGGATACTACCGCCGATTTGTCAAGGGCTATGGTACCATTGTAACACCCTTGACAGAACTCACTTCCAAGAAGCAACCTAAGTTGGTGAATTGGACAGAGGCTTGTCAGAAAGCCTTTGACGCCCTGAAGGAAGCCATGTGCACGGCCCCCGTACTCATGGCCCCTGACTACTCCCAGGAATTTATCGTGCAGACAGACGCTTCAGAGCATGGCATAGGGGCAGTCCTAGCACAGCTGAATGAGGAGGGCAGAGATCAACCGGTAGTCTTTATTAGCAGAAGGCTATTACCACGGGAACAGAGGTGGAGTGCTATTGAACGAGAAGCTTTTGCTGTGGTCTGGGCACTGAAGAAGCTAAGACCCTACCTGTTTGGGACTGACTTCCGGGTTCAGACAGACCACAGGCCCCTCAGATGGCTCATGCAGATGAGGGGTGAGAATCCAAAACTCTTGAGGTGGTCCATTTCCCTACAGGGGATGGACTTTACGGTGGAACATCGCCCAGGGGTTGACCACGCCAATGCTGATGGTCTCTCCAGGTACTTCCGCCTTAGCGATGAGAGCTCCCAGGAGGTCGGGTAGCTCTCCCCACTTTCAGCTGGGGGGGACACATGTTAGACCTGACAGCCTTAGGGTAGTCACCCCTAACTTTTTGCCTGCCTCCCTCCATTTTTTTGGACACTGTTTTTGCTGGTTTATAGACTCTGCGCACTTTACCACTGCTAACCAGTGCTAAAGTGCATATGCTCTCTCCCTTAAAACATGGTAACCTGGAATCCTACCTGATTGGACTATTAATTTACTTATAAGTCCCTAGTAAGGTGCACTTTATGTGCATAGGGCTGGTAAATTAAATGCTACTAGTGGGCCTGCAGCACTGGTTGTGCCACCCACTTAAGTAGCCCCTTTTTCCTTGTCTCAGGCCTGCCATTGCAAGGCCTGTGTGTGCAGTTTCACTGCCACCTCGACTTAGCATTTAAAAGTCCTTGCCAAGCCTAGAACTCCCCTTTTTCTACATATAAGTCACCCTTAAGGTGTGCCCTAGGTAACCCCTAGGGCAGGGTGCTGTGTAGGTAAAAGGCAGGACATGTACCTGTGTAGTTATATGTCCTGGTAGTGTAAAACTCCTAAATTCGTTTTCACACTACTGAGAGGCCTGCTCCCTTCATAGGCTAACATTAGGGCTGCCCTCATACACTGTTGAAGTGGCAGCTGCTGATCTGGAAGGAGCAGTGAGGTCATATTTAGTATGGCCAGAATGGTAATACAAAGTCCTACTGACTGGTGAAGTCGGATTTAATATTACTATTCTAGAAATGCCACTTTTAGAAAGTGAGCATTTCTTTGCACTTAAATCCTTCTGTGCCTTACAATCCACGTCTGGCTGGGCTTGGTTGACAGCTCCTTGTGCATTCACTCAGACACACCCCAAACACAGGGTACTCAGCCTCACTTGCATACATCTGCATTTTGAATGGGTCTTCCTGGGCTGGGAGGGTGGAGGGTCTGCTCTCACACAAAGGACTGCCACACCCCCTACTGGGACCCTGGCAGACAGGAGTAAACTGAAAGGGGACCTGGTGCACTTCTTAGCCACTCTTTGAAGTCTCCCCCACTTCAAAGGCACATTTGGGTATAAAACAGGGCCTCTGCCCTACCTCATCAGACACTTGCTGGAGAAGAAACCTGAACCAGAAACTACATCCTGCCAAGAAGAACTGCCTGGCTGCTCAAAGGACTCACCTGTCTGCTTTCTATAAAGGACTGCTGTCTTGCTGTTGCCCTGCTGCCTTGCTGAACTCTTGTCTGGCTGTGAAAGTGCTCTCCAAGGGCTTGGATAGAGCTTGCCTCCTGTTCCTTGAAGTCTCAGGACCAAAAAGACTTCTCCCTTTCACTTGGACGCTCCGTGCGCCGAAAATTTCGACGCACAGCTTGTTTCGCGGCGAGAAAAACGCTGCACACCGACGCTGATCAACGCGACGCCCTCGGGACGATCGAGACTTCGACGCACAACCTCGCAAGGACAAAGCCGCCCGACTTTCCAGGAGAAATCGACGCGACGCCTACCGTGAGCGCGAAACTTTGACGCACGGCCTCGCAAGGACCACGCCGCCCGACTTCCAAGGAGAAATCGACGCGACGCCTGCCGTGAGACCAAACTTCCGACGCACGGCCTCGCAAGGACAACGCCGCCCGACTTCCAAGGAGAAATCGACGCGACGCCTACCGTGAGATCGAAACTTCGACGCGCAGCCCCGCAGAACGACGCGCAGCCGGAAAACAAGCAGGAGAATCCACGCACAGACCCGGGACATCTGGTAATCCCCGCGATCCACGAAAAGAGACTGTCTGCGCGCCGGAAAACGACGCCCGACTTCCCCGCGTGGAAAAGAACGACGCAAGTCTTTGTGTGCTGAGGAGAAATCGACGCACACACCCTTTTTCCACGCATCTCTCCACCTGTGGCCCTCTGAGGAGATTTTCCACCAGAAACCAGGTACTTTGTGCTTGAAAGACACTTTATTGCATTCTAAAGACTTAAGACACTTTATATCACTTCCCTGTGATATTTCTACAATTTTCCATTGCAACTTTATTCTTTTTGACCTACAATTATCCTGATAAATATTATATATTTTTCTAAACACTGTGTGGTGTATTTTTGTGGTGCTATATGGTGGTATTGTATGATTTATTGCACAAATACTTTACACATTGCCTTCTAAGTTAAGCCTGACTGCTCGTGCCAAGCTACCAGAGGGTGGGCACAGGATAATCTTGGATAGTGTGTGACTTACCCTGACTAGAGTGAGGGCTTTTGCTTGGACAGAGGGTAACCTGACTGCCAATCAAAAAACCCATTTCTAACAGGTACCAACACTGCTTAACTTGTTATGCTTGACTGCTGGTACAAGAATTCTGTCTCTCTCCTTCACCAAACTAAGGGCCTCATGTACAAAGTGTTTTAATGGTCATACAACTCTCAGGTTGGGAATCTGGGGGTCTGCAAAAGCTAAAACACTTTCAGAAATGCACTAAACCCAAAATATTCTGGAAACCGCTGCACAGATCATCGTTCCCACGCATTACTGTAATTGCCCTAACTTGGAGATTCCAGTAAACAGTATCTAGGTTGCTTGTCTGGTATTTGCAATTACAATATTGAGAAAGAAGTTGAAGTATTGAGCAATTTTGTTAACCAGAAAAGCTGTTCATATTTATCTTAAGATTTTGCGTGTGCTCACACATATTTGAAATGCCTGGTTTATGACTAAAAGACATGTGAATCGATGTGTAGTAATGTGAAAATACACAGGTTCAAAGAGGGTGGTATTAGTTTGAGAGAGCAAACATTATTAATAAAATTGGGTAAGTAAAATAAAATTATTAACGTGTATTAAAATGCCTAAATATAGAAACGTGTGTTAGAATGATAAAACGTGTATGTGTAGGAGGCTGGCCTGGTTTGTAGTGGGTACCCTAGGAACTTACACCTTATACCAGGTCCAGTTATCCCTTATTAGTGAAATGTAGTCAGTGTTCTAGCAGCTTAAGCGGACTAGAGGTTGCGGTAGCAGAGCAGCTTAGGCTGAACTAGGAGACATGCAAAGCTCCTGCAATACCACTATAGTTACACAGTACTTGTACACAATAAAAGGCAATACTCAGTGTTACCAAAAATAAAGGTACTTTATTTTAGTGACACAAGGCCAAAAATATCTAAGAGGCAATAGTCCTTCTGGAAGTAAGTATTATACACAACATATATACTAGAGGCCAAAATCGGGTAAGTAAATAGTTACAAAATAGTGCAAACAATCGAAAATAACATAGAATGCAATAGGAAGAAATAGGCCTAGGGGCAACACAAAGCATGTACTAAGAAAGTGGAATGCGAATCACAAATTTCCCCCTAGGCAGGTGTAGTGTGTAGAGGATCGCTGGGAGTGTAAGAAAACACCAAAAGGTAAGTAAAATACCCAACCCCAGAGCCCAGGAAAGTAGGAGTAAAGTACTGTAACTTTCCTTAGGACACACTACAAGTCGTGATTAAAGTCATTGCAAGAGCCAAGCAAGACTGCAAACAACAAATGGTGGATTCCTGAACCTGAGGACCTGTGAAGAGAGGAGACCAAGTCCAGAAGTTGCAGAAGATTCCAGGAAGGACAGGAGCCCCTGCCAACCTAGAAGATGGTGCAAAGAGGATTCTCTGTGTGGAAGAAGTCTGCAGAAGAGCACCAAAGAAGATGGCTGTTGATTCCTGCAAGATGCAAATGATGTCCCACGTCGAGATGTTGGATGGAGGTGAGTTGCAGCGCTAGATTCATTTCAAGCAATGTCACGCTTTGCATCAAAATGGTGCTGCCTAGACCCAGGAGGGACCTGGGGGCCTCAACTCAGACTGAGGAGGCAGAGGGGGCTCCCAAAACTGGAGGAAACCCACAGATTATGAGGCAGCGCCCACGGGATTCCCAGGACATGGGGACAAAGAAGGTGCAAATTGCAGTTGCTGTAGCACTAGAAAAGAAGGTCCCACACCGCCGAAGAACAACTCAGTGAGTTGAGCGTTGCAGGATGGAGTGCTGGGGAACTGGGCCACAGTGAGCATGAAGGATTCTTGCAAATAGTGCACAGAGGCCTCAGGAGCTAGAGATGGTGCACAGGAATACTTTCGCAAACGGGGAAGGCAAGCTCTTACCTCCACCAAATTTTGACAGCTGGGCCTTAGGACAGTTCGTGTCGAAGCGGTCCACCACCTGTGTTCCAGGGAGCACATTCGTCACCAGGAGAAGAGTCCCAGAGAACCGGTCGTCATCTTAGAAAGTGCCTGCTGGTGCAGGGAAGTGACTCCGTCACTCCACGGGAGATTTCTTCGGTCCTTCTGGTGCAGGGTGCAGACAGGGAGTCCTCAGAGCATGTACACCTTGGAAACTGTTGCAGTTGCTGGCTGGAGCTGAAGTTGTAGAGTCACAGTAGCCTTCTTTGATACTTTGTTGCAGTCACAGGGGTTCCTGGAGCAGTTTGCGGTTGATCTGACGGTCAGAGGATGAAGCAGGAGTTGCAGAGTATTCCTAGTGGAAACTTGCAACCTGAATCTGAAGAGGAACCCACAGGAGAGACCCTAAAAATCCCTGAGAGGGGGAGTGGCTACCTAACCAGGTATGCACCTATCAGGAGGGGTCTCTGACATCACCTGCTGACACTGGCCACTCGGAGATCTCCAGAGCTGTCCCCACACCTTGGAAAACAAGATGGCTAACACCAGGGACACACTGGAGGAACTCTGGTCTGGGGTGGTCATGGACCCTTT